>NC_135172.1:37410622-37716622 GCF_041146795.1 Maylandia zebra | reverse complement strand
AGTTATGGATTGGTATCCTCAGAGCCTGGACCTCAATATTATTGAAGTAGTGTGAGACAGAGGCAGGAAACAAATGGATGAAAATCAGGTAACGTCCAGATTAGAGCTTCAATGTTAAGAAGCCTGGAGAATTATTCCTGAAAACTACTAAAATAGAGCCTGTTTTGAAGAATAAAGGTGCTTGTACTAAATTTGCAAGCTTGTCAGAATTTCACCATTTCTGTGTTTGCTTCATGTGCTATTTCCACACATGTTTGCACATTTCACTGATCACTGCACTTATTTCCCATTTTCCAAGCAAAATATAACAAAATGAGGGATGGCTCAAGACTTTGTCCTGTAGTGCAGTTGTTTTGTAATTTATTTATTTATTTTAACTTTTAGTTAATTATTTAACTTTTGTCAGATATTAAAATGACCTGGCTGTGGAGAAAGTAGCTAATAATAACTGCAGTTTTTATGTATTACTGTCCTTTATCAAAGCCATGTCACATGCATAATATGTAAGCACAGACTGTTTCATATTTCCAATAAGTTGTTTGCATATTCTCTAAAAACTTCGAGTTGCTTTTGCACAACTAATGCACCGTCTTTTCCCAGGTGTTGAACCTGACCCAGGCGTTGAAGGACGGGAAGAGCCCCCTCCAACTGGTTCAGATGCCTCGGGTGGTAGTGGAGCGCAGCCGCTCAGGTGGCCAAGGTCGTGTGGTCACTTTGGGGAATGCGTTTACACAAACCTTCCACTGCAAGCGGCCATTCTTTTCCTCCTGGTAGTCAGAGAAGGATGACGAGGGGAGCAGAGGAGAAGCATCTGCTTTTTGTCCACACATCACTCCTGACGTAAAGAAAGTGAGAGAGAAGCTTACACTGGAAACTGTTCATATTTGTCCTCGGCAGGAAGGAAGTGAAGAAGGATACGGTGATGATGGAAAATAAGATGAGAAATATTTTGTGAGGAAATTGACTTGAGGCCAATTCCTCATTTGAGGAGAGTGCAGGGAACCGTGGGAGCTGGAGAGATTAGCATACCGCCGTCTCCTAGAGAGACCTTGGGGCTGTTTGTGGTTACTATGGCAACTTGATTAGATAATCAGCTTTTTCACAGAGGTGGGCTTTGTTTATTGTTAGGAAGCTGAAAGTTGTTTTTTTTTCTTTTTTTTTTCCAAACCACTCAAGCTACCTACTGAAGGTCTCTCGATAATATAGTGCGTTGATGGCCAAAGAGCAAGCACCTAAATACCACAAGCTAACAGCACAGTGGTCCTGGTAGTGTTTGGGAATCTTAAAGAAGTTTCTCTTGGTCGACATTATTCCTCATCTGGGATAAAGTCCAAAATATTTGCTTTGCCTTATAGGATTACTTAGTGAAATATAGATGTGCACTTACACTGCTGGAAGTGTTTGACCAGTTCCACCCAGCTGGGCCAAAACACACTTTACCCAGCTTTAAAACCACGTGTTAAACAAAGACAGTGTCTTCAATTCTCAGTGCTGCCAAAGTCTTTGTTGAAGGAATATTGAAGAGCTTCAAGACAAGAAAATTGT
Source organism: Maylandia zebra (assembly GCF_041146795.1). Classification (NCBI taxonomy): domain Eukaryota; kingdom Metazoa; phylum Chordata; class Actinopteri; order Cichliformes; family Cichlidae; genus Maylandia; species Maylandia zebra. The sequence goes on along the minus strand of NC_135172.1, from coordinate 37,715,077 downwards.
TGAAACTTGAATTTGTAGGAAGTGGAGGACTGCGAATAAACACTTCGCTTGAATGTAATCTGTTTACCGTTTATACACAGAATTTTGCTCCTAAACATTTCAGTACAAGAGAATTCTGTAAGAAATAGACTTCTCATTACTATGAATGTATTTGTTGTTTGACTTGTATTTAATTGCTGGTAAGCAGCTTTCTCTTGAATCTTCTGGCATGGGGGGGGGTCGCAACTCTCCTTGCTTTTTATATTGTACTCTGTGAAGAGGAAAAACTAAATTGAGGAGACTTGCTTGATGCCATTCTGTTTTCTTATGTATGCATCTTGAAGTTTTTATTCCAACTCTGCAACTATATGGGATAAGTTGTATATTTAACAGATTAAAAAAAACAATAAAATTTGGCAAAATCAAGTATTTTGTAGTTGTCACTAGTACATGTTCTAGTTTATAGGAAAAGGCTAATTTGAAGGCATAAAGAATGAAGTGCACCAAGCTGGAGTTCAGCAGTGACAAAGGTATGTTCAGCAGAGCTCTATCTGCAGGATGACAGTTCTCATGCACCTGATTAATGCCTATTGACTTTAAGATTAAAGATGTCAACAGTAATTCCCACCCAACCTGCTAAAGCCCAAAGATATCCAGGTAATAAGGATGAAAACAAAAACAACAGATCTTCACACGCAAAATATTGAAATCAGTGAATTTTTAGCTTGAGAAATTATTAAAAAGGTTATCAGCAATTAAAGGTTATCTGAGAGAAACTTTGCCGATTGCAAAGGTACAAGATCTAAACCAGAGCCATGGAAAATGTTTAATAGTGTGAAAGTGACAAAGGGAGCGGTTTAAGATTACAAGCTAATGGGGCCTTTTGTAAAGCAAAAAAACAAAAAGGTGCCCGGGTTCATCTGACCAATCGAGAATGTCAGTGATGTCATTCAAAGGACAAACAGAATATTTCCTACAGGTGTGCCTTGAAATTGTGGCGTGTGTTCTTTGTATAGCAGAGGTTTTCAAACCAATATACACCAAGGTGGTGGTAGATGTGAAGCACAGCTGAATAAGGTCACCACACATTCTCGCTAAGAAGCGACACACATCTGGAGAGGAAATAAAATGTGAAAAGAGCTGTTGCAATACTACCAGGATGTCTCGTCATCTTAGCAGTAGTGTGACACGGAGCCTTGCACAACAGTGCCCTCATGTGGAAAGTTTTCTTTATAACCTCAGGTTAATGGGTTCAAGTCACCACAAAAAAAATAGGCAGTCTTCTAAAATAGAGTACCAGGTCTTTTAAAACACTATAATAACCAAACGTATGATTCTGTACTCTGCTTGTGTGTATATATAGCTGTGGTCAAAGGTTTACATACACTCTTCATGGGCATGCATGTCCTGGTAATTTGGGGCTTTTTTAAACGGCTCTTTATCCACGGTGGAATGATTGTACAGCATACACCTTTACTTACTTCAAAAGTCAAGTTTGAGTTTATTTTTTATTTTAATCTGATCCATACTGGGTCAAATATATACACACAACCCACTATTTGGTTAAATGTTCCTTAGCAAGTCGCTCTTGGTTGCAATCAACAAACTTCTGACATAATTTTGGCTGGATATTTGGTCGGTTTCCTGGAATAGACTTGGTGTTTAAGCATAATCCATACATTTTCAATTGGCTTTAAGTTGAAGCTTTGGGAGGGCCATCCCAGAAGCTTGATGTTCACCTGTTTTATCCATTCTAAAACTAGTTTGATGTCTGTTCAGGGTTATTTTTCTGCTGGAACACTCAACTCTGTCCAAGTTAGATTTCTCTAAGTGTTGATTTGAGGTGAAGCTGAAGAATTTGAAGAATTCCCCCCGGAGCATGATGCTGCCACCATCATGTTTGAGGGTTGGTACAGTGTCTTAGGTTTGTAAGCCCCACCTTTACCCCTACAAACATGCCTCTTGTCATAGTGACCAAACAGCCCAATCTTTGTTTCATCTGAACATAAAACTTTCCTCTAGAAGGCATTAGGCTCATGCCTGTGGTGGGAAAGTGAAAATATCAGTGATGACGTGTCGATTTTGAAGCAGGGGCTTTTTTTTCTGGGTTGGCAGTCTCTCGTTCCATGGGGATGTAAAACTTGCTTTACTGTGGACAGTGATGTTGGAGTTTCAACAGTTTCCAGTTCACGCTTTAACCTTGACGGTTCCTGGGCTGTTCCAGAACATCCTAACCAGTTTATTCTCATCCCAGGATGACAGTTTGGATCTTCTTCCAGATCCTGGCAATGCGGTGACACGTCTCACTAACTCATACATAGATACAGTAACTTGAGCTAATGGTTTTGTAATCTGCAGTTTTTTCGTAATGGCCCTGAAAGACCTTCCTAAGTTGTGTAAATCTACAATTCCGCTTCTTAAATTGTCACTGAATTTCTTGGGCTTTCCTGTTGTTCGAAGTATTGCTCAATCCAGTGAGTACTGGCAAAGGAAAAACAACCAAGTAATCAATCATGAACACTAATGAAAATTTAACAGGACTTTCATTTGTCAAGTAAAAGTATAATGTAGAACCTTCAGCACTGCTTATTAAAATATTTAAATAAATGTACGTCTATATCTGAGCCTGTATCTACACTTTGTGACTTTGCAAGAACTGGAGAAAATGCAAAATTAAAAAAAATAAAGTGCACCCAGTTCTTGGTTTTTTGAAGATAAAGACCGTTTCAAAGGAATCAGAAGCCCAAACTACCAGGACATTCATGCCCATGATGAGTGTATGTAAATTTCTGACGTGTACAAGCTTCCCTGCAGTTATGTCTGTTATGAGCTTTTGTTTCCACTAGATGGCGCGCAGTATCTGTTTTATTTTAGTTGCCTGCCGTCGGAAGTGCACTTCAAGGCGATGAGTTTACACCACTTTTGAGAACGACTAAAGTCACAAGGCTGTAAAAATATGCAGACATAGACGGCTTGGCTTGTAGTCCTTTTTAGCCAGAAGAGCCACGGGAGATTGTACTTAGATTACTTTTTAGTTCTTAAAGAAGCAACCCCAATGTTTTCAATGTAGTAATTTAATATGATTTTGTGAGGGCATATATATATCTATATCATATTTATTTAAGCTTTCTGGCACTATTGACATGATGCAGCTCTTTATATTTGTGGCTGCGTTTTTCTTTGCGCACGAAATCACCGAAGCCATTCGCTCTGACAAGTGCACCTCCCGGTGCGATGTGAGCTCGTGCCCGAGCCCCAGCTGTCCCGGTGGCTACGTTCCGGACAGATGTAACTGCTGCCTGGTGTGTTCCCCGCGTGAAGGAGACCCCTGCGGCCGCAAAGACGACCTGCCCTGCGGGGATGGATTGGAGTGCAAGTTATTCGCTGCGGGGAAGCGGCGAGGCTCCAAAGGGGTCTGTCGGTGTAAGATGGACCATGAAGTGTGTGGGAGCGACGGGAAAACGTATGGAAATGTGTGTAAGATGAGAGCAGCCAGTCGGAAAACTCTACTCAAGGGGAGACCCGCGGTCAGCCAAGCGCACAAAGGACCCTGTTCGCCTTTAGGAGCAGGTAGGGTTGCTTTAAGGTCGCCACAAACCTAGAATGTACAGGGTAGAATAGTTTTTTTTCCCGGATTTGGTATATATGTGTATATGTATGTAGGGGAGACCGGGGATAGTTGTAACGTGGGTCAGTTGTAACACTTCCAATTTCTCCAATCAGGGCTAAGTTTCAAATGATGTGACTCATCCTGTGCATGCCCAATTCAGTTCTGCTATCACATGTGAAAAATCAGCACATTTTGTCAAACACAGACAATTTAACATGAAAAAAAGTAATTTGTATACCAAAAAGTAAGTTTTTCTACTTTATTTCAATGTTTAATAGCATTATCTGCTTTGCAGTTAAACTCATCAAATTTAAATTATGTTATTTGTATGTCTATGGGGATATATTCTGTGTAAGTCTTTAGTGCTAGTGTTTTAGCCGTTGGCTGTAATGTAAGCTAGTTCATGGCTATAGGAGTCTGGGTCAGTTGTAACAGCAACAGTCTGGGTTAGTTGTAACAATAATGCAGATGTTACAACTTGCCACACTATTACTTTAACTTATATTAAACAAGTTGGGGCAACGACATCAGCAGAGAGAGCTTCACTGGTCGCTTTTGTATATGCGGTTAATGCCATTGGCAACACAATTCCTCCACTGTTTGTGTTCCCACACATACATTATGCAGACCACTGTGTCAGAGATGGACCAGTAGGAAGTACTGGTAGTGGAAATAAGTCAGGATGGGTGCAAGAAACAGATTTCCTCATCTTTCTGAAGCACTTTGCAAACCACACTTGGTGTGGTTTGCAAAGCCATGGTAAGCCATGGTAAAAAGTAATGGAATTGCGATGCTGGTGCACAACTACATTTTTTCAGCTTCATTGTTATGTTCAAAATTGGTGCAAGAGCTGTAGTTTATAATGCCCACTGTGCCAATGAGGCCAAACTCAAGGAAGACCAACCAAAATTAATGAAATATTCAGTTGCAGAAAATTCCATAATTTGTCTTTTTTGGGGGGTTGGAATATGTTCAAAAGCTAGATTTCTGCATTCTGTCACACACACACACAGCTATATAAATGGCTCTAAGTGCATTCATGTGTTGAATAAACAAAGATTACATGTTAATATTTTGTCAGTACCCTTATTTCATTGTGTTACATTTTACCCCAGGATATGTTACAACTAGATTAGATTAGATTAGATTAGATTAGATTAGATTAGATAGAACTTTATTAATCCCTCGGGTGGGTTCCTCTGGGAAATTCGATTTCCAAAAAAAGCACAGCACCGACAGAAGTTACAGAGTTACAGAATATTATATATATATATATATATATATATATATATATACACACACACACACACTCACACATATATAAATACAGAGACAATATAAATAAAATATACGAAGGGGATAAATAGAATAAATAGGAATAGAAATAAAAATACAAGTGAATTGCACATTTCAAGTATTGAGTCTATTGCACCGTTGACTATTTACAAAAGTATTGCACAAAAGGTATTGTACAGTGAGGTGAAGAGGCACTACAGCTTAGTTGTTCCCCCCTCCTTTGTCCTCCTGTTTCCCCTCCCTCTCCCCTCCAGAGAGGAGTTAAACAGTCTGATGGCGTGTGGGACAAAGGAGTTTTTAAGTCTGTTAGTTCTTGTCTTGGGGAGAAGCAACCTGTCACTGAACAGACTCTTCTGGTTGTTAATGGCCGTGTGCAGAGGATGCCCAGCATTGTCCATAATGTCCATCAGTTTCTTTAGTGTCCTTTTCTCTGCCACTGTCACCAGAGTGTCCAGCTTCATGCCGACCACAGAGCTAGCCCTCCTGATCAGTTTCTCCAGCCTGGATGAGTCCTTCTTTGCTGTGCTGCTCCCCCAGCACACCACAGCATAGAAAAGTACTCCAGCAACCACTGACTGGTAAAACATCCTCAGGAGCTTCCTGCAGATGTTAAAAGACCTCAGCCTCCTGAGGAAGTACAGTCGGCTTTGGGCTTTTTTATACAGGTTCTCTGTGTTGCTAACTAACCCAGACTATGGGGTTAACTGTAACATTTCACTCTTTGTGTTTGAGACCATACCATGCAATGGGTAATTGTGCTGCAGAGAAAATAGCTGCACTATTTAATAGCAGAGACATGTAAATACTTTGCATTACATTTTGAATCCACTACCTTAAAAGAGCTTCAATTTACAGACAGAAATGTCAAAAATGTTACAACTATCCCCGGTCTCCCCTATATATGGGTATATATACACATATATGTGTATATGTGTATATTTGTGTACACATATTTGTGTACTCATATTTGTGTACGCATATTTGTGTACGCATATTTGTGTACGCATATTTGTGTGCGCATACGTGTGCGCATTCGTGTGCGCATACGTGTGTATAAAATATCTAGATTAGGGGCACTGAGGCAAGGTTGGTTTTTTATTTTTTGTTTACTGAAACATATTCCAATTATAGTTATATAATGGACATAATGTGTAGGCTCTCAGCTTTCGTTTGAGGATATCACATTCAGGTTGGATGAGGGTTTTAGGAGTTTCGGCTCCTTAACATATGCCACCCTCTTTTTAACGGGACCAAAAGTAATTGGAAAATTGATTCAAAGGAAGGTGTGGGCAATTCCTTCATTATGTCATTATTAGTTAAGCAGATAAAAGTCCTGGAATTGATTTGAGGTGTGCTGCCTGCATTGGGAAGATTTTTCTTTGAACAGACAACATGCAATCAAAGGAGCGCTCCATGCAGGTGAGACAAGCCATCTGTAAGCTGTGAAAACAGAAAAAAAAACATCAGAGACATTGCTACAATATTAGAAGTGGCAAAACCTACACTGCTGAACTCAGCAATGCAAAAAGACCTGGATGTCCAGAGAAGACAGCAGTGGTGGATGATCGCAGAATCATTTTCATGGTGAAGAGAAACCCCTTCACAACAGCCAGCCGAGTGAGCAAGACTCTCCAGGAGGAAGTTGTAATCATAAACCTCAAGAATAAAAAGGTTGGACAAGCTAAAAAAAAAAAAAATTCTAAAAAAGCCAGCAAAGGTCTGGAAGAACAGTCTTTCAACAGATGAAACCAAGATCAACCTCTACCAGAAAGATGGCAAGAAAAAAGTATGGCGAAGCAAACCACATCATCTGTAAAACATGGCGGAGGCAGTGTGATGGCTTGAGCGTGCATGGCTGCCAGTGGCGGACAGGGACACTAATGTTTATTGAAGATGTATCTGCTCAAATCCAGCTAAACTGAGTCACATTGATTGGCCGGTGTTTCATAATAAAAATAAACAATGAACCAAAACATACAGCCAAAGCAAACCAGGAGTTTATTAAAGCAAAGAAGTGCAATATCCTTGTGTTGCCAAATCAGTCACCTGATCTTAACCCAACTGAGCATGCATTTCACTTGTTCACGATTAAACTGTGGACAGAAAGGTCCACAACAGTAACTGAAAGCTGCTGCAGTGAAGGCCTGGCAGAGCATTAAAAAGGAGGAAACCCAGCATCTGGTGATGTCCATGAGTTCAAGACTTCAGGCTGTCATTGCTAGCAAAGGGTTTTCAACCAAGTATGGGAAATTAACATTTTATTTTCAGTAATTTAATTTGTCCAATTACTTTTGAGTCCCCTGGGATGAAGGGATTGTGTTACAAAAATGCTTTAGTTTCTCACATTTTTATGCATCTTTTTTGTTCAACCCACTAAATTAAAGCTGAAAGTGTGAGTTGTTTCAAAAGTTGACTCTGTCCAAATATTTATGGACCTAACTGTAGCTATAGATAGATTGATTGCTGTCTGTATTAATGTTTTGGTGGGGTTTTCTTGTCAGTATAGGTCGTACCCTGATTCGTCTCAGCAGCCCTCGATACAAGTTCAACTTCATTGCTGATGTCGTGGAGAAAATAGCCCCTGCTGTCGTCCACATTGAGCTGTTCTTAAGGTTTGGATTGTGTATGTGTATAAAAATAACAAAAATTGCTTATTTATATTGTTTTATAGCATAATGGCTTGATTTGTCTGCTTTGATCTCAAGTAAGAAAAAACGAGTGCAACCTGTTTCCTCAACAGGCTGTTTTAGGGATATTGGGCCCAATCAAGTGCTGTTTGCCTGCTATTATAAGTAGCATAAAATTACATTCAAATTTAAGCTTAAAATTAAAATAAAATTCAAATCATGCATAAAATTAAGCATACAATTTAGTCCAAAGCACATCACATTAAGGCATAAAACTCTCCAAGCTGCCAAAATTACTTCTATATAGGGCAACCAGAATGTGAAATATATGCAAGAAAAGCACATTTTAATTATTATTGTTATTATTAATCATGTTCGCTTTAATAATTTTTCATTTACCCTCTGTTTCCAGGCATCCTCTTTTAGGTCGCCACATGCGGCTCTCCAGTGGCTCTGGGTTCATCGTGTCCCACTCAGGTGTGATTGTGACCAACGCTCATGTGGTAACCACAGCTGCCTTGGTGACAGGCAGGCCACAGCTGCGTGTTCAGCTCCACGACGGAGATGCATATGAAGCCGTGGTGAAAGACATAGACAGGAAGGCAGACATTGCTACAATCAAGGTCAATCCACAGGTAAGGGCACAAGCCCTGACATGCTATCATCATAAGCTTCTCTACCCTCTTCTCCTTTTCAAATATAAACACATGAATCTTTAGATTTTTTTACATCCATAAATCTTAAATGAGCCCACATAAACCACACAGCCCCACATCCTGACACATTTCTTTGTCAACATCTGACAGTTTTCTGCTAGACATTAATAAGACTTTCATAAACACTAGCTCCGTGAGTCACAGACAGAGCGCTGATGTGTGTAATCTCACACCCCTGTCTGAAATACCTGGAGAGTTTTGTAAGCTTTCAACTATTCCTCTTCCTCTAAATGTCTTTTCTTCTTTTCATCTGTGTTGCTCTGACATACTCGCGTTTTCGCCTGTGTGCTGGTATTTTTTGAGTGGGTTTTTTTTGTGCTTGTTGTAGCAGAAGAAACTTCGCGTGCTGTCTCTGGGCAGTTCGGCTGATCTGAGGCCAGGAGAGTTTGTGGTTGCCATTGGCAGCCCTTTCGCCCTGCAGAACACTGTCACCACCGGCATCGTCAGCACTACACAAAGAGATGGCAAAGAGCTGGGCATAAAGGACTCAGACATGGACTACATCCAAACTGATGCTATTATTAACGTGAAACATTTTTAAATATCTCCATCTATACACATTGATTGCATTATTGAACTACATAATTGTCTTTTAATATTCCCATATGTGTAAGAATTACTGTTGTGCTTGTTTCTATTTTATATCTTCCATACTTGTGTCAAGTACGGCAATTCGGGAGGACCTCTTGTTAACTTGGTAAGTGGTGTTCTCTAAGGTACAGTAGATGATCCATTTGATTTTGGAGTGTTTTCAGTTTGGCCTCAAACAAAGAACGGAGTTTTCACCAACGCAGCATAAACAGTTATGAGTCACCAAATTGTCATATGAGCCTGAATATCACAAACGTATTATTCGCCAAAGCACAGAGGGAGCTTAAGTGTGATATACACTACAGACATTATACCTGATTTTGTTGTATGTATTGCAGCACATTTAAAGAAACTATTAACTGTCACAAATAGCTTTGTAGATGTGTGCATAACAAGGCACAGAATGCAAACAAAATGTGAGCTTTACCAGCTGAACAGTACTCCAAGAAGCACAAAGTTAAGAGTCACGAAAACCCAAAGAATCTAGAAAGAAGAACAAAGAACCAGGTTAATTCCAAAGAAAATAAACTGGACAGCATGAAAGGGAAGTGGAGGAGCACACACAGGAAATTCCAAAGATCAACAGTAAAAAGGGACGACAGGATTATAATTACGGAAAAATTATTATTGATGAAAACAGTAGGGAGAGGAGCACAGGAAGCAAAACTGACGCAAGACACAAAAGAAAGCAAACCTTCAAAGTAAAACACTAACAATTAACAAACGAACACACATGGAAACTCTTGCTAATATCAAAACACAAGATATCATAAAAAAATAAAACTCACGCTCTACGAGAACAAGAAATGAAAACAGGAAATCCAGATGTTCAACAAACACAAAATCAGAATCAAAACACTTTACTAATCCCTAAGAAAATTATGTGGTCACAGTTGCTCCAAAATAACAAAAAGAGTAACTATCTAAACTAGTGAAATAATACAGTGTATTGCAAGGCTGAAAAATATAGCAAACGAGCACTAATAAATAGAAACGGCTCTATTTCATAAATATAATTCAGTATATTACACATATTAAATATATATGGTTGAAAAAAAAATCTAAACTTCAAACATTAGAAAAATAAAACATGACTAAGACTCAAAAATACTAAGAAACCAGAATGCAGAACCAAAGCACAAAAACCTGCGATATGATACAGTCTTTGCTTGTTTTATAAACCCTCTTGTGTCCCATGAACTATGAACTCAAAATGGCTCAAAATTGATTTACAGATTTGTTCAAGCATATTTTCTTGTGGCCAGTGATTAACGGCTATAGCTGTTACTCCAATTCTGGAGTTCTACTAATATTAATTATAAAAAAGCTCAAAGTAGAAACGTGCAGTTTATTTTTATTGACTGCAGTAACACTGGGACACAATCGTGACACATCATGCGTCACATGCTTTAAAGTGTTCTGTGTAATGACACATTTATAACGCCATAAACGAGTGCACGTTTAAAAAGGCACATGCATTGTGTTTTTATCAATATATCATAGCAACTGTAGTTGTGCCACATGCTCGGCTCTACATACCAACTGATGCAGTTTTTTTTTCTGAAAATCTTGACATATTTTTCTCAGTTCTTACTGGCTGATATTTATGTCAGCATCAAGTCCTTTTTGGCAGCCATCATGTTGTGTTTGTCTTTCAACATGTGTTTGTGTTTCCTTCAGGATGGTGAGGTGATTGGAATCAACACTCTTAAAGTGACAGCAGGAATTTCCTTCGCTATACCGGCAGACCGCATCAGCCGCTTTCTTTCAGAGTCACAGATTAAACACAAGAAAGATGGTGACTTTTTTTTGTGAAGTTTATCATCTTATTATCTAAAATATCTTTAAATGACTATTTCCCCCCAGTATATGTCTCTAATTTTCATTACCTACTACTCTGACTGGTTTTTGTTGTGACAGAAAAGAGACAGCAGAAAAGAAAAATGGACAAACCACAGTCTGATGCAGGTGAGAGACAAGACGTTTTTGTGCAAATATTATAACTATTTACATATATGGCAAAACATGCAGTTAAGAGTGTAGACTAAAAGTTAATAGATCTTTAATAACAAATGAAATCCTCAGGATTTGGACTATAATTTTAATGGCTACATTTATATTTTAATATGTGTTTAATAAAATAGTTATTAACTGTCTCCTCAGCTCATCTTTCCCCGTCAGCCCAACTTAGCCTTTGCATGAGGCTGTGTTTAAATTATGGTTATATTGTTGTGCTTTCAGACGCGTCCCTAGTTAAGAGACATTTTTTAGGCATCTGGATGGTCACCATCACCAAAGCGTAAGTTGTTACAAAGTCACACACATATTAGACTGTAAGGAGAAAATAAATTTTGCACTAATGTTCTTTAATACACTTCCTACTACAGATAAAGGTGGCATACCCAAATAATACTAAGAGCAACATTTGTTTTGTGAATAAATCATTTAACAAACAAACCGACAAATTCTGTGTTATTCTATGGGAAACATAAGTTGGCTTCAGGAGCTGGTATTGCTGCTTGTCTACTTTGTCTGTAGCCAAACAACTTTACCTTTGATTTGTCAGCAGGAGCTGTTTCATAGAAAATCAAATGTTTGCATGTCTGAGTATGTCCGAAAAGGGAATTAGTTTTATGTGATGCACTTCCTTTTTTTACATAATTGAAATGATAATGTGTAAAAATGTGTTAATAGCATTAATATTGTGTCCTACGTGTGCCACAGTCTTGTAGAAGAGTTGCGACTTCATAACCCAGACTTCCCCGACATCAGTAGTGGAGTTTTGGTGCGGCAGGTCATACCTAACACTCCAGCAGAAAAGTATGCTCACACACACCTGCAAAAAGTACACACACACACACACACACACACACACACACACACACACACACACACACATTTCAAATGATATCACCCTGTTTCATACTTCCAGAAAGTGATTGCAGATTTATGGACAATGATGTCATTATAAGTCTGAATCTTCTTTTTCTCTTTCTGGCACACTTGTAGTAAACGGTTGACTCGAGCTTCTTTTCTTTTCCATGTCTTAGAGGAGGGATTAGGGAAGGTGACGTTATAGTGAAGTTGAATGCAAAGCCAGTCAGGACCACTGAAGACATCCATGAGGTGTTGCAGAGCGACCAGCCACTCCTACTTGAGATTCGCAGAGGGAACGATGACTTACTCTTCAATATCCACCCACAGCTTTTGGTACATTGAAAACTGGGAGAATTGATATCTTTTAGTTGTGAAGAGGCAGGACTCAATATGTCCAGTACTGATTTCTTATTAAAACAAGAGAACGGAAAAGAGCAGTTCCTTTCCCAACTAGCCTGATGATGTATGCTTTGGTAGAGTTTGAAATACTGTAGTTTAACACAGACTTCAAAATACAGCTCAGTAGAATCCATTGCACTGTATATTTAAGGCGCTTTAGAATAAAAGCTTAGAAGAAGGATCTGTGCAGTTGTGTGTTTTTCTGTCTAGTCTGTTCAGCAGCTGCTTTCCAGAAGGCAGCTTCCATTCCTTTGTTTATGTCTTCTCATCCCTCCTCCATCCTCTCTCTTGGAAAGACTTTCTCCTAATTTAAACAAACCTAAGTCAGCACCTCCACATACGGAACACAGGCACTATGAGTAAAATCCTGTTACAGGGAACAGCTGGTTGTATTCTTTCCTGTTTTGGAAATGAAAAATCTTCAGTCATAACATAACCTGAATCTTAAAGTCGCACACCCTGAAGTAGCCTGAAAGTACTTATACAAAAGCCAAATTAAATCAAGATGGCAGAAAAATATCTTTCAGTAGCTTGACATTTTGCACATACTACATACAGCGGGGAAAATAAGTATTTGACACATCAGCATTTTTATCAGTAAGGGGATTTCCAAGTGGACTATTGACACAACATTTCCACCAGATGTTGCCATCAAGCCAAATATTGACGTCATACAAACAAATCAGAACATATAAGTATACAAGTTAAACCACAATAAATAAAGTGAAATGACACAGGGAATAAGTATTGAATACATGGAGATAACAAGGGGCAAAATGACATAGAAAGCCAGGAGATCACCTGAAATCTGTCAGTATTGATAGAGAAATCCTGTCCCCTATCAGTACTAATTGATATCAGCTGCTTTAGTCCTAATTGATGGCCTATAAAGGCTCCTCATTACCCAGAAGGCACACAGGAAAGACTTCATGATGGGTAAAAGCAAAGAACTCTCTCAAGATCTTCGTAATCTTATCGTTGAAAAGCATTTTGATGGGAATGGTTATAGGTGCATTTCCAGAATGCTGAATGTTCCTGTGAGCACTGTGGGGGCCATTATCCGGAAATGGAAAGTGCATCAGTTCACCATAAACCTGCCACGATCAGGTGCTCCACGCAAGATCCCTGTCCGAGGAGTCCAAAGAATAATCAGGAGGGTTCTCCAAGAGCCAAGAACCACTCGGACAGAACTTCAGGAAGACCTTGCATCAGCAGGTACTGTTGTTTCAAAGAAAACTATAAGCAATGCACTGAACCGCCATGGCATCCATGCACGCTCACCACGCAAGACTCCATTGCTGAACAAAAAGCATGTCAAGGCTCGGTTAAAATTTGCGCAACAGCATTTGGAGAAGCCTGTGGATTATTGGACGACTATAGTATGGTCAGATGAAAGCAAAATTGAACTTTTTGGCAGTCATTCTACACACCATGTTTGGAGAAGAAATGGCACTGCTCACCACCCCAAGAACACCATACCAACAGTCAAGTTTGGGGGTGGAAGCATCATGGTTTGGGGCTGCTTTTCAGCAAGGGGTACTGGCAGACTTCATATTATTGAAGGCAGGATGAATGGAGAGATGTACCGGGACATTCTGGATAAAAATCTGCTGCCATCTACCAGGAAGCTAAAAATGAAAAGAGGGTGGACATTTCAGCAAGACAATGATCCCAAACACAAGGCCAAGGAAACAATGAAGTGGTTTCAAAGAAAGAAAATCAAGTTGCTTGAATGGCCCAGTCAATCACCTGACCTAAATCCCATAGAAAATCTATGGAGAGAACTGAAGATTAAAGTTCATAAAAGAGGCCCAAGGAACCTTCAAGATTTAAAAACCGTTTGTGTGGAAGAATGGGCCAGAATCACTCCTGAGCAATGCAGACGACTGGTCTATCCATACAAGAGGCGTCTAGAAGCTGTAATCACCAACAAAGGCTTTTCTACAAAGTATTGAATAAAGTGTGTTCAATACTTATTCCCTGTGTCATTTCACTTTATTTATTATGGTTTAACTTGTATACTTATATGTTCTGATTTGATTGTATGACTTCAATATTTGGCTTGATGGCAACATCTGGTGGAAATGTTGTGTCAATAGTCCACTTGGAAATCCCCTTACTGATAAAAATGCTGATGTGTCAAATACTTATTTTCCCCGCTGTATATGCTTATACTTTTGAATAGTGTTGTTTTGGTTTATTTATCATTCTAAAAGCCTTCCTCCATGCTGAAATGACCTCAGAAATGACCTTGTAACCCACTTGAACTCCCTGTAAGTCCACACATCATAAACTGAGCCCAGACAGAAAACCCTTCCTGTTTATTTAAACATAGACTCTGTCTGGTTACTGTTGGCTGGAACAAGCAGAGGCCAAGGAAGCAAAGACAAACTGGAAGAACAAAAAGGAAAGACTGGCTGCTGGGCTCACAAACAGGAAAAACAGGGAGGAAATGTAGCTAATAAGTGACTCCTGCTGTGAACAAATAACTACCATTTCAGCCGGTCCTCGCAGACTGATTTTAATATGGTTCTCTGTGCTGCACTCAGCGTGTGACTTGATGGAGCAGTTGTTGGAGTGTGGGTGGTGTTTTCTAGTCTTGCCAAGACAGATTGTTATAGCTGAGCGCCAGACTACTTCAGTAAGGCAGACAGAGGACACAGCTGTGTCCACACTAAAACAATATATCTAAGCCCACACTAAATATAAACTTTCACTCAACAACAAAGGCCATGTGTTTTTACAGTAAAGCCAGAGTTTTACAGATATCTCTGCATGCATATAAAGCACAACATATACTCTTCTGTACACTGTTTGTACTTTAGATTAGTGCATTCCCTATGCAACCCAGTCAGTGTGTTGCCATCTAGAGGCCAAATATAGTTTAGTTTGAAATAAACACAATTTATGATTCCCAAAGAATCCACTAGATGGCAGGTGGAGAATAAAGAATTTCCTCCCAACGTGGCAATTGCTCAAACGCTCATCTTGAAGGACTGCTGCACTATAGAAGTCTATATATAGCTCTGGTTTCTGATTGCATCCTTTTGCACTTAAAGCAGAAGAGACAGTTAAACATTTCAACAGCATGTAAGACTGTCAGAGAGACAATCGTGCAGGTGGAACTACACAGATGGAACTATTTTATTTATTGATTTTTTATATATAAGGTTTTCATAATATACAACCTGGATATCTCTAGGTGTATATTACCTCTCGCCCTGTGACACTTGGGATAGGCTAGGGATAAGAAAATAAGTAAATGGAAGGATAGATGAATTCCAAGTGCTAATCATAGTGCTAAAAACAATATAGGGATAATGTCTCATTTGCTATAAACAAAAAGAATTCTTTATTAACTCTGAGACATCACATGGGTGTAAAACATCCCATTTTTCCTCTATCCAATCCAAAGATTGTGCTTTTAAGATGTGGAAAAAATTGTTGATGTTGAAGATTTTTAAACACAACACTCTTGCATTATTCCAGATTTTGATATTCTTTATAACGCCTTGTATCTTAAACGTCAAACTTTCATGTATTGATCTGTACTGTTGCTGTATCTTTTCACTTTTATTTGTTGTTAAATAATTTCTCAACCACTTTCTTAATAAGATCAATTGTACACAGATGGAACTATTTTATTTATTGATTTTTTTATATATATATAAGGTTTTCATAATATACAACCTGGATATCTCTAGGTAGTATGTTACCTCTCGCCCTGTGACACTTTAAGAAAATGGAAGGTGTTGGGATTAAATAATTTACAGTGCCTCAGTAATGCTATGCTTTTTTATTAATAAGTGTTATAAAGTTATATAGTGTAGTATTAAGTGGACACAGCCCTGAAAAATAAAGGCATGAGACCATGTGTCCTTAGGGAGTAGAAAGCTGTAGACTCTCGCTCACGCTTGCTTGGGAAAATGTAGATAAGAGGGGACCATCTCTAGTGGAAAGTTACTGAGACACTGTTGTTTAGACTAGAATGAGCTTCTGTAATAAAACTGTTAGGGCCACACCACCATTTTGAGATCCGTGGCAACGTGTCATGAAGGACGCATGTCCCTTCTAGAAGTAATAAAGTGTTAAATGGTCTACTGAGCAGTGTTTTGTCTTCCATTGGATGCCTCTGAGGAATCAAAAGAACTCGGTGAAGTGTTGATATTTACAAAGGATAGATGGATTTCCATATTTGTGCTTTTGTCTGTGGTCTTCTGTTTTCTATGACTCAGCCGTCATCAGCATTTGAATCACAGTCTGATGACACGTGTGATGTAATGTTACCAAGGTGCTGTCAATCTAATCTGATATCTTGGTGTTGAAGTGAAATAAATAACAACCTCTCTTTTTTTTTCCAGCCATCTCACTGCTGCACATTTAACACGGGATATTTCACATCTTGGAGAAATTCTTAAATTTTCAAGGACTTTTTCAGGGATCTTCATCCTTGCCTCTTTTACTCTTTTTCCGCTCATTCCACACCAGGGTTTCATTCAAAGCCACCCACACTTTAGCTCCCATCTGTCAGTGTTCAGTTTATGGTAAGAGTCCAGGGTAAAGGCCCAGAGACAGAGACCTTAGACGTCCAGGAGAGGCAGCCAGGGGGAAAAATGGACCGTCAGCTCAATTACATGTTCACAGAAAAATGGTGATGATGCTTATGATGCTTTGTGAGTTAAGGGCTAACAGATATTCATATTAGGCTTTAATCATAACGTCCCTTATAATGTCAAACTGTGAGTCATCAGTGACCTCAGAACCTGATGGCATTTTGAGTCCCATCAGCAGCACTTAATGGAAGCTGAGCAACATCATCTCCTCAATGCTTGAAAACACACACAGGACCTTTATGTGCCACTCGGAATATCCAGGGATGAATTTATCTGTTCGTAGGGAATGTAACTGTTTAATTAATGATCTAATAATAAAAAGAAAAGAAAACCCTTCTGATTTTGGATTTGTGCATATCTGTGGGTTTTCGTCCAATCGAGGAAGTGAACTGGAGACGTCCGTAACACTAAACACTTGACAGTATTAGGTTTGACCTGTGTTACTGGCAACCTCTAGCAAGAGACTGCGTTTATAGTAAACTTTTATATTTAGAGGAAGTTTAAGGGTCAAGACCACAGATTGGAGCATTTGGCATAGACAGCTTGCACTGGCTTAAAAAAAAGAAACCCTGTTAAATTGTGGTGTTACAGAAGTACAGGCCCTAACTACACCCATCTGTCTCAAATCCTACTCTCTATGACTCATGGCTTACTGATCACTACTAACGTGGGCAATTTACTCTAAAAAGACAAAAAGACAAAGCTACCAGACTTTTACAGAGTGAATCTGTTAGTCTTTCAACCTACCTCCCACACAGGCACACAAACATCCTCAGCATGGATGATAACACAGCAATACACCACATTTTTCACACAGTGATGCTCCACAACTGGACAATTAGTGTTAGAAAAAAGTTAAATACACCCATGTGCTGTTGTGTTGAGCGTTTTGCTGAAAATAGACTTCTTGTTTCCTCTTCTGCAAACATATTAAGTTGGTTTATCACACAGTGAAGTGCAAAGCTATTCTTGGAATGACGTGCACTTCAGGACACTTCAGATTATATTTCCCAGAGGTCGGTTTTCTAAAATTTAATGAGAGCTTAAATTCCAAGCATTCCTCTCAAAGTATGGCCTGTTTTTATTGAAATCTTTTTTGGAAATAGTCCACAGTCACTTCAGAGTTGGCTTTTTCAGAGTGACAGGAGATGAGTTCTCACTTGTTTTTCTCTTTGTCTTGCTACACATACGTCCTATCAACCCATTTTAACAGTGGTTCCACGTGGGTTTAGTAAATGACAGATGTGCTGCTTTTGATTATACTAAAGGGGAAAGAGTGAATACACATTTACTTTCATTATTTCATGCATTTAACATATGCACATATGCCAGAGCTGCTGATGCCCTCCCTGTAACTCTTCTTTCTTTGACTTCTAGTTTGTTTTTCAGAAGGAAAATTAGTCACCAGTGTCTATTTTTCAGATGCATAGCCCTTAGGCACTAACTGCAGAGCTTATAAAACACTTGGAAACTGTGTAGGAGACACGGTGCCCTTTTCTGGAAGACCTCTCATTTAATATTTCTGGTTGTGAATGTGCTTGGCATTCCTACTGTTTGATATTGCAGTATTTATAAATATTCACTAAGCTTAAAACTTATGCAAGAATTGTTTTAATATCAGACACTCATGATAGCGGATCTGATATTGTCTGTATTTTGAACTCCCACTGTCAACATTTCAAGTTATCAACAGCTCCCAAAACTGGTATGTGAAAGGTTAGCTTGTAGTAAGGAGTTACATATGGACAGTAAAAGAACCAAGTATGCAGCATCTTATCTGCTCTATAACATTTTATGGTCTTTCCTGCTCATTGTTCTGGTTTTCAGACTGCGGCCACTATTTTTAGTTTGCTTTATCCTCTGTCATCAGTTACCCACACATGTTCTGTGTTGGGAAGGTTACTTTTAAAATGTATTCAACTACAGATTACAGAATACATGCCCCCAAACGTAATTCGTGATGCATTCTGTTGAGTTACTCAATGAGAGTAATGTATTCTGAATACTTTGGATTACTTAATATATTATCAAGCTTTTTACAACTACATGAATGTACTATTGTGTGATTTATTACTATTACTGAAGGCTACAAATACCAACTAGATTTTTTTTTTTTTTTGTGTCCCTTTAGGATCTTTAGCCATCAGAATTGTTGTCTTAAGGCCAAGAAAGATGCCAAGCGGATTTATTTTACCAAGTGGATCATCATGGCCTTGCCATATTGGTCCATTTGATTGACCTTTATTATAATTATGAATTTATTTTATTTTCAGTTGCGACAAACGGGACAGACATGACTGGGGGATAGGACAGGGAGAAAGAATGAAAGAAAGAGAGGGAGAGAAAGAAAACCAAAGGGGAGAAGAGACGGTGAGAAGGGGGGGAAGAAAGAAAAAACAAAACAAACAAACACCTGGATCACCTGTATGGAGAAAAAAAACAGAAGAGAAAGCAAACAACAAAGAGCAACATAATAAAAAAAACCCCAAAAAAACAGCACCATCACAAAAAATTAGCTAGCAGTAGATAACAGTAGATACTAAATAATAAACGATATTGTGCAGCACGCAAGATAGACAGCGCACAATGTGCTTTGAGGCAGCAGCCAAGAAAGGTGTAGTCCACGTCTGTGAACACCCGTGTGTACACCTGTGTGCATACCTGTGTGGATCAGCATGCTTGTATTCCAAAAGGTTTACATGGTTACTAGATTTTTAAATCTTAATATAAAATGAGTAACAGTAGGGTGAACATAAGGTAAGGCTGCACTTTTTAAACTATTTCTGTATCAGTAATATGTTTCTTTCTGTCTGCTTTCAGGACTGCACGTGATTATTTGCAGCTAGCAGGTTGTTAATGCTATCCATCAAGTCTAACAGTTTGCACATATATGAACTAACCTCAGCTAACGCCAGCTAACAATGTTAGCTCGGTGCCGAGTGGCCTTCAGTAATAGTAATAAATCACAAATCGTACATCGAAGATACTGTGTGAAGTGGCAATAAACCAGGTAGCTACAACAACTAAAACAAGGTAGTTGCAGCAGGCTAATATTAGGTTTGTTTGTTTTTTTGTTGTTTTTTTTTAAAAAAGAACTTACTTCCAGATGTTGGAGGTGGAGTCTTTTGACGCTGAGAGCAGATTGGTTGCTGGCAAACAGAGTTTGCGTTGCACTGTCAGATTTCTCCCAACCCTTTCTTCTTTAAATATTTATTCATTCATTTATTTATTTATTTAGTTTCACACATGGTACAGCAGTAATTCATTTCCTATACACAACCTTCCTTTCAATTAAAGTATAAAGTGGTGTCGGAATTTCTAAGTAGGAAATGCATTCCTGCCCGTGCGTTGCTGGTTTTGATGTCCTGGCTCCGGGTCCATTGTGTAACTGACACTACCAACATTAACAGGACACTAACATTAGAGCCTCTCATTGCATGTTTTATTTGGGTTTCCACCAGTGTGGAATTTCCAAAATTAGAGAGGGGATAGCCTAACATATGAAACAGGAAAACGCTACCGTGTAATCTATTTATTTCAACAAAGTAACTTTGTTCTAATTATCACCTATTTAACCAGTAGCTGTAACAGAATACAGTTACTTATATTTTGTATTTTAAATACATAACACCGGTACATGTATTCCCAACAGTAAATGCAGACTGTGTCGGTAGTTGCTTGATTTTATAAACATGTAACAATGGGACTGAAAACACCTGACAAAGAGGTGTGACTCAGTGCCTTTTTCCATGTAGCGTTCAGGTTTAGGTGATAATTATTATCAAAACCAACACTTATAGCATTGTTACAGTGTTTTCACTTTATAATTCACTGTTATTTTTTTTAAAGAAAGAAAAATAACATAGACACTTCAGTGTTGCCATTACTGTGAAGCTGCCTCTTTTATAATATCTATATTTCCACACATGAATGTGTTAAAAGCTACACATTGTGCTTTTTCTGCTTCATTTTCATGCTATGCTAGGCTAACCCGCTTTCTGGGTGTGGCTGAATATTTGTGACTACGATGCGTTTTTTTCTACAATGTTGAATTGTCTCTTTAAGGCTACTACAAGTTACAATTTCACTTCATGCTTGTAAGAAAAAATATTTTAAAAGAAATATAGAAGGAAATATTTGCCTATGTTTAATAGACTTTGCTCACAAACAGACTGCCGCACACACAAACACTGAGTTACGCTCATTTGTAACCCAACCATACTATTACTTGACTTTGTCTCATTGTACCCTAATTGAAACCAAAAATTCATCCTAAAATCAAAAGAAATTGTCCCAGTATGAAGGCTGGTCTCCAAAATGTGACCGTGTAGCACACTGAGGTCCCCACAACATAAGCAATACAAGTACGCATAAACAAAACAGCCACAGTAAAGTGAGCGTTTTGTCAGCACTCCAGTGAGAGCTAAATCCTCTGAGCTCTTTTTATGTCTCTCAACTCCTGTTTTCTGGCAGACTGCTGACTCATGCATCTCCCCCTCTCGTTCTCTTTTTGTGTGTTTATCTGTCTTTCTTTGTTTCTTTGTAAATCTAGTCGGTGGACTTTTCCCTTGTCTCCTCTTGCACAAGCATTTCTCTGGATTTTGAATAATTCAGCTACATTTCCACATCTTGCATCCTCTGTGTGGGTGTGAGTGTGCGCTTTCATACTGGCAATGTATGTGGTGGTTAATGCCATGTGGTATCTTTATGTGTGTAATCAGTCGTTGTGTTCCTGCGTCATGCTGTAGCTGGATAGTTGGTTAAATCGCTTAATGAGAGTAATGCCTGCTGTGTTTGGGCACAGAGTTCAGTGGGTAAAGTTGGTGTACATACCTAAGGCAACATTTTACTGCTGTTTGAAAATAAAATCCTCTAAACTGAATGTTTAGCTTTTAGCATGGTCATTCTGTTATAGGTGTTTATCATCTGTGAAGCATCACTGATGTTGTTGACAAGATGCACAGTAATGAAGTAAATTTTTGGATGCAGCATCTAGAAATCCCCTTTCCAAATAAGAAACATCTGGAGTGTATCTTTGTGAAAATAAACTACTAGTCAGCCAAGGAAAACGGGAACTATAATCTTGCATAACTGCAAAGAAGAGAAACATATGCTCTCTAATGGTCTGGGATTCAAATAGAGTTTTCATAGCTAACCCTTGGCAGAGTGTTAGCAGAGAGAAATCAGAAAATGTGCTCAGTGTACACTCAACAAGAGGACACAAATTGACTTTATCTCTACCATGGGCCTGACACGTTTAGTTTTCTGGAAGCCAAAACAGCACTGTTTGACTTTATCACAACCTAAACCTACAGGGTGATGCCAAGTCGAAAGACCCATCAAGTTGTCAGTTTTCCTGTCAGAGTTTTTTGGTGCCTGGCAAGAAATGCAAACACTGTGCAGATGGCAATGATTGAAAGCAATTAAAATCTTTCCTCAATGACACTTTCGAGGAACTAAGTCTGTAAATATAAGCATACAAACAGTTTTTGTACACACATTAAAATTATACAGAATTCTAACATGACTTGGGATGACTCAAGATACCCCAAAAATAATCTAATGACATAAAGGCAGTGAGTCAAAGTGCCAGTAGAGAGAAAATATATACAATTAGGGCTTTGAAAAACGGCACAACTTTTGTTTTGCCTCTCTAAACCACCACAGTAGATTCTTCTTTTAAATGTTTTCTAGCAATGACTAATCTGGTCTTTTCTTGCGTGTAACCAGACGTATCCACCGTGTTGTGAATTTGCAGCGCATGTTCTTGACTGTGACAGCGATATGCTTTTCTCCTTGACGGTGTTTTTGACTTGTCAAGATGTTGTGAAGCTGTTTTTCTTAATCCCGGAAAGAATTCACTATCAGCTACTGTAGTTGTCTTCTGTGGTCTTTCAGACCTTTTGGCATTACTGAATTTATCAGCGCATTCCTTCTTTTTAAGAAAGTAACATATTGTTGATTTGACCACTCCTAAAGTTTTTGTTATTGTCTTGGTCCCCGTGTCTTCCTGGCTGACCTAGTTTTGGGCCATATGTTTGCATTGTTATTGTTTTCTCTCTCTCTCTCTCCTTCCTCTCCTCTGTCTGCCTGAGCAGAGCTCATGTTGGGCTCCGGCCCTTGGCCCACGCACCTGGCATAATCAACCTGCCGCTGACCTGTGTGATTGCCGAGCCACTATTTAAAACAGTGGCTCAGTGCGCTTCTTAGCTGGATCATTGAGTAACCTTAGTAATCGTTGTTTCTGCAACCCTACAGTGGTTTCTGATTGTGCTCTATTTATGAATAGATTCCCAGACCTGTTCCTGTTTCCTGTCCTGTCCCCGAGTCTGGCAGTGTGGCGTGGAGTTTATTGGAGCGTAAGTGCCCGAAGAAGAGTTTGGAACAAAGTGTGGAGAGTGTGGGAGTGGAGTGTGTTTTGTGGACTCCTTTCCTTTCCTTCCCTGGACTTCCTGACCCGTCGCACTGTATATGTCTTCACCTGGTGTTTCTGTATAAATAAACTATAGACTTTTTTATTCTGAACGAGCTATGCTCCAGAGAAAAAAGGTTAAAAATACTTAATCAACTTAAAAACCTACAGGCAGACTGTTTTATTACAAGAGACTCATGGGCCTGTAACAGGTTTGAATGATGTTTCCTAATGTGTTTTCAGCCTGTTATAATTCTTGACAAAGGGGAGTAGCAATTTTAATACATAAAAATATTAATTTCACAATACTCGACACAGTTATAGATCCAGAGGGCGGATTCCTAATCGTTAAACTATCTATACTTAACGAAAAGCTATGTATTGTGAGTATAAATGGTCCAAATGTTGATGACCCCTCATTCTTCCACTGATTTTTTAGTACACTCTCTGAACACTTAGATTGCACAATCGTTCTTGGGGGTGACTTCAACCTGGGGCTAAATGGAAAAATTGATAGGCTCAATGCAGCAGGAACTCAGTGCAATTGGCAGTCCACAAATATAATCAAGCAGTATATGAGCGACTTTGGTCTTTGCGATGCTTGGCACTCCCTTCACCCCTGCAGTAAGGAATATACAACAGACTTAAACTTAATTATGATAGTGCAAAACATGAACAAAAATTGAGGAAGGCAAGGACTAAACTGGGAGAAAAACTAGAAACAAGTAAAAAAAGAAAGCAGACGCCTAAGATGTGAGGAATGCCGCAAATGACACACAGATGATTCAGCAACAAACAGAGGAAGACAAAGGGCTTAAATACACAGAGGGATAATCAGGGAATGAGACACAGGAGGAGAGCACAGCTGGGAGCAATCACACACAACGACACCGATAAGAAGCAAAACTGAAAACACTAACATGGGACATGAGACCGTCAAAGCAAAACAGGAAACAGTAGACAGCCACAGAAACACGGACTTGACGCTGAAACAAGGAGAAGCACAGACATGAAAACATAACTTGACTAGACGTGACACAAGGAACACACGGGAGGCACAGAGACAGAAACCTAAAGACCAGTCGCAACTGGTCGCAGCAGATGTCCGCCCCTCTCAGAACCAACCAGGGAGTTTTTCCTTCTCGCTGTCGCCAAAGTGCTTGCTCATAGGAGGTTATTTGATTGTTGGGTTTTTCTCTGTATGTGTTATTGTAGGGTCTACCTTACAATATAAAATGCCTTGAGGCGACTGTTGTTGTGATTTGGCGCTATATAAATCAAATCGAATTGAATTGAATTATAAATAAGCAGAAAACAATAGTGAGAATAAAAACCATGAGAAACAACAAATCCAAGAATATAAATTGATCAAAAAACACTGAGTCCCAGACCCAGTACTGTGACATGATGGCCCCTTTCACTTGCATTGACATCTTTTTGCACCTCATATCGATATTTCTAGTGAACTGCTCTAAAATGCTAATTCAACACTCAAAATCGACTCCAGATTGATCTTTAATCTCTTTAATTTTTTTTACAATACAATACAATGATGAATGATCATGTTGGTCATTTGTCATTACTTTTGAGCCACTGAACATGGGGAACCATACATAGAAGGACTGCAATTCAATAGTTTTTTAAAACCTTCTGAATTAAAGCTGAAAACTTGCATTGCAATCACCTCACAACTTTATTTATTATTTACTGTAATGATATACAGAGTCATATGAAAATTTAGCCTGTTATTAGTTTTATTTCATTTATGTCTATTTGTAAACAGTGGCTTTCAGATTGAATGGGGATGCTTGGCTTGAATATGTGCTTGCTGCACCAGAAGCCTTTAAAATTGCCTTTGGCCCCCTGAGGCTGCATCACTATATTAGCTGATGTGTTGCCAGATTGCACATTTATTTAACTGTGCTACTGACTTGTTGTTTATTGTAGACTGTACTATTTTTTTGCTCTTAATTATGATGCTACAACACAACAGTTTCCCTTGTAGAATCAATAAAGTATCAATCTGTCTATCATCTATCTGTTGGGTGAAATCTAAAAACAACAAATAAATAAATATCTGCATCATTTTTACACTTATGTATGAATACATAGATCATAGATTTCACCTGAGTCTGTATGCTCTGACCTGGATACACATCATTAGAAGTAGTTTCACTCCTGTCCCCTCCTTTCATTAACAAGTGTAAAAAGAGTGACACCTTTAACAGTATCGTAGAGTCACTGTTAACATGTGACTCAGAGTGAAATAAATAGGAAGGTAGAAGAAGGAAGGAACAGGAAGACTGACAGAGAACCTTGGAGAAACTGATGGCCTGTGTGTATCTGGACATGTGAGTGTCTGAGTGAGTTAGTGTTTGTGATTGTTCTGTAGCTCAAAGGGTCACGACCTGTTCATTCACCCAGAATCTCACACTCCAGAAACAGTCACCCTGACATTTGGTTACAGTCTTTGTCTTCTTGGCAGCCCATCTCTTTTTCTCCTCTCATGACCATCAGCATCATTGCTGAAAAGTTATCACAAAGCAGGGGCATGCTACCAACACCACCACAGAGCGCCTTCCTTAGTCTTTCTAATGTAGAACTGATTTTAATAGAGCAGACAGATCAGGGTCATAGCTGTCAAAAAGGAGCAATCTTCTTCTCTCTGTCACTAGCAGCCTATAGTACTACACCAAACATAGTGGAATAAGCATGTATAAAAACCAATGGGTTTCATTTTAAAATAGGCCAAGTACACCTACAAGGATCCATATATCAGAATGATGGAACCTAACATAAGAGATAAGAGACTGTCCTTAAACCACTGTCACGGCATCACAATGAAATTTACTCGTACTCAAACAAAAAAGCGAAAACTCTTAAATAATATAAATACAAACTCTCAAACACTTGAATAAAAAATATTAAAAGGAATACATACCTCATATATACAAAAGACTTGTGTGCAGTAGTAATAATGAAGGCTACATTAACAGATGGATGCATGGACAGAAACTAAAAATATTGTCATATTTTATGGGGAATTAATAAAGATGAAGTTAAGGTGAAGAGAGAGCTCTGTATTATGTTGTTGACTGTGGGAACTGTGATGTTACGTAATGGCGCAGATACTCACAGCATCTCTCTCTCTCTCTCTCTCTCTCTCTCTATATATATATATATATATATATATATATATATATATATATATACATAGCAGCCAGAGGCAGTGGCTCAAGGTTGAGTGGGATGCCTGCCAGTGGGACTTCTTAAGTGCTTCCCCATCACTATTCTGATACTGGCATAACAGCTTCGCCATCCACAGAAGCCCAGTGAGAATATGAGATCACTTAGAGGGTTGTTTCTGAAGGTAATTTCTCCTTCTTTCTCTTCTGCTATTTCTCCCGATATTTCTTCCTTCTTCTTAGCAACTGAGAGGTGCTGGTTTTTCTTCACAGCAGTTTAGCCATTCGATTACACACTCAATAACAATAATACCACTGAAAGCAGCATGACAAAACACCAAAAGAAGAAAAAGTACATCACTGGGGCTATTGCAGCACATACTGTAAATATGATCTTCTAGAAACCTGTTAATAATTGAATATAAATGTAGCCTTTGGGGACACAGAGGATGAAACACATGAAGAAAATAGGAAATAAAATACAGCCCACTTGCATGCCCTAAGATAACATAAACTGAATAATGTGTGCATAATGAGGAAAAAGATGTCCATCAGTCACACTCACAAGCCCGCGCATGTTTTTAGGCTTCAAACACATTGTGTTTGAACTGTGCTTGAACTAACTGTGCAGGCATTAGATTTTACATGTGACAGGAATTATCCATGTAACCTTAAATCAATGTTAGCACAGAAAACAGAATACTGCAGTTCAGTGCAACAGACCTGTCAATACTGCACTTAAAGCACTGTTATTGGTTTTCACTGAAGTGAAAAGGGCTTTTTTCTATGTCAAGATGGAGACATGTCATTATTGCCAAAATGAGAACAAACTAAGCCCCAGTTACAGCCTCTGAGTAGGAATATGTAACACTGAAAAGTTAACATCAGGCACAGTAATGTAACGTCAAGCTTATTTCCACCAACTCGTTAAAGGGGTAATATTTTTCTGTTTTTACTGATGATTAAAATCTATCAAAGAGTTCAAATGGAAATACACTGCCCGTAAAGGCAATCTGAAACTGCACTGTGTATATAAAACAACAACCAGCATCTTTTTTTCTTCATTTCTCCCACACGTGTTCCTCCTCCCCCTCAATCCAGTTTCCCTTCAGCTTTTCAGGTTCCATCCGTCTTCTCTTAATTTGCCAGCTCTTCTGTCCTTTCAACCTGCCTTTGTAATCCATATGATCCGTAACACAGCATATGATGCTTTCAAGAAGTGTACTTAAATGAACATGCGGTGGCAAATGACTTCTTGAAGGTATTTGAGGACAAATCAAAAACAAATCAGTGCTAAGTAAGATGAAGTTCAAAGAGTGATGAAGACACCAGAGATCTTCTGTTGCTATGGAGATATGTGTGTGTGTGTGTGTGTGTGTGTGTGTGTGTGTGTGTGTGTGTGTGTGTGTGTGTGTGTGTGTGTGTGTGTGTGTGTGTGTGGTCCCGATATTACTCATGTTATGGGGACCCAAATCTGCTTTCACAGTTACATCATGGTGACAAAGGGTTGTTTGCTGAGGCAGGTCATTCGATTATAAGGTGAGTATGTGCTTCATATCTAGAATAAAAGGTTAGAGTAAGGCATGAAGCAGCTGTGGTTAGGATGAGTCAAGCTTTTCACACACACACACACGCGCACACACACACGAAAAGCTCTGCTCTCCTTCCATAGTTACAGACAGCACAGCTGAGCTTTTCTTTTGGGATAAAAACTTAGAGCTGGATGCAAACACAACATCCTCATCTCTCACATTAACTCTTGCCCGCATGGATATTGTTCAAGCGTCACATGAGCCAGTCACCGACCGCACGTGCAGGGCGCACGGCATTGCCAGTGAGAGAGGAGGCGCCGGATAGTGCGCATGATCGCGAGTAAGCGCTGAGACCACCCGGCAATCTCGTGTTATCCTTTGCTCAGCTCTTCAATTTGGACTAAACTACTGTCATTAGTGGAGAAATCGGCGCGATCAGTAGTATTTGAGTTCCTAGAAATCTTAAACAACTTTTAAGTTATTTATCTCAACACTGACGTGAAGGTTTGTTGAGGCATTTCAGCACCGGACAGCGCTTTCTCTCTGCTTGGCTCACAAGTGCGCGTCTGGCACGTGGCAATGACTATCCGTCATAGCTGGTGGGGGGCAAAAGGAGAGAGCATGGCGGACTCTCCATAACATCCTCCCCACAGCTGCTGCTAACACGAACCACGAGATATGAGCATACCGGAGTTCCTTCTGGAAGTGTCCATTGTGATAATAGCTGTTGTTTCTCTGCTGACCAACTTGTCGGTACTGCTATGTTTCGTTCAGAGCAGCGATTTAAGAGCCCATGTACCAGGAATCTTTATGATAAATCTCTCTTTATCTAACATCCTCCTCAGTATTATCAACATGCCTGCCACTTTTCTGGGGGTGGTCAGTGGCGCAAACCCCTTGGGGGACTTGTTCTGCCACGTCGTCAGCTTTGCCGAGACTTTTATCACCAGTAATGCCATGCTGAGCATGGCGGCGCTGAGCATGGACAGGTGGATAGCGGTAGTATTTCCTCTGAGATACTCCAGCAAGATGCGCTACAGGGACGCTTTTCTGATCGTGGCCTACTCCTGGCTTCACTCTCTCATCTTTTCTCTCACTCAGCTGATGATGAACTGGGGAGGCTACAGCTACACTTACGCCTCATGCACAGTTCACCTGGACTTGGACCAGGTGTCTCAGCTGGGAATCTACGCCACCTTCACAGCGCTGTTCCACGGTAGCAGCTTTGCGCTCTGCCTCCTCGTCTTGTGCTTCGCTTACCTGAAAGTTTTGAGAGTGGCTAAGTCACACTGCAAGAGGATAGATGTAATTACAGTGCAGACTTTGCTTCTGTTGGTTGATATCCACCCCAGGTAGAGTGTTTTCTTTGAAAAAAAAAAAGTTTGACATGCCTCTGATTTCAAAACAGCTTAATTGGATAAAATAAATCTCTACCAGTTACGCCATACTGAAAAAAACGGTTGCGTAATATTAGGTAACATGTTAATGAGTTTATTAATTATTAATGTCAGAAATTAATGTGGTTTTTTTTATCAGTGTGAAGGAGAGGTGCCTAGCGCAACGGAAGAAGAGAAAGCAGCGCGCCACTAAAAAGATCTGCGTCTTCATTGGCTCCTTCATCCTCTGCTTTTCACCATATGTTATCACCAGGTAAGCCTTCCAGTGTAGTTAAGTGGAATGGCAGCATGGCACCAAGTCCGTTGTGACATTTGACTGAACTTTGTTTTAAAATGTGAATGTCTTCTATATTTTATAATATTAAGTCGCGAATATATCTAGAATGTATACATCTTCCTTAAAGTTGAGTCATTACTTCTGTAACACAGCATCATAATTAGCCCTAATAAGGTTTCATTCATTGTATGAATGTTGCAGTGGATTGCATTAGACCCTTTATTTGAACAGTAAAAATATAAAACAACTTGCCTCTGAACCAATATAACAGGGGAAGAACCCCCATGAAGGCAACAGATGCCTTTTGTTGTTTCCATAACTTTCCATGCTATAAATACACATCCGGGGAAGTGGAATTTACTTTTTCTGTCTTACTCCCACAGGTTGGTGGAGTTGTTGCCCTCTGTGCGCATCCCTCGTTACTGGGGCATTGCCACCAAATGCTTGTTCTATGCCAAGGCTTCCAGTGACCCATTCGTCTACTGTCTTCTGCGGCAGCAGTACAGGAAGGTCCTGGTTAGTATTATCAGCCGAGTTGTAGGAAAAGATCACTACTTACTGTCTGTGACCAGTGCAAGCAGCACATTTGACACCACAGATGACAGCTGTCTTGCCAGGATTACTTGAGCTTGATGTGGTCATTTTTAAATGATTTAATGCTTTGATCTTTTTTGTAAAAGGTCACAGTCTTTAAAGTCAAAAAGGTCAGCAGATTGAAAGAAGTCAATGCCTTGCTCAAGGACTTTTTAACAAAGAACTGTGTCATGTGACTGTTAAAGGAACATTATTTTCCACTGGGAGAGCTGTGAAGGACACATAACAATTCATACTGAACGGCACCTCTCACGTCCGATGTGTGCCGAAGCCTTTTCAGCCTCTACAGATTGCTGTTTCCATAGGGCTCATTAGTTTGCCTGGAGATGCACAACCACATGAAAACTGCAACATGTTTAGTACTGTGGAAATGTATCTATAAAGTGTGATAACACTGGATTTGTCCATTTGCTCATTTATTATTGTTTTATGCTTACATTTTGTTTGTGTTAATGACTGAAATAGAGTGCAAAAATAGATACAAAGAAGATGTGTGAAATTGTTATATCAGAGCACTTTCAAAAATAAACTCCACTGCCACAGATGAAAATCGAGTCTTCTATTTGAGTACTTAAAGTGAGTGTATACTGCAATACTGCATCAGTCTAGACTAGTGAGTCAAATATTATGATCGTGATCTTTTATTAACTGATATGAACTGAACATATTTTAAACTTATATTTCCACGTGTCTCTGTTCATGCATAAAAATCAAGAAGTATCCAATATTGAACGGTTAAACGAAAAAATTAGAAACCTGTGATCTAGAATCTTGTGAAGCTATCATACTTATTTTTGAATCTTTTGCTGCTACCTCTTAAGCCCATGGAAACTGCTGCTAAGCACTTTAAATCCCTGTTACAGCTTGGTAATGGCTTATTATTCTTACCAAAGCCGGGAATACGAAGGTCGGTGAAGATTTTCAGATACCCTAATGGTGCAAATCTATCCATACACTGGTGTGTGAACAGCCTCTGCAGCGCTATTATGTCAAATAATAGGCAGAGACACAAACTTTTCTTACTCCCACCCCCACAAGCCACGTTTCTTCCTCGTGCCCACACCCCACATACACACACATACGCGCACAGCACTCTGTGCAGTGAAATATGATCGGCACAGCCGCGCTCCTGGTTCGCCTCAGTTTTTACAGGTCAGGGATGCACCGATAAAACAAAGGAAGGAGGTTTCCGTCCTGTGGGTGGTAATTATCATCCAGCATAGAAAACGAAAAGTGGCAGCTTCAAACACACACTGCCACATCACACACCGAATTTTCTGGCAGCGCAAAGCACTCCAACATGCAGCTAGGACTTTTGGTAATGTTTCTTTTCTGGGCGAAAACTTCGTTGTGCGTCCCGCAGCAGAATTGCCATCCAGGAGACGAGTATTTAGGTAAGGTCATCTGGTCCAAACAAATACGCGTACCGTGCAAACCCAAACCTGTGATGCATGCTTAGAGTCCGTGGGAGTTAAACCATGTAACTTAACGTCCACACGGTTTAGCTGATAGACTGCTTTCGACTTCCGATGTTAAGTTACCCGGATACTAATTCAAATAATTTTAAGGCCTACCTATTCATTTTAATTCTCTGCTTCGAGACAGCTAATAGGCGCTTTTTTAGTCTGCATATTTCTCAGTTTTATTACATAATAGCCAAATTAGACTCTGCAGAGACGTGTAAGGGAGATTTAAGAATAAATGTGTGTGACAGACTCATGGCCAGCTGCTGTTTGTTTCTGAATAAACGGTGATTTTAAATGGAGTTTCTTCTTTGGATTGTTGTTACGATGTCTCCATCTAGCGTTCAATGAGCGATGTTTATATATTTTTGAGTTTGTATTATTTATTTTTTTCACAGGAAGATGCAGCAACAGTGCATATGAAGAAAAACGTATGTGAATTTTTTTTTTACTGGACAAATTTTTAACTGCATGGATTGAATAACGATTGGGTAAACCTAGCCGTGGAGCATGGCCTGACCTTTGAGTCAGGTAAAACAGAAGAGCTGTACCTAGAAGATGCAGCATGCATCTGCTCCAGATAGATGAGACAGATCTGTAATCTCTGACATAAAGAAAAAAAAATGCAGTACCAAGGCTCAGCCTGTATGGGAGGATTTGTGCTTGTCTATTCTGTGATGAGGTACTATATCAGACAAATTAGCAGTTTTCCCACAAAATCTTATAAAAGCAAATGGTGCTTGCCCCCCCCCCCCCCCCCCCCCCCCCCAAAAAAAAAAAGTGAGTCCCATTGACTCTCATCCAAGAGACAGTGAACAAGTCATAACAAGTCAGGGCTAATGGCACATAATCATACAACATCAGAGCTCTGAAGGCTGGTGAAAAACTCAAACCATGTAATCCATATGAACTGTATCCAAAGAGATAAGGCATTATCTTCAAACTACTTGTAAATATGTGATTTACAGTATAGTCTTTATATTTGAGCACTGGCGGGGAAAAAAACATGTAAAGAATACTTAAAAATAATGATTTAGTCAAACCATGTGTGTCCTCTTTTTGACTCCTTATCTTTCTTTACATCTATTCTGCTCCAACAGCTAAATGCACAGAGCTGAACCTGGGCTATTGTAATGATATGGAATACTCTAGGTAAGTAACAGGGCTTGGCCAAGAAATCTGTGCCAACAAAAACTGTAACTACACAACGGTCTCATAAGGTGCTGTTTTTTTTTTTGTTTGTTTTTTTGTTTTTATTGTTTTACATGTTGATGTAAATCATGCTGTTAAAAATCATGTATACATTATATCCAGAACCATATTCCCTAACATCCTTGGTCATCGGACTCGTTTGGAGGCAGAGTCAGGGGCAGAGTACCTCCTCCTAAGTGTCATCCATGGCCTTTTGAATGGGGAGTGCTCCCCTGAGATTCGTCTTGTAGGTTGCTCAGTACTGGCCTCACCCTGCAGAGATGACAAGATGGTCAAACCCTGCCGGAGCACATGTGAGGCACTGAGGAAGGACTGCACACATGCCTTTGAGGCCATTGAGATGGCCTGGCCTTATTTCCTGGATTGTGACCGCTTCTTTGCCAGTGACCAAGAAGGCTGCTTTGATCCTCTGGCAGGGCTGAAAGGTAAAGGTCATGTTAATGCACTGTATACTGCCTGAGTAAGTCTGACGCTCTTTTGAAGCACTCTTCTTGGCTTCCCCTAAATCTTGGTGTCCCTCCTCCAGCCAGACAGGAGCAAGCACTGTCCAGTCTCTCTCCTCAGGAGCCCAGTACTATCATTCAGTTCACCTACACCTCCAATGCACAGATGTACAGCATCCTGAAGAGAACAGCAGCCAAGTGCTCTCATATCTCCCACGTCTACAGCATTGGACGGAGCACTGAGGGCAGGGATCTACTGGTGATTGAGTTCACCAACAACCCAGGACAACATGAGCTATGTGAGTAAGGAAGGTTAATGCAAATGTATGATGTTATTTAAAAAAAAAAGGTTTTACCTCTCTAAGACTTGGGGAAAACAAATGGTCAGATATTTTACATACAGCATTGCTATTTGTGATCTTATCAGCGAATAGCACCTCCTATCAGCTCTGCAGGGTTTTACCATTATTTAGCTTGATGTCTTAAATGCAAGATCCCTTACTCATCTTTATTCGTTTGGCTTTATATTAGCCCTCTTAAAATTGTTTCTAGCTTTATATTTTCTACACTAAATATATATATTCTCAATATAGTGTCAGCTAACAAGCCAGGTGCTTTCTTTAAAAGTAGATAATTGACACAAACATACCTGAAAGGTTATTTTGACCCCCTCCCCTCCTAGGTTGTTTAAACATACACACACATTTATTAAATTCATCAGAACAACTACCTAAATACATAATTTGATTTGTGTTTATTGCTTGTTCTGCTCAAAATGGCAAAAGTTTAAAAAAATAAATAAGAGAATGCAGATTTAATGATTTGCACTTCTGTCCATGAACTGTAGTAGAGCCAGAGATCAAGTTGGTGGGCAACATGCATGGCAACGAAGTGCTGGGCCGCCAGCTGCTCATCTATTTGGCCCAGTACCTGTGTTCGGAATATATCCTGGGAAACCAAAGAATTCAGACCATCATCAACACCACTCGCATCCATATTCTAGCCTCCATGAACCCCGATGGCTATGAGCTAGCCGCCTCAGAGGTAGAGGATAACAATGACCCGGAGCTCATCAACCATGAAGTAAATATTGTTAACAGAAAAAAGACAAACTGTCATTATCCGATCTCAATTTATTAATTGATCTTGGTCTATTTAGTCTGCTCAGCTTCAGGTGTGAAGGTGGAAGAGTGGGTCAATCTGCTAAGAACAGCTAATGCACAGAGCTTTTCAATGTGGATTGTGGACTGTGAAATTTGAAACCTAAGAGGAAACTTTTAACTATTTAATACATAACCGTGTAAGCACAGAAGCTCTACGAAATGACTCCAGGCTTCCACCTCCTACCTCTTTCTCTGTCAGCCTGTCTGCTTGTCTGTCTACATAGTCTTGTTGCCCAGGGCAAGTCCACCTACTCCCAGACAAATGCATAAACTTTGATTTGAATTTGCCAGGGTTTCAACATTTCTGAAATTAAGTGTGCATACATATCATAGCTGGCAGTGGGAAATCTGCATGTACCTTGCTTCACTTATCTAGCCCGTTGAGTAGTTGTAGAAGTCTCTGAGCTCTGTTTATTCTGGCATGCATTATGCTGGATTCTCAAACATGGCGAGACTTCTGTGCTGGCATCTCTTAATGAATACTCGGAATAACAACACTGGTGGTGGAACATTTATTTGAAATGTTGCATAGGCATGCAGCCTTGATGTTGTGCCTCTGCATAAAAAGAATACACTGACTGTCTCCATGCTTTAATGTGTGTATCATCTGTTTGATACAGGATTGATAAAAAGATTATGAAGTCCACTGTTAGAACTGCCATTGTCATTGCATGTACTGTGCAGTAATTTAAATACAGCAGCACCCACAAACACATTTACTGCTCTGAGTGATTTATCCAGAGAGCATGATTTAAATACAAATGACAGTTTAGAGTGTATCACACATTTTATATCAATATGACCATATTTTAAATGTTATGTACTGCATGTAGTGTGGTAACTTTCCATTTGTATTTATTTAAAAAAGAGAGAGAGAGAGTTAAAACAGAATGTTGAAATATGTGTTCTGTATATGGACACATATACATAAATGTTTACAGCATGTAACAATTTAAATAATCCAAAAAAATAACTTTGTTGATTATTTGGATGAGATAAAGAAATAGTTGTGCTCATTCCAATTTTATTGCATGGTTGTGCTTACAATGACAATAATGCTTATCTCATCTCATCTTATGTTTAAGACTTAATGGTTTCTGCTTCTATTCGCTA
This sequence comes from Maylandia zebra, assembly GCF_041146795.1. NCBI lineage: Eukaryota > Metazoa > Chordata > Actinopteri > Cichliformes > Cichlidae > Maylandia > Maylandia zebra. The sequence goes on along the minus strand of NC_135172.1, from coordinate 37,679,578 downwards.
CTCTTTCTCTTGACGGATATATGATTTTGTCTTCATGTTAACAATAGAATTAACAGTCATAGTCTAACATGTTCCTTCTTGGATTCCTGACTAATAATCATAATATCTTGCTCTTAATATAGTCACGGCACCTACTAATGTCTGGACATGACATCGTTACAGTTAATGTTGTCATCAGTCTCAGCAGCCTTACACATTTTAATGCTTTTAGTGTGAATCTAAATGTTTCAGGGTCACTTGTTGAATGGTTGGACCAATGGTCGAACCAATGCCCAGAATATTGACCTGAACCGGAACTTTCCGGACCTTACGTCTGTCTTGTACCGGAATCGACGCAGCAGGCACTACCGTACTGACCACATCCCGATTCCCGACGCATACTGGTTTGGGAAGGTAAGAAGGCAGTACCAGAAAGTTGACTCTGTTCCTCTGGACGTAGAGATTTTTCAGTGGCAGAAACGTTTTGTCAGTCATCCAAATGACTTCTTCAGTCCCAGCGGACTGCAGGTTTCCCCAAACTTATTACCAGAACATTTGCATAATGACTGAAACTAGCAGTTTTAGTTTCTCACACTGAAAATGCTACATCCAGATGACCAGAAGCAACTTTTTAGGATTTCTGTACATGGATGATTGAGCATGCATCAAGACTTAAGAAGGTAGTACTAATTTACTAACAATTACCAGAAATAATCTCCAGCAGTTATTTCATATTGGCTTCCAAAAATGATTCAATCTTTTCTTTTTACTGTAGGTGGCACCAGAGACTTACGCAGTGATGAAGTGGGTCAGGTCTCTGCCTTTCGTTCAGTCTGCCAGCCTCCACGGAGGGGATCTGGTGATCTCCTATCCATTTGACTACTCTAGACATCCTCTTGAGGAGCGGATGTTCTCCCCCACTCCAGATGAACAGGTAGGGGAGTGGAATTTTATAGATAGCAGATTTCTAATAACAATCAATGTCTACCTTGGCCAATAATCTGCCAATGCTCAGGTCTTCAAGCAGCTGGCTCGCACATATGCCGATGCTCATGCCACTATGTCAAACAATGACACAGAGAGGTGTGGTGCCTCCTTTTATCGAACTCGGGGGATTATCAATGGGGCACTGTGGTACAGTTTTGCTGGTGGTGAGATACTTTTAACTCCACTCCTTAATTCTCACAGCAAAAGACATAAATCAAACTTCTTTGCGTAAATTTTTTTCCCCCAAGTTTCCCACAATGTGTGCACCTCTCCTACTTTTTGCAGGTATGTCAGACTTTAATTATTTACACACTAACTGTCTTGAGATAACCGTGGAGCTTGGATGCGACAAATTCCCCTCAGAGGCTGAGCTTTACCCAGAATGGAAGAGGAATAAAGAAGCTCTCCTCAGTTTTCTTGAATCTGTAAGTGCCACTTTTTTTTTCTTAACTGTGAATAAAAAGAAATATCTGTTCAAATAATAATATTTCAAAGTTAAACAAGATATAGTAGTATGTTCATAATCTATATATATATATATATATATATATATATATATATATATATATATATATATATACATATATATATACTATACTATACTATACTATACTATAAATCATCGATGGTAAGTGAATTGCTAAATTATAATGTTGAACGCATGGATAATTACTCTGTTCAGGAAAAAACTACGCTTGACAAATCTTGCCATTGTATTCCTTTTCTCTAAACAGGTCCACAGAGGAATAAAGGGAATAGTTAAGGATGGTAATGGTAATGGAATAAAAGATGCAACAATTTCCATCAGGGGTGTTAGAAAAGATGTCACCACAGGTATACATAACTATGTCAGTATTTGATGTGTTGGAGTCTTACTTTTGTAAATGTGTAAATTAACCTTAGACAATACACATTTTACTGATTTTCTTCTTTTAACTTTCTTCACTTTCCCTCCCACCGTTCTGCGTCTACTTATTGCCTTTCTTCCAGCTGAAGATGGAGACTATTGGAGGTTGCTTAACCCTGGAACTCACATCGTGACAGCCACAGCCAAAGGATACTCCAAGGTCAGCAAGAGAGTTTATTTGCCTCACACCATGAGCAAGGCTGGACGTGTTGACTTTGTCCTGCAGAAGGTTTGTCTTCAAAGTCCCGCTGTACCCTCTGTACCACCTTCTTTTAAATATTACCTCCTTCCTCACCTCTGCTCTAACATTTTCACTCATGTCCTGCATCCAGGTTCCCGTGGAGCCCGATATTGATGACCACCTCTTCCCCACATCAGACACATGGGATCGATTTGACCCCTACAACCAGTTTGAGCAATACAGGGATCCAGATGTGGGTGATAGTGGGAGAGAGAGGGAGGAAAAACCATGGTGGTGGAACTACTTCTCCCAGTCTGGTATCTCACCTCCAACCTGGCTGCTGAGAAATGTGTAGACACATTTGGGACAATAAAGATCCTGATTACCACCTCCACCACATAAGGAGACTGGTGAAGGACCATTTTACATCCAGTCCCACTGGTGTTCTCAGAGGTGTTTATGTAGCAGGAGCTGTGACACTAACCAGCAGTAACTGAACACATTGCAGTACTTCCTGTAAGGATGTGAATTAGCATTTTTTCCAAGGGGCAACACATTTAATTTTGGGCTGTGAGTGAGATTTGGGGGCAGCATTGCTTTGAAGCAGCATTTACTGAATAATGAATGAAATATGGATGCCACAATCATCCCCTAAAACCTCATCACAATAGAGAACACAATAGAAGAAATGGGACTTGATATTTTGCTTACAGTTTTACAACACTGCATCTGCACACATTTGTGTACATTAAAAAATGAGTTGGGATTTGTTATGTTTATTTTTTTATGGGCATGTACAAGTAAATTTCTTGTAACATTTATCCATATTTCATACAATACACAAAAAATGTAAGCCCACTGGATCAGTAACAGCATGTGACATAGAGCTTGGATTAGCAGCAACACTGTGCCATCTCAAAACTGTAGAAAGCCTTGCTTTTCCCCCACAAGCATAACAAATAAACAGTGAATATTTCTGGCACTCATTTGTTTCAATGAATCAACTTCGGGGAGTGGTTTTCGCATTATGTCACTAGAGGGCGCAAGAGAACATATAATGTCATTTTCGTCGACTTCAACAATGAATTCTCTAATTAGCGTAAAGTCCATTTGTATTCTTCATTAAAGAGTTTATACATTTATTTATCCTAGTGTTTAGTAATTTGTTAAATGTTAGAAAAACATTTCACAGTTCAATTAAATTTCCACACTTTGATTTTTCTGATTTTTCTGCGTTGAGTTAAAGCTCCATGCGAATCTCAGGAATACCCAGAAGAGAGGATAAGCTGTCACAGTGAAGTTGTTTTTATTCTTATGTTTTTAAGCTATCCAGCGGAAGAACATGTAGCGCTGGTGTGCAAGTGCGTCCTGTATCCTTGCGCCTTATCCAGGTGCTCTGTTGTGATTTTTAGCATTGAACGACAGTTGTTTTGCTAACAAACTCCGTAGTCATATATGTAGTACCACAGTTAATGCTGCCAGCTGCTCCGTTCATTATTACTCTTTGCGTTTCTGAAAGGAGAATGTGAACTGACAGTTGGCAAGTTATTGACTTGTATCTGCGAGAAAAGCCCAGCGCAACAATGCTATTTTTCAGTTTGACACATGACTTTCCTTCAGGTGCAAACTTTAAGGTGATATAGGCTATGTTCACACAGAGGTAAGTTGCGCAATTCCTAACAATTTGTAGGCATATTTAATTCAAAACAGATTTAATTCTCCCCTTTCCAGGTTAAATGCTTTTCACCTCTGGGTAGTTTGGTTGAAGTATTGTGGGTTTTGTGGGAAGAGTTGTTTAAGCGTGCACTTCCCCTCCATTGCTCTTCTGTTCGGGCCTATAGCCTATAAAGTAGAAATAGTAAGTACTAGTGATACTAATACAGTGAAGCAACCTGAGTTGGGCTGTGTAGATTTTAGAAACACTCTTCTTCTGAGTCCTCACTGAACCGTGCTGCTGATATTAAAGCAAGAACACGGTTATACTAGATGTAGGTTTTCTTTTTGAAAAGGCCATATTTGCATCATGCTATAATTATCTTTTTTTTCTCTTTTTCCAAGGCGGTGTGTTCCCAGATGCCTCCTCCTTATGTTCCTGGAGTGAGTTTCCAGCTGGCAGTCTTCCACTAAGGTCTCTGGCCCTCTCTCTTTCTCTGGCTTTCCCAGTGCACCATGTAGTCACTTTCAATCTGACTGCATCAGTTTCTTCAACATAACACTTTTTAACACTCTGCATATATAATGCAAATGCCAAACCACTTTGCTCTGAGCTTCCTCTATCCTGCTCTCGTCCTCGCCTTCCTTTCCCTCTGCGTCAGTCAGTCTTTCATTCCTATAGCTATCTAGCTCCTATGCCCCAGGAGTAGAGGCCTGCTCAATGTGGCAGAGATGATTTGTTTGCTTTGCAATTATTTTCCGTCAGTGGAGACAAATGGATTCATACTGCATAGACAAATGCACGCAGACGGGGCTGGAGTGACGAATACCATGGAACATACTAATATGTATAGCCCAAAGATAAAGAGGTGAGATGAGGAGTATAGGGATCCTTGGGTAAACTTTATAGACATATTGAGGGACCAAAAATATCTCACTTCCTTAAGACTGTGCTGTGTGTTGAAATGCATAACTGTGAGCCGCAACAAGTAAATGCACTATAATGTTTTAAAGTGACAGGTTGCTGTGCTATTCTAAATCATAGTTTGTAACCCCAAAATGCAATGTGTATATAAGTTTACCAGCAGTACTAATTTGGATTGAAGCTCTTTTTATTTAAATGTAGGCTTTTGTATCTACACGTAACTTTGTTAAAAATATATTATTGCACTGCTCATATGCAATTAAAAATAATTTTTAATGAAAAGTAATGCCTCCTGGATGATCTTTTTACAAATGTTGAAAAAACCCCATAGAATTAAGTGATATTTCAAATGAATTTGATTCTAATTATTGTTTTTGATACAGATGAAGTTTGAACTTTATGAAGATTAATGTCTGTAGTGAGCCAAGCTGAAACACAAGTAACCATGCTACACACACAAGACTCAGTCTGCAAGTCACTGGACACAAAAAGGCCCTGTAGCGCATTTCTTTACTTACTTGGTTGAAAGAACTGGTTAGTGGTAAGCTTGGTGTGATACAATTGGTAACAGACAAAAATTTTCAGGCGATTTTTAGTAATGTGTTAAACAAACAGTTGTAGAAACAAGGGAACATTACCAAATTTACCAAAAAACCCCCCCCAATTTAGGCTATAGGCAGATGGTAGTGCTGTCACATTTGACACTGAGACTGTTAAGGATCTTTTGTCTTTTCTCACAGTCTCTGTTCTATGTTGATGGTTTTTTAAAAAAACAAAAAACCCAAAACATTTCTATCACAAGCGATTACATGATTTAAGTTTTAAAAAGATAAATATAATATTTTCAAACCAAAGTCTAAAACAAAGACTGTTCAAATACTTTTAATCTTTTATCAATTTTGTTATCTATGTTTTTTCTTTATTTTTGATTTTTGTGAACATGTAAATATGAAAAAACAAGCACTTTAAAAAAATAAGTTTTGAGGTATACCAGCATTCACTAGATAAGCAGTTAAGAAAATGGGGGGGGAAGAGATGTTTAAGTTCTTCTTAATAATTTTCCCAGTAGGCATCACTGGGAAAATTTTCTTATTTAACCATGGTCACCCATGGTTAAATAAGAAAAATTGTCAACAAAGCTTTGTTGTAGCATCTCTACAATTCTCCCAAAGTAAAATATCAACAGTTAAGTAAACAGTAAAGTTTGAACATTCAGTGAAGAATCAAGCAGTCCGTGCTTGAAGTAGCTTTGTAAAGTCAGGTATCCAGCAATTGTTTCCAGTTTGGTTAGTCTGAAAACACATGCCTGTTGTTCTGTATTGCTTAATGAGACTAAATAGCCAAAAAGGTTTAGCTCATACAGAACAATGATAACATAGCGATATATAAACAACAGAAAGAAGAGTTTTATTTTGCTGGCTTGGTGAAATACGCCAAAAATACGAATAAATGCCAATAAAATTGGTGGCAGTCTTGCTTTAGCACTGTTAAAGCTCTAATAAACAAATGAGAAAACATGATTTCTGTAACTATTTATTAGACAGTATGTAGTTATAGAATACACTGGAAATGTTTGGTCTCCTCTTATGCCCCCAATATAGGACACACACAACTGGGCTGCAGACTTTTGTGTGTCTGATGAACTTTCAAACTATCCACAGTAAAAGAGATTAACCTTTTCCTCCCAGCTCATGTCTTCTTGGGTTTTCTTTTCTTTTGCCTTCTGTCTTCCTTTCTTTCATATGACCTTGTCTCCCCTTTTCTAGTGTCTCCGTTGACTATCGCTTGTCCTGTCCCCCCCTCCTCTTCTTGTCTCTCCTTTACCCTCCTTTTATATGAAGGGCAAGTTCAGGGGTCACCAATTACTCTGAGAGGGCTGAGAAAGTTGTATGGGCTTTGCCCTCGGGGCTGCCATGTTGCATTATCATCAGGGAGATTGCAGGTACGCAGCAGCCACTGGCTGCTGGCACAACCGCCACAACGTCAGCCCTAGAACCAGGCCATATAGACTTAGCCAAGTTCAAGCTGTCCTTATGCCTGAATGGCTGGCTGGCTTCTAGTCGTTCCCCCTCACTTACTGATCTGCTGGGCAGAACTAATATGTATGTCTAGGACCCCTCTACCAAATTGTTTTGGCTAGCTTTGCTGATAGGCTTACTTTTGTGCTGCATTGTGGCTTGTGCAGATTTGTGCCTTGAAGAAAATCTTCTAGTATAGTTAGTTTTATATCAAGTATCTCCAGGGTTTCTAGTTTAACACTTTCACTTGTGCTACTAAGTCTGCAGTGTTATAACATCTGTCTGTCAGCAGTCAAGTACCACATTTGCTTAAAGGTTTTGAGAACAAAAATACATGTCCCGGTTTTACTATCCTTTCAGATTGACAGGAAACGGTTATTTGCTGCAATGCGGGACACATTACCTGTTACGAACTTGTCGCAGATGCATCAGAACACATCGTTCTGGTTCACCATCCATCATCGTGATTGTTTACGCTTGTATTTTGTGCTTTCTGCTCATGAGTGGATCAAGGGACAGGTGTTTTGTAGCTTGATGTCTCTACCAAATCAGTAATGATGAATTATACTGTATCGTAGGGAGCAGAGGTGCCAAAAGTACAGACATTCTGTACTTGAGTAGAAGCACAGATATTAGTGTTAAAGTCTGGATTTGACTTCTTTACTTAAGTAAAAGTCAAAAAGTACCGGCTCTGAAATGTATTCAAAGTAAGAAAGCAAAAGAAGCTCCTTGAAGAACATTCCTACCACTTATTTATATGCAAAGGCAACTGAACCTAGTGCTATATTAATGTAATACTAAAATATTATTTGTAGATAGAAATACAAACTTCATTTTAGCCTACATTTTTATTTTAATAAAGGTATTTGGCTTATATCAGTAGAACATGAGCAGAGAAAAATAAGGAAAATAAAATAACAGCTCTCTTTTCTGTTGCCTACATTGTAGAGTGTGACTTTGCCTCTAAACAGGAAAATGTGTAGGGAAGAGGTCAAAGTGAGAGTCAGCAGGTGGGGAACCCTAAAATTAGTTGTAATGTCTCAGTGTGGGTAAAATAATCATAATGCACAATAATTTCTATTGAAAGCTTCAGGTTTTCTTAATGTACAGGCTGTGAACAGCTGATCGAAATCCATCACAGTGCAGCAAACTAACCTGTTTGTCCTGCACTCACCTGCAGAGTATTCTTCATGCAACCTTTAACACAGTTAGTCTACCTCAGATTGTTTTGCAGCACATTTCACAATATGAAAAATAATGAAATGTATGAAACATAGATGTCACATGTTATAGAGACCTGGAAATTCTACTCAAGTACAGTAACAAAGTATTTTTGTACTTAGTTACTTCCCACTTCTTGTAGGGAGTGACTGATTAAAGTGACCTTCAGAGGTGCTGGGCATCTATTTACTACATTTTCCAAGTCATTTTCCAAAAGCCAAAAGTATTTTTAATTGACAAATAAAAGGCAAAGCAAAAAAAAATAAATAAATAAAGAAGAAGATTTATTTATTATTGTGTAGTTTTTCTTCTGTTACATCAGTTATTGCCCAACATATAAAACAACACTTTAGTGCAAATAAGAGGTTGGTAGATGGGTAGAATAGAGGTTCAGTGCTCCTATTCTGAAGTATTTTTCATAATTCTGTGTGGTTCTGCCTGCCTGCCCTTTTGGTGCTATCTCATAGATAAAAATGTAAGAAAACTCAGATCAAGTCACACTAAAGCAAATAAACAAAACAACTACAGGAGTTCACCCATAAGTGCTTTCCAGTCAAAGGGTAGATCCAATAGGATAACCAAATAAACACAATGTAAAACAAATTCAAGTTCATATTCTTCAAAATGTGTTTCCCCAGAACAGATTTTCAGGCCCGCACAGAGGCCCAGCCCAGTGCTGTTTAGGCCGGGGCCAACAGAAGCTGTGCAGCCAGTTGGAGTTGAAATGGCTTCTGAATAGAGAATCCCAGAGTCTGATTCAGCGTGTTCAGCCAAATCCTCAGTAATTGCAAAAACAGCACTTGGTCCACTAATAATGGGTGCGTGTCATCTCCAATCCCCAGTTCGCCTGTCTGTCCACGCCACAGAGGCAGCAATTACAGACTCGGGCCTGCCACTGCACACTGCAAGGGAAGAGGAACAGTTGTGTGTGTGTGTGTGTGTGTGTGTGTGTGTGTGTGTGTGTGTGTGTGTGTGTGTGTGTGTGTGTGTGTGTGTGTGTGTGTGTGTGTGTGTGTGTGTGTGTGTGTGGTAGGTTACAGAGAAGCTCGAATTAAAAGCTGCATAAATTATTACAAACTTTGAAAAAACAGTTCAGACTTGAACTGGCAGCTCCTCAGTTTACAAAAACAGCGATGATGTAATAGGAAGTGTTAGTAAGTGATTCATTCTTTGTTGAATCCAAGTGTAATGCATAAATATGCTCACAGCATTTGCTGTTGCTGTGACTGTCATTTTCCATTCTATTCAAGATTACTGTATCACCTGATGCCATAAAAATTACACGGCAGGACTTATCCATGTCTTGCAGTGAAAGGAAACTGCTGTAGTGGTATTAACTGAAACATCCTATTAACGTGTCTGTTTTCTCCCTCAAGTCAAAACCTGTTTTGTGTGACAACCAAGACCTTGTTTGAGCAGCACTCGTTTAGAGATTTCTCTGAGTCACTTCCTTTACAAAACACTCTCATGGCTACCCATCTGTGACCTCAACAATGCCCGTCACACGGATTTACTAAAACATCAACTGATCTTTCCTGTTGGACTGCTATTATTTTATTTGATTTTTTCCACAGAAGCATGACGAGTTGGTGTTGTGGCAGACAATAGAACAGACTCGGGGTCTGACCCCAAAACTAATTTGCCAGCTTACGCTCGCTGAACAAGTGGCAGTTTCAGTACTAGTCAGTTTGTTTACCCCTCATTCTTCTCTTTATATGTTATGATTTTGTTCACTGTTATGAACACAGCTATAAAAGGGAAAAGCTAAAAGGATGGAATTAAAAAAAACAAAAAGTTTCTGGGCTTCCCCCATCATCTGCTTTCTCAAACCACTCTCATTAAATCTGTCCTGTATTTGGAAGTTGAGATTATATCTTAAACCTTCCTGTGATTTCAAACCATTAATATGACAAGATAAAAATTACAGTGTATGATTGTGACAATTCCAGTATTGTACATTCATTTAGTAAATTGAGACGCTGGTTTTCCTTGTAAAAATCTCGCGTGTTCCTCGGAAACTTGGCTTTCATTGCTCAAGATTTGTTAAGAGACAGTATCTGCTTTTCATTTTCCTATAATACTTTTGTTGTAGAATTATACCATAACAACCAGTGTCTTGTTTCTCAGGGGTCAGAGGTTGGGGCGGTGTAGCCGTAAGCAGCAACAATATGTGTGAAACGTGACACAGCTATGCACCATTTGTTTGTGATTATGTCGATTTCCTAGGGCAACTTCTGTCGGCAACTTCTCACAGACCGATAGCATGCACAATTACGAATTTATGATGTGAGAAAAAGCTGTGTGCTCACATCTGACTTTATACTATGAAATAGATAAATATTTGTTGTGACGACTAGGTTTTTCATGCTGTAAAATTAAAGATACTCAAACTTTTAGTTAGAAGTAATTCCAGAAATTCAGCTTATACAGTTACATTACATTAATCTGCTTTTTGATGCTGGACAGGCAGTGCAAGTTTGTTAATCAGAGCTGAAAGTGGCTTACAGTAAAAAGTGAAACTTTATGGCAGGGTGGTAATTCTCTGAATTCTCTGCCGTTTAACTCCCGAGTGATAACTTTCACACTACAAGAGGTCATCTGATCCATTGCTGATGTAAAAGAATGTTCATTTGCAGAACTTTAACAAATTAGAAGGTTTACTAAACTGGGCCATGAACTAAACACAATGCCCTGCTCTGAAGTGTTGAGGAACAACACATACCATTACACTTACCATTACCAAAGGATGCTGGGCAGAAGATAAGACAGATGTGAAGACAGAATTTCCCCAAACTATTCCTACTCTAACTGTTTCTCTGTCAGGAAAATGCCCTAAAGCTACACAAACACAGAGACAAATATAAAAGCGGAAGATGCAACCCTATGGAAAGCTGCATTTTTAGAATTACTCATCATGATTCAGGGTAGAAGTGAGCAAAGCTAATGAGGAGAAAAAAAGGTCAATGCAATTATTTTTCACTTCAATGCATTCAAAATCAAGGTGATTTTTTTTTGTGTATTTGAGAGTTTATGGAGGTAAAATTGTCTGACCATTCATCCGGCTAATGGGATTATTTATTGTGGAGTTCTTACAGTGTCTAAAATGTCCTCATGGATGATCAGTCAAAAGATTCACTCGAGATATTTTAAAATATGTCTGATTCACTGTCTGATGTTGAATCGGGGCGATGAAGTCAAATGCTAAAGTTGAAATGTCATTCAAAATTAATGTCAGTACTTGAACTAAACATTTGAGACTGTTCAGTGGGCAGAGACATCTTTTGTATCTCTCCTTTCAGGGAGTGCTGAGAACTGGCCTTTGCACCATTCAGGTAAAACAGTTTTTTTTCCCTCTTTCATCTTTTTTTCAAAACCAAAAACTAAAGGTTAGTTTTTGGTTTTGTGGGAAGTAGTGAAGTAAAATGCAGTTGAATTAAGTGGTTGTTAACCCGAGGCCTCTGGTGTTCCTTTTCTTCCTCTGCTCAAGTGGTTGTCCCATTTATTCCTTATGCAATGTTGAGATGTAGACCATGCGGTATTTTTTGCTATTATTATACATTGCTGTAAAATAGTAAACCCAAGCGTGTTTACTGAAAAAACATTTGATTTAATACAATCAACAGTGTAACAAAATCGTTAGAACCTGGTAAAGACCCTAATCTGGTCTTTGCCAAGTTTCTAAAATTATTTAAATGCAACCACATATGTATTTAAACAATACATCTCTGATATTATTTAAATACATCAGTTTAAACACATATTACACTGAATTGTTATTTATTTAATAAAATCTATGCCAGCGCAAAAGCACTGTTTGAACAACTAAGTGCCCCCATCATTCAAGAACCACCTTTAGCTGCAATGACTTGAAATAGAACTTTTCTAGCTTTATTTGTCTCTAATATCGTTGTAGAAGAATCCTGTTCCACTTTCGTTTATAACGTTACTTTAGTTTGTTGAGGTTTGCAGGCATTTACTCAGTCAGATTAAAGTCTAAACTTTGACTGAACCATCACAACACCTTGTTTCTGCTCAGCATTTATAGCTAAACATCTCCACTTTGATCTTCTCCATCCAAAGAAAAGAAGTACCAGAAGTGTTGTGGTGTGTACATATCCAACTTCATAAATTTATGCTATTCTGCAATGCTCTTTTTAGAGAGAATAGGCTTTCTCCTGGCAAAGCTTTCAACAAACCATACCTTCTTGCAGATTTTCTAATTGTGTTGTCATGGATTTGAATATTTAACACACAAACTGAGGCCTATAAAGTCTGAGACGTAGCTTTTGGGAGATTTCTCTGAGCACTGCACAGTCTGACCTTGAGGTGTATTTGCTGGGACGTCCACTCCTGGGAAGATTGGTAGCTGTCTTGATTGGTTTTCCACTTGTGAATGTCCTGATTAATTCAGAATTTCGATTTTTTTCGACTTTCTTTTTCACATCTATGCAGCTTTTTTTTGCCTTATTTCACAAAAGGAACTCGGGGTATAATGGTTTAAACCTCTGCCTCACTTATTCTCAACCCAACCTGACTTTTACTGAATGACATGTAAACTGGCCAAAGCCTTTGGCAGGGCCATGATAACGCACTAAACAGACACTAAGATCATTGGCCTTGCTCTCTCTAAAGCTAGGCTTTGTTGATCATATTTCCTCGGGGAGAACGAAACAGAAAAACACTTTAAAAGTCAGCTAGAAAGAGGCAGAGAAAGAGGAAAAGCCCTAAAGGCAAATGGCAGGAAACATCAGTGCCGTTAGACGGAGCTACTTTAGCTGTCATGCAAGAGTATGTGAACGCACCACTGAACGCACATAGTCAGCATCACTGAGCACACAAATAGCCCTGGTGGCGGTGATGATGCCAAGCTATTTCCTATGTTTAAATTAGCTTTATTACACTTAGAATAAACCTACTACTATACTACGCTACGACGCTATTTAAAACGTATCGAAAAGAAAAGGAGTTGCACAAATAAAAATAAAATGTGCAGCTGGGCTTATCCAGTGTACAGTTTATCAAATCAGCTTTAACCTCCTAGGACCTGGCGTCCACATATGTGAACATCACATTTTGGGTTATTTAGACCAAAATACTCAATTTTGCTCTACAAGGGCCTGATATCCACTTACGAGGACATTATACTGCTACTGTTCTATCACAATTTTAAACGAATATCCTCATATGTGGCTCTTATTTTTCTTAAAAACAAAAATAAGGTAAAAAAAAAAATCTGGTAATTCTTTGTTTTAACATTCATCGGGCCCCAATATGCCCAAATATCAAAGAGAAATTAAAAATGCATGCTGTGGAAGAGTTCGGGTCCTAGGAGGTTAAACCTTTACACTTTTAACGTTACCTGTTATAGATCCTCTAGAAGTATGTTTGAAGATCTAGACAGATGACAAATTAAATAAAAAAAATTAAATTGGTTTGCAAAGTCTTGGGCCACAGTGTTTCTTTGGATCCTTCAAGTCTCTGGAGATCTTCCAAACTTTTAAAAATAGTTTTTCCAAAGTATAGTCACTCATTTAGTGTGTGCACCATCACGCATTGGTTCAAAATCTCCTGAAAGTGTTCATTAGGGTTGGGATTTGATAACTGTACAGCTACAGCATGCAATTGACACAATTTTGATACTAATGAAACCATTCAGTAAACCTTAATTCCCTATGGATAGGACAGTATCATCCTGGAAGATACCACTCCCATCAAGATACCACTCCCATCACTTAGAACAACCTCGCACTGATTTTCAGTGACCATTTCCTTTTCCTACACAAATGTGTAATATGTTTTGTCTATCCAGAGTTCATTTGTGTAGGTAGAGTCCCAAAAATAACATCTACAAGGCTGTCCTCATTTAAGAGTTCAGGATATATGAACACACAAACTTCGCAGAAGAACAAAGGAAATTTGTGTTTGGTCAGTTATTTCTTTTTGCTTTATTGGGAATAATTCTTATACCCCACTGCCTTTTTATTTCCCCTTTGAGAGGAAGTGGAGTTCCCCTGCATTTGTGGGTTGAGCAGCACGGTTGAGTACATGAGTTGTGCTCACTAACAACTTGCCAAATCTTCAATGCCAATGCCAAATGGCTTATTCTGGAATTTACTTTTGATTGTTGTAGTTTATTGGATTGGATTATTGAAGTCTAAAAATACAAGACATAGTGGCAATTTAACATTTTATTCACTCAACAAACATGGGCCTTAGTAGTATGTTGAAGAAACATACACTGCCGATCACCAGCTTGGTCAATCACTGCTGTGGGATGGCATTCCATTCTTCAACCAGTGCTGTGTTGGTCACATAATAAGGTGTTTGGGATAGGCAGAGAAGATTTGGTAACCCAAATACTCAACTCTGCTGCTTAACCCACGAATGCATTTCCCATACAAATAGGTCACCATTTAAGGCTTTCCAGCAGTTTACTGCCAAACTGTACTGCCAAGAAATGTTGTTACAACAAAGACAAACAAATCTTTTTTTATTTTATTTGCATTTTTTCCAGCTTCATTTATTATTGTTATAATTTAATTCAGTATCACAAGGCTGTTAGAAAGCAACTGTAATTTGTTGCATAGTTAGAAGTCAACCAATGAGTCAAAGTGGTTTAAACTCCACAGATATTTGGTTTGTCTGAGCTGATTACACTCATGGAGGAAAAAGTAGGCACTGTGGGATAACACGTGGTGGCATTGAGTTGAGCCGTTGGCCTCAGCCTGTTTACTGGGCAATGTGTTAGGACAGGGAGAATGAAGCGGAGAACTCGTATGGGTGGAGATGATAATGGGCGATTTCTCACACACAAGCGTGTCTCTTTCTCATTGTATTCAATGACACTATCTGTTTGTTTTTGCAGCCAGCTCTTATTATCTGGTAGCTGTGTTTGCTTGTGCAGGCATGTGTGAATATTCAGTTTAAGTGTAATTGTAGACAAGTGCATTTATTGGAACAAGACACATGGTTGAAAGTTGCATATACGAGATTAAGAAGAGAGTATTTTTTTTCTGTATCTGTGTGGTGCAGCCAAACATGATGGAGCTTTTTGTCACAGATCATCACCCGGCGGGATCACACAACACGATGTGACAGTGCACAGTGCAGCTCAGCAAGTGGTGCTGGGATTTTAATTGATGTTAAAACCAGTACTTGAAGCGCTGATGAGTTATGTTACTTGAGGGCAGGATTCTTTTAAAGCAGACAGAAAAAATCTTAATTGATCGGGGTTTTTTTGTTGTTAAGATGAAAATACTTTTTTCTTTCTTTTACAGAAGTTTTAATAGAATATATTGATAGTCACTATTTACTTTTAACTGATTATTGCTTTTCAGAAGTTAAAATGAGCAAGGTATTATAACATTTAATATCCCAAATATGTGAATGTCTGTCTTGATATTATAATACTATTAAATATCTAGAAACTCTCAATCTGTTTGTATTCAGCTGTACTTGGAAGACATGCCATCACACAATTGATTCACATATTAGATGAAGTCAGTAAAGTTCTTTTTATGGAAAAACCAAACAAGTTCTACCATGGAATGTTTAGGAATCTGATAACAAAAGAGTTTAGTGTAGTGTGCCTCTAGATTTTGACTGAAAAACAATTGTGCAAATAAACAACTCGGACTAAAACTGAAAACTATGATTGTCTTCTCATGTAGGTCAGTTGTCACATATGGGCTTCAATTAGAACCGGACTACAGTAAAAACAGTAATTTTCTGAGAGTTGCTGTTATTATCTTACTTACTGGATTTAAGGTTACATATTTATGCTATAGAACAGGTGCTATACAGTTCAGCTCATTCAGTTGGTTAAGGAGTTATTATACTGAATGCAGCTAACAGTATTATGCTTGAATGAATAGTGGTATTGTAAAGCGCTTTGGGTGCCTTGAAAAGCGCTATATAAATCCAATCCATTATTATTATTATTATTGTAACCTTCCACTTAAGTTTTTCTTGATTTGTTCCCTTGAGACTTCAAACTAGTTGCAGCCAAATCCTCTGCATATGACCTTCCTTTAATCTTGTGTTAGACAAAAGTGATCCAGTGTTAGCTTGGTGCATTGAGCTCATTACACAGTGATGAATCCCTCACATTGCATTAAGTCATTTGGATGACAAAATACGTAGGTGTGCCCAGTGAAATTAGCATAGATTTAGCTTAGCCTACCACTGCTTTGCCCATAGCTATTGAAAAATGCACCTTTAGGCGGACAACAAAGCTAATATTAGCTTAGCATTAGCAAACAGGGGGCTTAATCAGGCTGCTGGGCTGTCAGAACGTATAACCACATGCTTCCAAGGGTCCCTTTGGAGTTATAATCCAGGGTCTCGGCAGGCGATGACCTCATGGGCTGGACTGGTGCCTGTGGGAGGATTGGGGAAATTGTGTGTCTAGCAGGCCACTCACTCAGATTTGTGCGTGTCTGTGTGTGTTCTTCGTGTTATGTGGGCGATTGTTTTATTGAGGCATACGACACAGAGAGCCCACTGACACTGGCGAGCTGAACTTTGGACAGATGCACAGAATAGAATTCCAGCTGTTTTGTTTGAGCATTTTTGTGTTGTATCTCATGGAGCTACACTGTATGCGTGCGTAGGCCCCGGGATATGAGAGCAATGATATTTCAATTGCCTCCATGCCACATTGTATTAGCAGTCTACATTGTTTTTCCTCATGGGTACGAGATAATTGAAAAGGTTAACCTGTCAGTTTTATCTTATGTTATTTGTCTGTCCTTAGACTAAAATAGTGGTTAATGACATCTGTGACTGCCAAGATGGCACACTCACATGAGTCCTCTGTGACCAAAAGGCCATCTTGTACACTCAGAAATGATGAGGATGTCTATAATGCCAGACTAAGACTTTATTTGGGAGTAGGTTACATTCGCCCTGCTATAAAGGAGTATTAGGGCCACATTAAGAAAAACAATATATTATTGATCATTTTGAGAATAAATAATTAAAGTTGGAAAAAATATTTCAAGTAAAAGTCGAAATACTCTTTTGAGAAAACAGTCAAAATGTGGAGACAACTGCCACGGGTGCTACATTCTCTACAAAATGCCTTATTTTTATGACATGGTGAAATCATACTTCAGAGTCCGTTTTAGTTATTAGGATGCATATGCACAATAGGACAGCAGATTGCTTTTTACTAACTCATCTACACAAAGTAATTTGTAGAGGGTATAGGACCTGTAGCAGTTGTTTGGCTTGAAACGATAACTCTAATCTCTAATTTTGACCTTTTTTTTTTTTTTTTTCAAACAACATTTTAAGTTTAATCTAAAAATTTAACTTGAACTTGTTTTTCGTAATGTTGCATGATGATGACACCAAAAAAAAAAAATCAATAAATGTATGTTTAAGTTGCACTTGATCTAGTTGAGACCCTAGACCCTAGACCACCCCTTTTACAAACCTAGCTCCAATATAAGTGGTGGGGGCTTGGGGTTAAAATAACTCTACATCTTCACACAGAAAGATGGAGATTGAAAATTAAAAGTCAGTTGACTGAGTTAAATGCACACACATGCATGTACAACACACACATACAGATGATGAATCTAGGACTCTAGTTGCAGACTGCTTTGCTGTCAGTATTAGGAAATGTCAATAGCTGCAGCCAGCCATGGACATTGTCAACCAGAAAAGACCCAGGACTCGCTGGCTCCACTGAGCATCGCAGCAGAGGTAACCTGTCAGTGTGATGCAGAAGGGTTCAGATCTGAGGACCAAAGACTCCTTATGAAACATAGTGTAATCATTAAGCTTTGCTGATGATTGGTAAGTAAAAAGGGGAAAAACTGGAAGTCACAACTTGATATCAAAATTACCTGCAGAGATCTATAAAAGTTAAATGTGTTAATTTTTTCCAGGGTTGTCTGTATCATAAAAATAATTTTGTTTAATTAAAAAAATCTGACAAAATATAATAAAATAGAGATGTGGTCTCAATCAGAAAAGTAAAAGAAATAACAGAGGCAACGTATGATTAGTACATAATAGATGCTAATAATACAGCTAATGCTACAGTAGTATCAACCCTGCATAGCAGTAGGTTTTGGATAAGCTAGTTCCAAAACATGAGTAAAGTTAGCCTCAAAAAAGTCCAGTATATGGTAAAGATAATGATTTATTTAGATTTAATTATAATAATGTCAAACCTTCTAACAAGTATGACCATCTGCCAAACACTGTGCACCAAAAACCTCCAAAATTAGTTTAATTGATAGCAAGTTGAATGTTTTCCCAAGTTTTAAAAGAGCAACTGCTTGTCATTTTGGTTCTAACATAATACATTTTAATCAAGACATGTTTGAAATGAAGACTTTCTGGGTTAATTACACGTTTTTATACATAGACACCCACTTTCAGAGGCTCAGTATAGGCTTGCTTATCCTTACCCGGCTAGCGAGGGGCTGGAGCGGATCCTATCCTACCATAGGGCGAGAGGCGGGGTACAGCCTGGACAGGTAGCCAGCCTATCACATTGTAACTGGACAAACTAACATAATTTTAGATGTAAAGATTGTTTTTAATACTTAGAAATCCTTTGCAATTAATGAATGCCTGTTGTCTCATGTCTTGTCCCCATGTGCTCTTGCAAAATATTCTCCCCGGGGCTTTAATGTACCCAATTCTTGTTGCCGCTTGTTTGTGGGTCTTTCTTCATTTAGTTTTATATTTTATAAGTGAAATCCATTCTCTGTTGGGCTGAGATCGGGTGACTGACTTGGTCACTGAAAATACCCCTTTGAAAATTGCCTTGTGAAACTCATGGGTTGATTTCTCTGTATTATTTTGCCTTCGGCTCATGAGCTGTTCCTTTTCTGTTCCTCCTCCCATCATTTTGGTGGTTTCATGTGTCCATTATTTTTCCTTAACTTACTTTGTGTCTGTGTGTATGAATGTCTGTTGTCTACTTGTACATGTAGTGTGGGAGTATAATTTTTAGTCTTTGTTTTTTTGGACTAATAAACAAATGCACAAAAGTTTTGTGGATGAAGACTTGATTGGAACCAGTTGATTAGTCTTCAGACTTCAGGCCTGTGGGTACAATTTTATCCACATAGTGGAATATCCAGTCAGCAGTTGACTTGTTAAAGCCATTCTATTCTGTGACTATCAACATTTTCAAATACACACACACAAAAAGAATTTTCAGACTGGAAATTTTGAAACTGCATTTTATGAAAACCAGTTAGTTTGTGTGGTGCACAAGAGGATACTATCTGCCCACATCCTTAAAATTCACATGCAGATATTTGTTTATCAAGATTAGGCTTTGATTAAAAAGGGACGATTCTTTAATCGATTTCTGTTGACTGATTGTCCTCTGAAGCAATGGAAACATAAATCCTGTGCCTGTGTGCGTCTGTCTGTTTATTGAAGTGTGTGCACTCTTGCTCTATGTATGTGTGTGTCCATGCTCTCTCCATGAGAACCAGCCCTCTGGCCTTCCAGCTGAGTTCACAGATCCAAAGTCGAGTTAATCTGGTTTTACCTTTAGCCCCAAAAACAACACAGGAGTAATCCAGGAATAGCTGTAATCAACCATGAAACCAGTGATGGCTGCATGCTAGCTGGGGTCAGGGAGCACAATCAGAAGGCGACCTGGAGAGAACTCTTGGACATTGAACTAATAGAGATTTTTCTGGATGTGATCTGACTATCTTCTGTCATACAGGTTCTCTATAACTGCTATACATTTAGTCTTAGAGTTTGTGACAAGTTTAATCTTTCTTTTCCTGATTTTTGCTAAAACCTCCTCACAATTTACCTTTCACAAACATTAATTTGTTGAAATTGTAAAGCCAAGTAATACTGCACACAATGGAGCCCATTGCGTTTTCCCTACGGTGTCTTGTGTGCTGGTGTTTTTGGTAACAGGTCAAAGATTCTGTCTGGTTGATGTCGAATGTCTGGAGTGGCGCAGTCTGGACCTCTGTCAGTGAATCCCTGTCTCAACACATTCAGAACAATTATATAAGGAGGCCTGGGATGCTGAGAGGCAGAAAGAGAGACGAGGGCAGGAGTGAGATAAAGACGGGAGAGTGTACAAACAGATGAATAAATGAGTTAAGTGGAGAGAAGGGAATTTGTGCTTTCACCCACCCACCCCTTCCTGTTGGACAGTTGAGTGTATGCTATAAGTGCTCTCCCTCTTCTCCTTATGCTTCACTGCTTCTCCACTCATCTCCCAATAGAAATTGCTCTGTGGCATTAAATATGTAAAATTAGCATTTTAAGTAGAACACATTTCTGTGTCGTGCCCCACTCCCCCCACTCCTCCCCTCTGCCTGCTGCCCAGCCCTGAGCGCAT
This sequence comes from Maylandia zebra, assembly GCF_041146795.1. Classification (NCBI taxonomy): domain Eukaryota; kingdom Metazoa; phylum Chordata; class Actinopteri; order Cichliformes; family Cichlidae; genus Maylandia; species Maylandia zebra. The sequence goes on along the minus strand of NC_135172.1, from coordinate 37,659,364 downwards.
CAGTCACACAAACTCATGCATGCATATGATATGCATTTGGTCATCTCCATGGTAACACTTGTGGGGGAGGGGAGGGGCTCAGAGATAGAAGGATAAAATGGTGTAGTCATTGAAAATAGATCAGGTTGTATTTATTTTTTATTTAGTGAGTTTATTCATGGAATAAGTCACAGTGCTCTGTTAATGTGAAACGCTATGTACTCTATATACACACATGTCATTTTGGAGCTCACACTTTTCCATTCTGGCTATACAGACTCAGATGTAGCTTAACTCTTCCGCCTGCTGTTTGTAAATGTTTTACTGTTATCTTCTGTTGAAAGCATTATAGGTTCCTCTGGAGGTGGATATTTTTAGACAAAGTCATCCTGTTTTGCAGTATCTTTGTCTTTTGACATAGACGCATAGTTGTGAGTAGTAAGAATACAAGTCACACAGAAAAGATGATTAACTTTTGCCCTCACAATTCTGAGTCAAAAGCCAAACATTGTCTGTGGAGAACTGGCCTTTGGTACCCCAACATCCCAAGTCCACCTCTAAGTCTACAACACCTAGTACAACAGTGATACACACTATTCTTCTTTGTAGTACAAGGGCATTTAGTGTTTGTAAGTTACATCTTTTATTTGTCTTATATTTTCTATGTAAAAGATTATCTTAACTCACATTACAAGAGAAGATTAATTTTAGCTCTGTTTAGAAAAAGAGAAAGATCAGTAACATTTGCTTTACAATTCCCCGATTGTCAAAAAATGGCATTTTAGAACATATGTGTAAAAAGAAAATGTTAGTACAATAATTCCCTTTTTTATTCAACCATAAGAGTTACGTATGGTAGGATGAACGTTGCTTTAAACAGTTTTGAAGCACTTATTTTTTCCCCCATTGTGTACTTTGTTGTAGCACCGTATTCTAACTTCTGTCTGAAATGCTTACTTTCAGCTCCTGACTATTTAATCTCATCTTTCCCAAAAGTCCAGTCTGCTTTGATTGATCAGTTGAACTCACAAAAGTTAGCCAGCATATAAATGAGTAGCATAACCGTGTCAAAGCTGTTGACTGCTTTCAAAATTGAGCCACATTTGAATGATATTCTGTCATTTGTTATTTATATTTGTCACACTAAACCACTGGCATAGTGCTTGGCTAAGGGGCAGCTTCTTCTCCCACTGACTCTAAAATGATTCCATTATAAGTAAGGCACACCTTCTGTTGATGGCAAGCTTGAACCGAAGAGTAATCATGCACTCCTGTCATTTCAGGAAATGGCAATCCAGCGGTTTGGAATCATTATAATCATTATAATGGAATCATTTTAGAGTCAGTGGGAGAAGAAGCTGCCCCTTAGCCAAGCACTATGCCAGTGGTTTAGTGTGACAAATATAAATAACAAAGGAAAAGATTTAGCTACAAAAGATGCACTTCAGGCAGTTACACAGTAACATTTTCTATAGATGAGAATATGTATGTTTGAGTTTAAGAAATTATGATTTTTAAAACCTAGTAACATTCAAACAACGAAAGCTATATAACAGATCTAAAGAACATGGAAAACCTTGTAAAAGCACAATACAGACACTACTTTTTTTTTTCTTCATTTCTACTCTTTGGTTAGGTTAAAGCATAATTACATAATTACTTTTTTAGTAAAAGATCTTTCTTGCTTTGGGTTAGACCTTTTTGAAACATTAACCAAATTAAAGTTTGTCATTTTTCTACCATCGTATGTATGATTGGTTGCCTAAAATGGAACAGCAGTAGGAAAGCAAAGCTATAAATGGCAAAGATATATTACTAAAGTATATATGACTCACAAATGAATGTATTGAGAATGAGCTTTAGCTGTATGGGAGCATAATTTTCATGAGATCGGGCTGACTGATGACAGATAAGTTAAAATGTGTTCAATTTCTCGCCTTAAAGCAGCAAGGTCATGTCTCAATCAGCGTAAATCAAATGGTATTGGATTTTTCAGCTTTTTCTGCTCCAGTTGCAACTGTGGTTAATGGCCAATCAATAGCAGTTAACAGCAAGATTATCATTTAGCAGCAGCACCAGCAATTAGCTGTACTGCAGGAGTAGACTGATTACTGATCAGAAGATGATTGTCTGCCTCAAGGTCTGCTGCATAGTGAGAACCTTCTCAACAAGTGTAAATGTGTGTTAATTTCTTTTTCTTTTTTTTTTCTTTTTTTTTTTTTTTTACATTATTGTAGTACGAACAAGAGCCTTATTATTGACCCAATGTAATACAGATTAATTTTTTGTTTTACTTTTGGTACTTCTTAAAGTGTTGCAGTCGAAAGGGATATCCTTTGACTTTTCAGCATTCTGATAAAACTCACAAGGCCTAAAAAACATCTCAATGTTCCAGTGGAACTTTCTAGTTTTGATGATAATTTAGCGTAAAAGGTTAATTATGAGTACATGCAGCCACAGTCGTGTGGAAAATTGATTTGAATGCAGTCTTTTGGCATTCGTCATAATGAAATTATCACCATTAGGGCTGCATGATTTTGCATAAAATGAGAATCACGATTTTTTGGCTTAGAATTGAGATCACGATTCTCTCATGATTTTCTTTTCCAGTATAAATATTTATTGCACGTATTAACTGCACATCAACTTCGTAACAGTTGAGACTGAACATAAAAACAACAAATGTCTCACGTTTTGTTGTTGCTGCAAAATGTTGTACTGCTTGAAATTCCGTCTCCACCGTTGCTCGACACTGCGTGTATAGAGCAGGTAGTGCAACAATAGAAAAATAGTTGCGGGACGGCACTGTGTAGCGTTTGTCTAGGGTGTTGATCATTTTCCTAAATCCCTCGTTTTGCACAGTGTTGATGGGAGCCATATCTTTGGTCAGGTGATAAGTGATGGCCTCCGTAATTTCTTTGTGCCTGTGGGAGTTCGATGGGTATAGGGAAGCGCTGTATAAGGTTCCCGTTATTGATGTTTGGGTGGTGGACCGGGACGGATTTTCTCCTGTCACTTTCTTGTCATCCCTGTCGTGCTCTCCATTGTTTTTTCCCTGCTAATTTTAGCATCACACGGCACAGCTTCTGTATCACGTGCTATAAGGCTCCGCCCTTGTCATTTGTTGAGCAGGAAGAGTGAGCGCTTGTTTTCAGGCAGATTACGTCCCGGATCAAAATGCGGTACAATCGTCGTCGTTTTTTTTTTTTTTTTTTTTTGTGTTTTTTAATCGTTGTCATTTGGAAATGAGATTGCACATAAGTATGAATCGAGATCGCGATTTTCTAACGATTAATCGTGCAGCCCTAATCACCATCATATGTGGTTCTTACTAAAGGCCAAAAAAATTCTGATTTTGTTCGTACAAAGTAAACCTCATAGAAAAAAAATTGCCTTTTGGGTTATTAGACAGACCCATAGGATTTTTCTAATAGAAGTATTTTCTGATCTGCTACACCTGTTAAATACATATGTACCTTTGTAAAAGTAAAACAATGTAATTTTAATTTAGCAGTCAAATGGTCCTTGATCTGATATTTCTGTGTCTCTGTCCTGACTCCGTGAGTCTGAACAACCCATGAGAGGGGTGAATGCTCAGTGGCTACAACACTCAGTATAAATGTCTTGAAGACATGGCTGAAAGGCACTAATGATTTTCTCAGCAGTTCTCAAAATCCTGTCCACTTTGATTTTCTTCTGCTGTGTTGTTTCAGAGAAAGGAAACAAGTAAATGACTAAAATACATGTAATACTTCAGCCTGCGTAGGGAGAGAAGCTGTGGATGGTCATAATGGCTGTGGTGTTGTCAGTGGAGGTCAGGTGGTCTATCAGATGAACTCCCAAATAACTTGCTGTGAACTCTTCACAGCTTCAAATGGTCAGTAAGTAGGTATGGGAATTGCTAAGATTTTCACGATTCCGATTCCATTTTCGATTCTGTTTAACGATTCGATTCTTTATCGATTATTTTAATAAAAGGAGAACACTAAGGGCGATTAGCTTAGAACTTTGTTTTATAGCTTCTCTTTGAACAAGACAGACATTTAGGAGTAACATGGCCTTACAAACCCAACAGTGAGATCTTAAGAGATCCACAGCCTACGGCTCTTCAATGGGGTGTCACGGGGTCCCCAGGAAAAAAAAAAATGTAAATTAATAAAATAAATATTCTTCTGTAGCAATAACAAAGTATAACATAATTATTCTGTAGCAATTACACAAGGATATCCAATAATGTCCCTGCCTACAATTAAACACATTCACTTACTGAAAATCAGGGGCATCTGCTGTGGCAAATGGGTGCAAGCCTTTGACCACAAACTTAGTCACTGCTCGGTGACATTCGTCTATCCTGGCCTGAAAGGAGACGCTACCCGTAGACTGCAGCGAGAACTGCCAGCATCTGAGCCAGCCAGACTCTGTCTGTGTTTCTCATCATGGTTACGGTGCGGCCACGTCCAGACGCCTTCCTGACCGCTCCGCTCCGACTATCCACTTTTCTTGTTTTTTACTTATTTTTTACTCTGGTTTACATCCCAAAATCCTCTAGTCTTATAGTTTACGACAGCGGATCACTTGTAAACATTGGTGCCAAGTAGGGCTGCCACAAACGATTATTTTGATAGTCGACTAGTCACCGATTATTTTTGCGATTAGTTGACTAATCAGATCATCATCCATTGGACGTAAAACTACAGCTTATTGCACCAGCAGCATCTGCTCTTATAACTATCATTAGCTTACAGCTTTAAGTGTTTAAGGTCTGTGCTAACTAAAAATAAAGACAAGATGATAGTTTATTAAATTTTAATGAAATTTGCAGATTGTTTCGGTGAAGTTTAATAAACTCCTTGCTATCTAAAATATAACAGGACACTGGAGTATATTCTGGAGCATCTCACACTTCTGATAATCAGTTGTCTGCTTGATGTTTATTCAGCTGTGTAAAAACTATAACTTTAATCTCAGACAAACTGATTTACTCAGGAACAATTAAAATACAAAAAAAAAGCCAAACAATAACATTTTAAGTTATCTAAGTGACTCATATATATATATTTAACCTGAGTAGCGAAAGACGGCGGTGGGTTTGAAAACGATTTGCGGGGAGTCCGGTGTTCTAGTGAGCCTAGCCCCCGGCTCGCTAACGAGCCAGTGGGTAACAGATGTCTCCGAAAACGTCGGAGCGCTTTTGAAAATATGTGGTGTCCTGATAAACTGAGCAGATATTTGAGGTTTACACAGCTACATTCTCGCCTGAAAATATGTTAAACGTTTATTTTGTGACCCAGAAAGAATAATAAGAGTAACATTAAAACTAACTAGCTGCCGCCATTGTTGGAAACTGCGCTGGGCCGCGCTATGAATTCTGGGACACAGCTTCTTCTTCTTCTTCTTCGGGGTTTAACGGTAGCTGACATCCTTGTACATGCAATGCTGCCATCTTCTGTTTCAGTCCGTTATTACACTCTTAAATCCTGCCACTTATTCCTGCGTCTTTTGTGATCTTACAAAGCTTCAAACGACGCGTCGACTATTAAATCAGTCGTCGACGATTTTGATAGTCGACGTAATCGTGACTAGTCGACAAATCGTGGCAGCCCTAGTGCCAAGGTTGCACATCTAATCTTGGACACTTTTAAACCCGACCCTTCCTGGCCACCAGAGATTCTACGCGGCGCGGAGAACAACAAAGGACGGCCAATGTACAATCCATGGAGAACAAACTCGATGACCTAAGAGCAAGGGTCACCTTCCAACGTGACATGAGGGACTGCAACATTCTGTGCTTCATGGAGACATGGCTGACCCCCACCGTGCCGGACCAGGCCGTAACTCCGTCGGATTCATTCTTTGTGCTCCGCGCGGACAGAACGGCAGAGTCGAACAAAACCAAAGGTGGAGGAGTGTGTTTCATGGTAAACAGAAAGTGGTGTGATTCCAGGAGCATTTCTACTCTTTCCAGCGGCTGCTCACCACATCTGGAGTTCCTGAGCATTAAGTGCCGCCCTTTCTATCTGCCCCGTGAGTTCACCTCGGTCATCGCCACGGTGGTCTACATCCCACCCCAAGCGGACACAGGTATGGCTTTGTCTGAATTACATGATGTACTGAGCTCGCTTCAAAACAAGGACCTGGGCGCAGCCCTCATTGTAGCAGGAGACTTTAATAAAGCGAACCTCAGACAAGTCATGCCAAACTTTTACCAGCATGTCTCGTGTCCAACGAGAGGGGATCAAATTTTGGATCACTGCTACACGCCATACAAGCAGGGCTACAAAGCTGTCTCACACCTGGTTTTTGGGAAGTCTGACCACAACGCCATCTTTCTCATTCCCCAGTATAAACAAAACATACGGAGGGAAGACGTGACCACGAGGGAGGTAAAACGGTGGACTGCCCAATCAGAAGCTACGCTACAGGACGCACTCAACGACGTCGACTGGGACATGTTCAGAGCATGCGCAGTCGACATCAACGAGTTTACGGGAGTAGCAGTATGCTTCGTCAATATGCTAGCGGAGGAGATTATCCCCACTGCGAGAGTCACCACATTCCCAAACCAGAAACCGTGGATGGACAGATCGATCCGCACTGCAGTAAACGCCAGGACCGCCTCCTACAACGCGGGTCTCGCCACTGGCGATATGAGCGCCTACAAAGCGGCCTCATGCGGCGTGCGGCGCGCAGTGAGAGATGCCAAACGCCGGTACCGGGAACGTGTGGAGTCTCGCTTCCACCAGCGTGACTCACGGAGTATGTGGCACGGACTACGCACCATTACGGACTACAAAGCCAGGGACACTGCGCCGATCAACGCCGACTCTGCATTCACCAACGAGTTGAATCAGTTCTACACCCATTTCGAGGTTAGCCAGGCGGCTAATTCTATCTACCGCCTGACTACCGAGGACAGTGACATCATCAGCGAGAGACCGGTGACCAGCATCGCGGAGCATGACGTCCGAGCGGCATTGAGGAGAGTGAACACAAGGAAAGCGGCGGGGCCAGACGGCATCACCGGCCGTCTGCTGCACTGCTGTGCTGACCAGCTAGCAGGTGTGTTCACTTACATCTTCAACGAGTCCCTGGCGAAGTCTGTGGTCCCCACATGCTTCAAAAGATCCACCATCATCCCTGTGCCCAAGAACAGCAAACCCTCATCCCTGAACAATTACCGGCCAGTTGCACTGACCTCGGTAGTAATGAAGGTGTTTGAGAGGCTGCTGAAGAACATCATCTCGTCCTCCATCCCAGACACCACAGATCCGCTGCAGTTCGCCTACAGATCCAACAGATCCACAGAGGATGTCATCGCCCACGTCCTACACACCACTCTCCCCGGCGGAAGGGGCTACATGAATAGGATGAGGGACCTATGGATTCTTCGATACCCAACATCCACAATGACGGCGAAACAACTAGTAGCTCAGTGTTCCAACATTCGAAAGAAGGGACTGCTCTCACAGCTAGAGATTGACGAGGTACAACACAAATGCTACGGCAAGGAGGAGTCAGGACGCCAGGTCAGGGGGGAGATATCATCACCCCCACCCGAGATTGGGTACATAGCCCCAAGTGTGATAGGAGAAGGATCGTTGAGTGCGAGAGGAACTGACCTGAAAAATAGGATCATGGCCAAGCTTGAAACCTGGATCCCCCGTAGCCGGTAGATTACGTGAAGTACCCTCAGAAGGTCTGCTAGATGATGTTAATGCAGCACTACGGGCAATACCTACAACCACGATTACCGACACTAACAAGCTGATCTACAATACGGCAGCAGTGATCAGTGAGATGCTTGGCTACAAGTTGAACAGCCACAAGGGGCAGTACCCTCCATGGAGAAGGAGGCTAGAGGGCAAGATCAAAGTAGCACGGAGAGAGGTTAGCCAACTAACGGAGTTGCAGAAAGGTGCGACGAATAAGGTGCCTAAGAAATACAGCAAGCTGTCCATACCTGAGGCCTTGGAAACTGCCAAGCAAAGACTCACAGCCTTGGCCAGCCGCTTGAGGAGGTACACCAGAGAGATAGAAGGCAGGAGAATAAACCAGCTGTTCTCCACAGAACCAGCAAAGGTGTACTCTCAGTGGCAAGGGAACAATAAGAGAACAGCACCACCAAGGCTGGAGACGGAGCAATACTGGAAGAGCATATGGGAGAAGGATGCAACCCATAACGGCAATGCTCAGTGGCTAGAGGATCTGAGGGCAGACCACAGCGACCTCCCTGAACAGGGTCCAGTAACCATCACAGTGGCAGATATCCAAGAAAGGGTCTCCAGTATGAAGAGTTGGACAGCACCAGGGCCCGACATGGTTCACGCCTACTGGCTGAAGAAGCTAACTGCACTCCACGAGCGTCTGGCAGCACAAATGAACCAGCTGCTAGAGAGACACCCTGATCTACAGACACCCGGAATGGCTAACCGAAGGCCGGACAGTCCTGATCCCCAAGGACCCCAAGAAGGGACCGGTCCCCTCCAACTACCGACCAATAACCTGCCTCAGTACTACATGGAAGCTCCTGTCAGGCATCATATCGGCTAAGATGAACAGGCACATGGGTCAATACATGAGCGGGACACAGAAAGGAATTGGCAAGAATACCAGAGGCGCAAAACACCAGCTACTGGTAGACAGAACAATCAGCCGAGACTGCAAGACCAGACTGACCAACCTGTGCACTGCCTGGATTGATTACAAGAAGGCCTATGACTCAATGCCCCACAGCTGGATACTGGAATGCCTAGAATTGTACAAGATCAATGGGACCCTAAGAGCCTTCATCAGGAACTCAATGGGGATGTGGCATACAACACTAGAGGCCAACTCCAAGCCCATAGCACAAGTCACCATCAAGTGCGGGATCTACCAAGGAGATGCTCTGTCCCCACTGCTGTTCTGCATAGGCCAGAACCCCCTCAGTGAGATCATTAACAAGACTGGCTACGGATACCGACTACAGAACGGAGCAGTTGTCAGCCACCTCCTGTACATGGATGACATCAAGCTGTATGCCAAGAGTGAACGAGACATCGATTCACTGATCCACACTACCAGGCTATACAGCAATGACATTGGAATGTCGTTCGGACTGGAGAAGTGTAGTCGGATGGTAACAAAGAGAGGGAAGGTAGTCAGAACTGAGGGGATTGAACTACCAGAAGGCAACATTGCAGACATAGAGGACAGTTACAAGTACTTGGGGATCCCGCAGGCGAATGGGAACCATGAAGAGGCCGCTAGAAAAGCTGCAACCACCAAGTACCTGCAGAGGGTCAGGCAAGTCCTGAGGAGTCAGCTGAATGGTAAGAACAAGATCCGGGCCATCAACACGTACGCCCTGCCCGTGATCAGGTACCCTGCTGGGGTAATAGGCTGGCCAAAGGAGGAGATAGAAGCCACTGACATAAAGACAAGAAAGCTCCTTACCATGCATGGAGGGTTTCACCCCAAGTCCAGCACCCTGAGGCTGTACGCTAAGCGGAAGGAAGGGGGCCGGGGACTGGTGAGTGTCAGCACCACAGTCCAGGATGAGACAACGAACATCCAAGAATACATTGGGAAGATGGCCCCAACTGACCGAGTGCTCAGTGAATACCTCAGGCAGCAGAAACCCAAGAAAGAGGAGGGAGACGAGGAACCATCATGGAAGGACAGGCCCCTGCACGGTATGTACCACCGGCAGATAGAGGAGGTGGCTGATATCCAGAAATCCTACCAGTGGCTGGACAAAGCTGGACTGAAAGACAGCACAGAGGCACTAATCATGGCAGCACAAGAACAAGCTCTGAGCACAAGATCCATAGAGGCTGGGGTCTATCACACCAGGCAAGACCCCAGGTGCAGGCTGTGTAAAGATGCCCCAGAGACAATCCAGCACATAACAGCAGGGTGCAAGATGCTAGCAGGCAAGGCATACATGGAACGCCATAACCAAGTGGCCGGCATAGTGTACAGGAACATCTGTGCCGAGTATAACCTGGAAGTCCCGAGGTCAAAATGGGAGATGCCCCCAAGGGTGGTGGAGAATGACCGAGCTAAGATCCTGTGGGACTTCCAGATACAGACGGACAAAATGGTGGTGGCTAACCAACCGGACATAGTGGTGGTAGACAAACAGAAGAAGACGGCCGTAGTGATCGATGTAGCGGTTCCGAATGACAGCAATATCAGGAAGAAGGAACACGAGAAGCTGGAGAAATACCAAGGGCTCAGAGAAGAGCTCGAGAGGATGTGGAGGGTGAAGGTAACGGTGGTCCCCGTGGTAATCGGAGCACTAGGTGCGGTGACTCCCAAGATAGGCGAGTGGCTCCAGCAGATCCCGGGAACAACATCGGAGATCTCTGTCCAGAAGAGCGCAGTCCTGGGAACAGCTAAGATACTGCGCAGGACCCTCAAGCTCCCAGGCCTCTGGTAGAGGACCCGAGCTTGAAGGATAAACCGCCCGCAGGGGCGTGCTGGGTGTTTTTTGTTTTTTTTATATATATCTCCATCCATCCATCCATTCGCTTCCGCTTATCCTTTTCAGGGTCGCGGGGGGCGCTGGAGCCTATCCCAGCTGTCATAGGGCGAAAGGCGGGGTACACCCTGGACAGGTCGCCAGTCTGTCGCAGGGCCAACACACAGGGACAGACAACCATTCACACTCACATTCACTCGCACATTCACACCTAGTGACAATTTGGATTAATCAATTAACCTATCCCCACAAGCTGCATGTCTTTGGACACACTCAACAAAAATATAAACGCAACACCTTTGTTACTGCTCCCATTCCCCATGGGATGGACGTAGAGACCTAAAATTCATTCCAGATACACAATATAACCATCCCTCCCACACAGTGGTCACAAATCAGTCCAAATGTGTGGTAGTGGGCACATCTGCTATATTGAGATAATCCATCCCACCTCACAGGTGTGCAGTGTTGGGAAGGTTACTTTTAAAATGTATTCCGTTACAGAATACAGAATACATGCCCCAAAATGTATTCTGTAACGTATTCCGTTACGTTATTCAATGAGAGTAACGTATTCTGAATACTTTGGATTACTTAATATATTATCGTGCTTTTTACAACAACGTGAATGTACTATTGCTGTGTGATTTATTACTATTACTGAAGGTCCGCGACTCCGAACTGTAGTAAAGGGACCTCTGACTAATACGGCGGGGTCCCTGTCGGCTCATAGCCGAAAAATAGCTTTACTTTGTTGTGTGGGTCAATTTTTCTTGCGAGAGACAGAGAGAGGCGTTGAAAGACTGCTCCAACGGAACTTATTGTTTTCGGAGGAAAACACGAACACGGTGTACAGTCGAGTCTTAATAGCTTACTTACAACTGGGCTCGTCAGGCACTCTTCTTGGCTGCAGTGGTTATTATTATATTTACATGCTTCCAGCTCCCGTTTTTCCTCGACGACAACTCGTACCTTTCCACTCGCCTTTTTCTCCCTCCTCGCGCTCACAGACACATAACGTGTATGGCAGTCCATTCTCCCTGCAACACGGACTATACTGCCCATGATGCTACATTCTTTAGAGCTATGCTTGTAGCATTCTGCCTGTTAGCTTAGCACAACAACAACAACGAAAAGGCGCTCTCTCACCCAGGAAACACACAGTCGCAGAAAGAGAGAGAGAGCGTCGCCCTGTAACCATGGCAACCGTAACGCTGCCGCCTGGAACGAAAGAACGTAGCTGTCAAACAAAACCCAAACAGTCCTGACCCGCGACAAAATGAAACAGGAAAGTACCGCAGTGTAATCCATTTATTTCAACAAAGTAACTGTATTCTGAATACCACCTTTTTAAACGGTAACTGTAACGAAATACAGTTACTCATATTTTGTATTCTAAATACGTAACGGCGGTACATGTATTCCGTTACTCCCCAACACTGCAGGTGTGCCACATCAGGATGCTGATCTGACATCATGAGTAGTGCACAGGTGTACCTCAGACTGCCCACAACAAAAGGCCACCCTGGAATGTGCAGTTTTGTCTCACAGCAAAATGCCATAGATGCCACAAGCAATGAGGGAACGTGCAATTGGCATGCTGACAGCAGGAATGTCAACCAGATCTGTCGCCCGTGCATTGAATGTTCATTTCTCAACCATAAGCCGTCTCTACAGGCGTTTCAGAGAATATGGCAGCACATCCAACCGGCCTCACAACCGCAGACCTCGTGTAACCACACCAGCCCAGTACCTCCACATCCAGCAGGTTCACCTCCAAGATCGTCTGAGACCAGCCACCCAGACAGCTGCTGGAACAATTGGTTTGCACAACCAAACAATTTCTGCACAAACTGTCAGAAACCATCTCAGGGACGCTCAACTGCATGCCCGTCATCCTCATCGGGGTCTTGACCTGACTCCAGCTCGTCGCCGTAACAGACTTGTGTGGGCAAATGCTCACATTCGATGGCGTCTGGCACGTTGGAGAGGTGTGCGCGTCACGGATGAATCATGGTTCACATTGTTCAGGGCAGATGGGAGCTGAGAATGTCCCAGTTCTTGCATGGCCAGCATACTCACCGGACATGTCACCCATTGAGCATGTTCGGGATGTGCTTGACCGGCGTATACGACAGCGTGTACCAGTTCCCACGAATATCCAACAACCTCGCACAGCCATTGAAGTGGAGTGGACCAACATTCCACAGGCCACAATTGACAATCTGATAGACTCCATGCGACGATGTGTTGCACTGCATGAGGCAAATGGTGGTCACACCAAATACTGACCGGTTCTGGGTCCCCAGACCCCCAATAGCGCAAAAGACTGCACATTCCAAGGTGGCCTTTTGTTGTGGGCAGTCTGAGATACACCTGTGCACTACTCATGATGTCAGATCAGCATCCTGATGTGGCACACCTGTGAGGTGGGATGGATTATCTCAATATAGCAGATGTGCCCACTACCACACATTTGGACTGATTTGTGACCACTGTTTGGGAGGGATGGTTATATTGTGTATCTGGAATGAATTTTAGGTCTCTACGTCCATCCCATGGGGAATGGGAGCAGTAACAAAGGTGTTGCGTTTATATTTTTGTTGAGTGTATGTATATATATATATATATATATATATATATATATATATATATATTTTTTTTTTTTTTTTTTTTTTTTTTGTGTGTTATGTTTTTTGGCACTGTGTTTTAGGTCATTGTTGTACTGGAAGATTCATATTCAGTCTTATGTTGTAAGGGGAAGAAGGTTGTCATCCAAGGTTTTACAGAACATAGCTCTGTCCACTGGCCCTCAACGTTGTCAAGTCGTCATCTACCCTCAGCAGTAAAACGGCTCCAAATCATAATGTTTCCATCTCCGTGCTTGACTGTAGGGATGGCATTCTTTGGGTCATACTTTGGCATACAAGTTGATGCCAAAGAACTTGATTTTGGTTTCATCACACAGCACCTTTTCATAACCACTGCACTTTCTCCCAAGCTTTCTGGCAAGATGGCAAGCTTAAGATAATGCTGTACACGTGCCTTCGTGAGCTGGGAGACCCAACTGCCTTTAGGTCATTAACAAGTTCCTCCAGTGTAGTTCAGGGCTGATCCACCACCTTCGTTATGATCATCCTTTCTTTGCTTGGACCTCAGCCTGAGGATGATGATGGCCATTTTTCATTTCTTCCATTTCCAAATAATCAAATAAAGCTTCCTTTGACAGCTTTTTGATCTTGCCCATGGTGATAGAGAAGTGAAATGGAAGAAATTAATTTTGTTGACAGGTGTGCCTTATACACAAAACAAGATAAGATCAGGAGAGTCTGTAATTTATTGATTGATTCTAAATGTTATGGGAGGAAGACTTCTGGCTGGGTTGCAGGGGCTCAAATACTTATGTCACCCAGCAACAGTGATGTTAAGTATCATGTAATTAATAGTGATTGTTCTTTTTTTTTTTTGTAAGTGAGCAAACTTGCAAATTCAACTGGGGATCAAATAATTATTTCCCCCACTGTATGTTGCGAATCATTCAAAGTCTGTTTCTAGACTTTGGGGGAAAAAAAATCAGTGAGGGTATTTCCCAAAATGGTGGAATTTTATAATAGTCAAATGTTGATGTGTCCACTGCAGATACTTCGTGTGGTTATCCACTAATCCAATCTTGCAAAGATCTTTTTAAGGGCTGATATAATGGCCATCTCGTGATTTCCACATTTTCAATGAAATAGAAAATAACTGAATGTCTTTGTATCAAATGACTTTGTTCTACATGAAAATGACGGCAAAAATACAAGTTGTTTTCCACCATTAAACTTCTGCTAAGCATACTCACAACATTAAGACTTTTCTAATGTGGCCCCGGTCTGGATGGGCCTGGGCCCCCTTTCCCTGGCGGGTCGCGGAGTATGGGGGTGCCTACTGGGGTCAGCGGGGGAGCTGGCCCCAGGGAGGGGTCACTTGCCCCTCCCTTCCTTTCCTCCCCATCTCCAGCTGCCTCCCCCTTCCCGCTCCACCACAACCACCCACACATGCAGGACCTTGGAGTAGGGGTATGTCACCAGGGTGCAGAGGAGGCTACCCCCCCCCCCCCCCCCCTCTGTCCCATTCTGGCTGCCTCTGCCTCAATTTTATCCCACAACTTAGACATTCACATTACTCACACTCTCATTACACATACATATAGGATCTTGGGGGTGGGCACGATACATGGAATCCAAAGTACCATCAGGGTGTACACCTCACCCCTGGCGTCGTTGCCCACCTCTCAATTTTAAATACACGTAGACATTGAGGGCTAGCAGGAGGGACCATGCGCTTACCTGCTGCTCTCTGGCAGGTAGCTCCATGCCCTCCTGGGTTTTAAATGCACCTTAGAACACACATGCATCAACACTACAATGAGCGGGTGGAGGGAGGTTTGGAGTCTTCTCTCACCCCCATTCTCTGCGACCTGCTGGAGCGGGGGGGCTAGGAGGAGGAGTTGGCCGTCCGACTGCGGTCTGGAGTGTGGAGCCTCCCTGCTGCTGCGGAGTTGGGGCGGTCTGCCTCCCCCCACCGCAGGGAAAAGGGTAACACCACCTGGGTCTGGGTGCAGTTCCCCCCTCCAGGGGCAAGGGTACCTAGACCCGGTTCATAGAGTACGCTTGGGGAGTGTGATCGTGTGTACAGCGTCTCTTTATGTCTGTCTCCACGTTGGTTGAGTGTGGAGTAAGTGCATATGAGAGCATGAGGGTGGGAATGGATGTTTGTGTCTTTGTGTGCCTGTATGTCTGTGTCTATATGTCAGGTTGGGTGTCAGACGCCACTTCTCTGGGGACATCTCAGGCCCTCCAAGGTTTGGAGGCCTATCTCCCCCTACCACCACTTCCCCTGCCAGTGGCGGACTCCCTCAGACATCGGTGCGTTGGTGGTTCTTTGTGTCCGGGGATGGGCGTCCAGGTACACACCGGCTCACTCCTTGGCGGCCGCTTATCGGGGCCTGGAGCCTGGGGCTCGCTCGGGCCACTTCGGAGGTGGGGTGCCCCCGGCCTCTCGGCCTGGGGCTCAGTCACTCAGGCACGGCTGGCTGCCAGCGGAGCTCACGGGCGCGTCACTGCAACTCCCCCTGGCTTCTGCTCCGCGGCTGCTGAGTGAGCCCTCATCTGGGACTCTCGTCAGCTCTTTCTGGGACAGTGGCGCGGCTGCCCCTCTGTTGGTCTTCCTTGGTCTCTTGTGTTCTGGGGGCCTCTGGATGTCTGGAGTTTTGATCTCCTCCACACCTGCTTCATGCCCTGGAGGACGGGGCTGTGGCCCCCCCACACCCTCTAGCAGATCATTACATGAAGGAACCTTTTAAAAAAACAAGCGCGTCCATGCTCACAGGTGTACACACGGGTGATCACACCCACAAACTACACCCTTTTTGGCTCCTACCTCAAAGCACACTGTGTTCTGTTGATCTTATGTGCTGCACAATAATGTTTAACATTTAGTATTTACTGTCATATTCCCATATATCATTGTGATGTTGTTTATTCTATTACTCTTGTTCTCTTCTGCTTGTTTTCTTTTTTTCTTTCTCAGCAGGTGATTGATATATGCATTTTTTTTCTTTTCTTTTTTTTCTGCCCATTCTGTTGGTTTATGTTTTTTGCCCTTCTCCCCCGTCCCTCTTCTCAGCCGTTTCTCTTTCCCTCTTTCTTTCTCCCCTTCTTTCCCCCAGTCAAGTCTGTCCCGTATTCAGTAAGTGAAAATAAAATAAACAATAAAAGGTGAATCAAATGGACCATTACAGCAAGGCTGGGATGGTCAATTTGGTAAAGTAAATCCGTTGGGCATCTTTCTTTGCCTTTAGACAACAATTCTGATGGCAAAAGAGCCAAACGGGACAGGCACAAAAAAAAAAAAAAAAAGACTTTGTTAATGTCATAATCGAGTGTGGACTCAAATGGTGTCTCTGCTCAGCCCTCAGTTGCTGAACAAATACCCTGGTAGTTCATGCTATGGATACACAAGCAAATGTTTTTTAAACGTACACTTACCTACATTTTTACGATCGTAACAAGTCGAAAATGTCTAGAATCTTGAATGTATCACCACAGCATCGTGACTGGCTCACATATAAACATATTTTGGGTGTCGATTGGCTTTTAATCATTTCAAAATCTTCCATAAATTGGAATTCATAATTTTTTGAGTGACATGTTTCCTTCTTAAATAATGGTTCTTGTTTTTGTTAATCGTGGTTTGTATTACATTCTATATATTAAAGGAAAATGCCTTTCTGCCATGTTCGATAGTTTCATAGTGCCCCATCTACAAAGCAAAGCTTCTGTCAAACTGTCTCTAAAATAAGCAAAGGGGGCAACTTCCTCCTGCCTATTGTGTATAGGCTGAAAGGAAAAAGCAGAAGAAGAGTGAAAGTAGTGTGTGAAGTAATTTTATGCTACTTATGTGTCCAGTGCACAGCAACATGTAGACGCTCACCATGTGTTTCTGTTTTATTCTGTTTGTGCGCACGATGGCCTCCAGCTTGGCTCTCTGTATGGGAACCAGGTACTGTGGACGAGATCATTACAGCCTCATTCATTAGTCATCATTTAACTTCTGATTTGCCCTCTGTTCAGCTCAATGCCACTCACAAGACTTCTGCTGTCCCACATTAACACCCATCAACACACACAATCACATACACGCACACAGACAGCAGTCATCCTGCTCTTAGAAAACTTGTATCTTTTTGTTGTGTTTCTCTGTTTTTCCATATTTCCACATACCGTCCTGTTTCAAAATATCAAAATACTTCAAGGATCCAATTCACTCTCCAACACCAAAAAAACCCTCAAAATAAACTTTGGCAGGCCTTTCCGTCCTGAGCGCCCACATAATCAATCATAACCAGGGCGTACAAATTCATCAGCTTGGATCCATTTTGCCGTAGTTAGAGATCAAAAGGTTGCCAGTTGACTATAGGAAGTCCAGGTACTAACCCAGACTAATTCATCTAACATGGGAGAGATTTAGCCCCCTGAGGAGATGAGGACATGGTTTTTCTCCATCACACTGCATATCTTCGATGGGGCTCGAGGGCACTTACTCTTGCCACAGCATATCCTGTACACCGTTTAACATTCCATTGATCAGATTAATTGCAGTTGATTGTGTCCTGTTTGAGGAAGCCTGTGAAAGTACACGTTTAACTGAACTAATTAATAAGATGTACCTAGATACAAAACAGCATACCTGTTCTTCTTTTGGGGCCCCTTGATTATGATCTTTGTAAGACGGAAAAGAATGATACCAGTGTGATATATGGTTCATGAAAATAATTGAAATAATTAATTGTTCTATGACGTCTTCACTTCGGTTTCTGTGGAAAATAGGGCTGGCCACCTTTCTTGCTTTGTACTAGATTTTGGCTAAAAAATTGGTTTTACTTCATTTCTTAGTTTTTCCTGCTGGTTTGCCAAAGTCTTTGAAGCCTTCTGTCAACTTTGTCATTTATTTGGGCTCTCTCTTGGTCTTTCTTGTTCTCTCTCTCTCTCTCTCACTCACACACACACACAGACTTTACATTTCTCTGCAATTATGAATAATTGTGACTGTTGAAATGCCCTGGTTCTCTTCATAGCTCGAGGGGGCAGTCACCTCTGCCACATCGGTTTCAAGTGTGCGTATGTTCTCACTCGTGCACACACATTTCACACGTTCAGTGAAAGGGCAACATTCAGGAAGTAGCAGTGCTTTGAAGACAGCAATTCATGTTTCCAAGCGTGGAGCACTTATTGGAGGTCAGACCGACGGTCTATTAGCGCCCTCATATTCATTACAGAGGGTTAGAGGCGAGAGTCCCAGGGAACGGCAATACCCCCTAGTTACCGTAACCTCTGGACTCAGGATGTTTTTCTGTTAGTTTTTGGTTGTTACCTCTTGAGGAAGAGTGATTCAGAGTTTGGGATTAAGTTCAGTAATTTGTTTTAGTTAAATCCCAAATTGGTGTTTAGGGGAAGACATTATTTTAAATGTTTGTTATATTATCTGATTTCAGGTTTAAATTTTTGTATTCTCTAATAACAGAATGTTGTGCCTGTAGTTTATAAACAAAAAGGAGCTAGAGGCAATGGCTATTTCAAGAATATTTGAAAGACTGTGATGAAAATCATAGTGATGATTATTGTCCAGACATGGAAGGAAAAGCAATTTTCAATTCACTGCCTGAGGATTAATGCCAGTGAGTATTTCCTCGGTGTGCTTTAAGTGATTGTGAATGTCTTCCAGCCTGATTTTAATGTACCATTACTATGCAGTAAAATATATCTGCACCAACTTTTTTGTCTCTGTTACATGCTTGCGAACATGCCAAAATATACAATGCTCAATCTCGCATGGCTACGGAAACGAAAATTCATAC
Organism: Maylandia zebra; assembly: GCF_041146795.1. Taxonomy (NCBI): domain Eukaryota; kingdom Metazoa; phylum Chordata; class Actinopteri; order Cichliformes; family Cichlidae; genus Maylandia; species Maylandia zebra. The sequence continues at coordinate 37,640,522 of NC_135172.1, read as the reverse complement.
AGATCAAACATGCACACACGCCTTCTGATCCCCTTTAGGGAGGTAATTCTACACCACAGGCCAGAGCACATATCCTTACTGATGCTGTATCACCTCGAAGTCTGTGTCTGTGTGTTAAGCACAGATGTCAGTTTAGACTAAGGTGATCGGCCCGTTCTAACGTAGCCCCGGCCCCACGGGGGTATCCCAGTGTCCTGTTGTCCCGGTGTGGGAAAGCAGAGTGTTGGATGGGGTATCCCGTAGCGCCTGACTGGCTCCTGGGCAGCAGACGGCTAAATCAGTCACAGATTGGATTATGAACGGCGAGTTATGAATACATCTTTCTTAGATTGCACACACAGGAAAACGCACACTTGTGAATGTGTCAGTGCTATTTATTATGACTCCTATTACGATGTAGCCAAAACATGCGTATCCGCACTGAGATTGTTAATGCCAGTTAACGCCCTTTCTCGGTGCTTTACGTATTACACTGTGTGTAATATTTATCTTTCTTTTATTCCCTGTCCTTGGAAATTTTGTCCCCTTCTCTCCATCTCTATTTCTTCTTTCTTTCTTTTTCCCCCTTTCTTCTCAGCCCTTGGGTCAAAGACTCAGTTTCAAAGTGTTGATCCTCATCTGAAATCTATTGCAATCAGCACAGGACTCGACATAAAATACATGCCTGTGAGATCTGATATGCGTGTGTCTGTGTGCATGTGTGTTCTGTGTTCAGCGGGCTTTATGTTACAATTTCAGTCCAATATAATCAATAGAACACCTCGTAGAGCAATTGTGAAACATGTAAGATGATACTTTGTTTCACATTTGCATTTTCTCTGTGGAATGTCATTTGATGTCTTAGATATTAATAAAAAAAAAAAGAGCTTCTGTTTTTAAAAATATATTTGTTTTGCTTGGTGACATTTACACAAACAAATTACGCAAGTAAATGTTAGCATGTATGCATTCTGAAACATCTTTACTTTGCAGTTAATTTCTTTAAAATCTTAAAATTTTAACAAGAAAACCAGAAAGGAAAAACAAAACTCGCTAACATTCGAGAGGTTTTAAAGTCGAAATAGACGAGCCATTGTTGGGTGGATTATTTCTCAGCAGGGCTATTTCAGCTGTCGTCAACCTCAGTAAGAAGTTATTATTTAGATTATAGTAATTTCTACATCTATATTGTTTTTAGTTTGTTTTAATGTGGGTTTAGAAGCTGTATGGGTTTATTTGTGAGAGTGCCCCTATGGGGCTCTTATGCCCCATGCAGGGTTTTGAGTATCCGTCCTGATGACCAGGAGCTGATAAGGTGAGTGTAGTTGTTGTCTATCATCACCCGGGATGAAACATTCCTTTCTAATAGTTTGGATCAGGCTCACAGGCTGTTAACACAGGTAAGGTAAAGACACACAGACCAATGTTACCTCTGTGTGCACTGGATGAAAAAAATGTGGACTCAAACAATCTGCACTTTCTGTATTAGTTTTTGACCAATAGTATTTTCTTTATTCATAAAGTTAGAGAAATATTTTCTTCAGCTGATCTTTTGGTAAAAAGTATAGCACTTTCCTTCAACATGCAATTAAAGCTCTTTAACTGGTCAGCGATCCCTTGTCAGAAAAATAATCTTGACATGACAGTCTAATTCATCAATAGCGTCCCTGGCAAATGAGCTGTCTTGTGTTTCTAAAAGCACAAGTAGAGTTCTTTGTAGTCTTTGTCCGTGATCATTCGGCTCGTGTGCCAGCCAGGTTAGAAAAAGGCAAACCCGTTCTCTACATTGTTAACAACATTTAATCAAAGCTCAATCAAAACAGCTGCCTTTTTTCCAGTCCCAAGCCGGAGGTAAATTATGTCTATTGGAGGACGTCTTGTCTCTCTCTGCTGACAGACGACCAAAGAGAGAGCTCTGTATTCTTATCTTCATCTAACCCTCCCGTCAAATCAACCTGCACATGAAAGAGAGACTAGAAAAATACCCCCTGAACTAAATTGTGCTGTACTTTGTAGACTGTAGGAACTTAATAAGAATAAAAATGATCATAAAAATAATAATATTAAAAACAAATTTTAAGTTTTCAAATGTTTCTGAAAACTAAAATGTGTTTGGAATATATTTGGCATTTTGTTGGGTTCTTTTATTACCTTTATATAAACAGGAGAGGGCTCCTGGCTTAACCAGGACAGCTGATTACACTACAAATAAAACATTACTTTGTTTTTTGACACTGATTTTGAAGTTATACTTTTGATTTTCAGCTAATTCACTTCAGCACAAACAAGAAATGCATTGGTTTCATGGCAGATAGTATTACCCATATGGGAACGGTCAGACTTAGAGCTCGAGTTCCCAGCCCATATGCTGACCACTCCAAGTATCAATCACTGCATCTAAATGACTTAAAAGAACCATATTGATTACCAATAGAGCATCATAAATCAAGACATAGACACTGGGCTTTTTTTCTCCACTCACTGGTGTGCACACGCGCACACATTGGCTTGCACATACATGTACTTCATGAAATTGTAACAATAAATCTGGAGGATGGGTTTTATGGACATGGAGATGCAGATGAAGTAATCTGATAAACAATTAGAGACAAAGAATCATTGGAAATGTGTGATGAAAAAAGACGAATGGTTATTTCAGTATGTTGCCATTTAAAAGTCAATTTGCCACAACAGGCTAAGATCAACTGTGCTTTCATTTTTCATTCCGCATACAAAGCGATGGGTTTGTCTCCTTTTGCATTTGCTCTTTGTAATGGGACACATGTTCCTCTGCTGCTTGGCCAGAGGGCATACATGAAAACGCTGCAGCGATAAGTGCATTTCATTCTGGAAATGTGTTTTTCTCACTTATTTATTCATCCCCACAACACCCTTGCAATATTGATTGAGTCAAGAGTCGCATAATTTTTTTAAGAGCTTTTAGTTATCCAAAAAGGAGGAAATGTCTTTTTTATCGTTTAAGGTGAAATCCAACTATATTCACGACGGAGGGACCTTTAGTTCTTTTCTTCTTCTTCTTCTTCTTCTGGTGTGTGTACTATTTAAGTTGGGTTTGTTCTTCGAGTGTGTTTTCAGCTTAAATTTCACTTTCTCCTTTATTTTCTGCCTCCTGGTTTGCTGTGTAAGTACAGGCAGCGCATTTCTGAAACAACAAACATGACATGCGCTGTGCAATAAAAGTATCCCATCTAATATTTATCACTAAACTCTAGACTCTGTGAATTGAGCTGTGTTCTGCCACTCGATTTAGTGTGAAGATGGAGAGAGTGCTGCACACAGATGGTATTTTTAGGTGTTCCGACTTGTTCAGTGTGCTCACTGGAAAAAGGCAAAGCAAGCTGAGATTTGACTTGTTTTGTGTGGTGTAAAAATGAGAGATTGTTTTAAACCAAACAAAAAATGACAAAGCTGGCCCCGATCTTTCTTATTGAGATGCACTAGTCCATTTCCTCTCGCTTTGCGTCTGCTTCTACTGAAGATAGCATTTTCCAAAACTGCAGTACATACATAAATGTGTAGTTTTTTTTTAAACCTCAAGTATTTTATTACATAGTTAAGCACTTGATGTTAGTTAGAAAGGAGTAATGACTTTTTGAGATGCTGCCTTTAGTTCTATAAAAAGGTGCGTGGTTGATTTGAGTGTTCGTTTTCAAAATAAAAAAGTATGTTTCCAGCTGCAGCTTTGTATTGTTAATCATTTATGTTTCAGTCAAAAAAATAAATAAAAAAGGCTATATGAGGTAAACAGGCTAGATTTCAGCAAAATTAGCCATTTATATCTGTAGTCCAAAGGAAGTTAAAATAAATATAAAATAAGAGACAGTGGACATTGATAAAATAAAGAACGCAAACTAAAACGATCACAGATCTGGTTTGTCATAAACCTTTGAAAAACTTTCTAAAACACTGTTCACTTCATTTATGACTCGGTCATGCAGTAACCTTCAGAGCGCACTAAAGTCCAATGCTTTTGTTTTTGTTCAGAGCTCTTTAAAAGATTCTGTGAGTGAAGAACGCGATTCCTGTTCGTAAGCCGGATTTTGTATTTTGTATTAGATTACTTGTTGACTCTGACTTCATTTATTTTTGTCTTATGTGTATTCCTGTTACATTTGATTTGATGATTTCTGTCATTTTGTAAATGTTTGCCTTCTCAGTCAGGTCTCTCTTTTTATAACAGATTAGAAAAGCCCCTGGGGATTAAAATCACTTTCAATCTGTAGGGGCTTAAATAAAGGTGGAATAAATAAAAATATATAAAAAAAAATAGGATATGTAAGCATTATTTTATTAGAGTTGGTGGCCATTCAATTTTTGTGCTTGTCTTAGTAATATCTTGACAGTAAGGAAAATATATATATTTTTAATTAATCAGCCAAAGAAAGGTCTCCTTCACCAGTTTAGCTCAAATTTAAGAAGATATTACATAAGTGTCATACTAGTTACTAAATATTTAAATGAATGACTTCAAATATGTGTTGTTTGGTAAAGCTGTCTGTTGTAAAAAGAAACACCGTCTGGCCTTTAATCATTAAAATAACTAAGAATGGCATTTAAATTTTTGGCTGTATGTAAATTTAAAGGCAGGCAAGTTAATATTGCTTCTCTAGTGTGGTTTGTGAACACTCTAGAAAAGACTGAGGCCTGGCAGCAGCCATGGGATGTAGGTAGGTGTGTTGGAGGTGTACTTACTTACAAGTGGCACATCAGCCTGCTGCCAGACAGTGATAAAACAAAGTATCCAGAACTTGAAAGCCAAATGTATTCCCAAACTTATTTGATTGTCTTGCAGTTTATAAAATATTGCCGAATTACTATTACAATACAGTTGTTATCTTAGGCAATGACATGTAATAGAATTTTATTGTGAGTAATTTTATGATTTACACTCCTCGTGTACAACTACCTTACAACTGTACTTAAGTACTGCAGTAAATACACCATGTTAATTTACACCATCGTTTCCAGATGCTAGAGGACATCTTTATGGGTCTTGTAAACTCATTGCCCAGCCATGCCTCAGTAGCTCTTCAGGCAATACATAAATATATATAAAATATAAAATATATTCAGCAGAGGTGGACATGATGTTTTGGCTGATCAGTGTGCTTTGTCAATCTACCTCACCCTTCTCTGACAATTGTATCTTGTTGGCACTTACTCTGTTTAATAGTTCCTCACTTTCTCCTCACTCTGTCAGTGGGGATGAGAGGATTTGGCAGCACTTTCTTCAGGCAAACAGAGCCAGTCTCATTAAATTTGCATTAAGTAAAAATACACACATGCTCCTCCACACAAGACCCACAACAGTGCGTGCACACATTTATAGAAGTCAGTATATCTGTCACGTGCTTGTATTTGCATTTCACTTTTGTGTTATGCAACATCTGTAATATCTCTTGCTGTTTCTATAAAAATGAATAAGCCTTTATACCACCATAAAGTCCCTAATAAAAGTGAAGAGTATTTCCAAGTTATAGACTGTTGCATTTATTGCTTCTGTTATTAATAAGACTGCATCCATTTCTCCAGTTCCTGTCTTGTAGTTTTCCTCCATCTGGTCTCTTTTACATCTGCTGTCCACCCCCCTCACTTTTCCTCTTCTCTCTCTCTCTCACTCTCTGGTTATACTGTCCAGGTCACTGCTCTCCCATGTGGAAATGTGAGAGTCAGTCACTCTTTTGCCTTTTCCTCTCAGTACTCTGCAAGCCTGCATGCTACAGTAGTTAAGGACAGTTTCAGTGTTGGCTTTTTTAAGGTGAAGGTAGCTTTGAAAATAGGTCTTAGTTAATGGGAATAAGAAATGTGAGGTGAGTTATTATCAACTACACAGTACTTATTTTGTATTGATAGTTTAAGCTTGTTGGTGTCAAGAACACATGAGTATTGATTTTAAAAGAGTTGTTCTGTCAATATTGGCATGATAAGCAGGTAATCTGACTATGCTAAAGAAAATGTTGTCATTAGGTCAGACTTTAAATTGTCTATAACAAATTTGTGGAAGAAGGAGTTGAATTGGGAAATTGTGAGAACGGCCCTCAGAGATTTTTTCATGATTGCACACAAATGCACCAGATGGTAAGTGATGTCACTGGTATAGGATTTACACACAAACAAACAAACAGAAAACATTTTTAACACCTTAGCCAATAGTAGGTGCTACATTTTTTTGGGGGGAAAATACTTGGACTGGCAGAATTGCTAGTGTAATCAAATACAGACAGTTAAAGTTGTAAAAATACATTGAAGTGTTTAGTTCAGTCTACTTTCAGCTGTTCCACATGTTTGATTTGGTAGAGTTTTTACACCAGATGCCCTTTCTGTGTCTCCGGACAGAATCAAAGCAGGGATCTTTGTTTGTTTGTTTGTTTGTTTTATTTGCCAAGCACACGTTAGCCTACACACCATAAGAGGCATGTGTTGAAATTGTTATTCATTTTTGATAAAACTGCACTTCTTAAATTAAATACACAACTAGTTTCACAATTTGTGAAGGTATTAAATAATGTATTAAATAATATGATCATTAAAAGGCTATACTCAAACACATAGGGTTTCGCATTTATATAACAGCAACAAATTGCTGCTATTATGGATAAAATTCAAGTATCAGATGATGGGAGACATTGTCATTGGTGGAGCTGTGTAAGGTTTTTGTGTTGTGTTGCATTAGTAGCACCAAATGGGAGTTAAGCCATCAGGAAGTGGTATGGTAGAAAGGGTAGAAAATTTGTGTTTGCACTTATGAGAATTACTTGAGCACAGGTCAGCCACTTTTGTTGTAATTCAGGCCAGTAGCATTTTTCCTTAGAGTAATTAGTTATATTAACTCAGGTTTTGTTTAGCAAACAGACAGACAAACACTGGCAAGTAGGCACACATACAGATGCCTACAAAAATACATAAAGTCACACACAGACTACAGAGGCAGATAGTCTGAAGACTTGTAGTCCATTCTATGCTCCAATTTAAGCGTCTGATCTGAGCAGAGCAGACAAGTGAGAGCAGTGTGCCCTAGAGTCATGTAAAATGCAAAGGAATATACTACTCTATTAAAACCTCCTGATAGCAGAGACAGGCTACACACACACACACACACACCTATACAGACTCACGCTCGTGTTTGCACACACAAGTGGAATGCTCTTAAACTTACTGTTCAGTCTTCTGCATCATAACATCTAGACACTAGCACTCAGCAGTACTTGCTTATGAATGGAAAATATTCCCATTAACTGCCTCTAGGTTAGAATGTTGTAGCAGAAATATTAAGTGCTTTATGACACACTCGGTTAATCAGATCTGGGGACTTGTATGGTTGTTTAATTCCAATTACGTTAGAGGGAAATCTGTTTCCTCGACAGATAGAGAATTGACCTAAATTCAAAGCTGCAGTTTGTTAACCATCTTCCTGGCACCTCCCCGTCCCCACTTGTCATCTGGTATCTCCTCTGCAACACTTTAGAGTGCACTCCTAAGTGTACTTAACTCTAGCAAGTCCACATGTTCTTGTTATATTATTAAACCCTCCCAAAAGACTATCAAGTTTTTATTATGCCTGCTGCTAGAAGTTGGTTATTTCAAAAAATTTGTCTCAGTTCTGTAACCCCAAACGACACTTTAAAACACTTTAGTTATAATCTGCCCCTAAATCACAGAACAAAATATTTACTTCCAGACAGGGTTATTTTTTCTGTCTGACTGCAAGCGGCAAAGTGCCGGCAGTAGTTCGACTCTCAAAAGATAGATGACATCTTCCTTTATTGTTGTTGGGAGATCATTCTGTGAGACTTGAACATTATTATTGATAGACAATCTTGGCGCTGCAGGGCAAAAGTTGTTTATGTCAGCTTCAGTCTCCTGTTCATCCCTTTTCTGTCTGCTTAATTGGTGTGCAATGTAGTGATGAGCATGGCATTTCAGTTGCCTCGGTGTGCCAGGGTTAACCAGGGTTACATCAGTGCTTTCTGGTGTTTAACGATTCATTCCAGACTGAATTAAAACAGAAAATTCACACGAGCATGCCCGTGCATGTACATATCATGAAATATTCCTTCAGGCAGGTGACCCAAACATACCTCTGTATGTATACAAACACAGTTGAGGCTGATCCCAGGTAACTATATAAACGATACATGCCTGAGCTCTCCTGAGATTTCGATGTAACTATTTTTGGAGTCTGTGCTCATCTCGGCTCATCTCTTCTGACTCTCCGCTTACAGGCGGCTCTCTCTGTCTCGTGCTTGCCTAAAATGCTTCCCCACCCCAAGCCACTTGTTTATCAGTCTGTTTGTTCTTGTCAGGCACAATATGTTCTCCCTCAGCAGCAGTCTACTCAGTTATTCTTCATCTGGCCCCTGGGCTGTTCTTAGTCAGCCTGTGTCCCCAGACACCTCTCCGCTGACCAATGGAGTGCTTTAACTATTTATGGCTGTTAGGTGTAGGCTTCATGCAAATGAATTAGGTAATGGGGCTGTATAGGGGACTTCAAGGGAAGCCAAATGTTAAAGCATTTTGTAACCCCTTACTTTTCAGGGATTCGCAAGCATTTTAAACTTACATTTAATTGAAAATTACAGACACAACAAATGTAAAAACCTATCTTGGTTGTGATGAAAGTCCTAACTTTTGGAAACAACATTGTATGCATTATATATATATATTCTGCAATCATGTTGAAGTCTATAAGCTTTTTGATGTACTAGAAAAATCAAGTAAAACTGATCCTAAAGGTATTTGCTGAAAGCATCTCTGCAGTATCCCAGTTGAGGCATCACAAATGGAACATGTTTGGAGGTTTCCGGACCAAGAGGAATTTTCCTTTTTTCATTTCCGTTCACTTGGGATGAGATTTCACACCATTAGCCCACCAATCCCCCAATACCCCCTCCTCACTACCACTAACCCACCTGTCTCACACCATCCCTGGACCATGAATTTTTCATACACTCAATCTATATTCATTATAAAACACATGCCCATTGCAATACGTGATCAAGAGGACACAGAGCTTTTAGTTATTCATCTTATTTATTTATATTTCTTTCCTGAGGGCCAGACGTTGGTTTCTGTCCTTATGTGCTGATTGCCAGCTATTACAGAGCACTTAGTGTCCCGAGAACTGGCCAGAAGGGAGCACAAGCCTCAAAAGATCCACTCATTTCACAGCTAAGAGGTGTGTTGGGAGGCAACAGTGAGTTATCACAACAATTCTAACAACTACACTCATGTTGAAGAAAAATACAACTCAAACTGGATTAAAAAAAGGCTCAAGCTGTCCCGTACAGGATAATAATTTAGCTCCCATAACACAGCAGCTCTTCTCATATTCAACGGATTAGTTTTCATGCAAATTTAATATACACTCCACATATATTATAGTCTCTCAGCTCCTCTTATGTACCTGTTTTCCCTGCCAGTTACTGTGGACGTTGATGTTTCTGTGTTACATGATGTTGTTTTACAGGAATGAGTTGTTAGCTCCATGCCCAACCCTCTAGCTTGGAGGACCGGGTTCAACCTTTGTCTGGCTTCTTGCCTTTTACCTTTCCAGTCTGATTAGAGCTGTCATGAGCCAAAGCAACGGCTGACATAGTGCTCAGGCACCTCAAAGCAGGCAAGAGACTGAGATGGGTGGACACATGTTGCAACTTTAACGTTTCACATGGGACGAAGACGACTGGCTGTATATACATTATTTAAGATGCTTCTACATTCTTCACATACCTTGAATACTGTTTTGAGCTGTTGAAAGGAGAACTTCATAGTCCTTTAAGCATGTGATGTTTACTACACAAATAATCACATATTCCGATAACGATATGTCTGTGCACATCTTGAATTCACAAATAATGTTGAATTACACCGTTTTGCTATAACTCTTAACCATCTACTACCGAGGAACTCGTTACACACGGCTGTGTCCACCTTAACACCTGTTAAACCAGCTTCACTGCTCTAATGCTTGTGCTGCTCTTTATTTTAGTGAACTTCACTCAAACTGGACTAAATGTAAAACTAGAAAATGATAATTATGTCCGAGTCTGCACCCAAGCAGATATCTGTTGTATCGATGTAGAACTCCACAACATCTCTAACTCTGAGATGGCATTCTTACTGTTTGATAAATGTCTTGTCAATTTCATCAGAATAACAGCTAAACATATGTAATGCCAATAAACTTCTTTCTTAGTGTTTCTTCATTGCACTCACTACAAGAAGGCTCAGTTTAAACTCTAAAGGTACCAATTTGGTTTAAATGTTAGTTGCAACAAGAATTTATCTATGATAAAACAAGCGCTTCTTTTGTGTGAACTCTCTACATCAGCTAGTAAACTGGTGAGAAACACTCATAGGCAAAACACCAGAAACTGCTCCTCTAGGCTTTGTTGTTGGAGACCCAATGTGCCACAACATTAAAACTGGGAGAGCTGTTCATCATCACAGAGAAATCAGTGTAGCTTGGGCAATGACAATGCCATAACTTTTTCTGCCTATGTATTTTTTTACTTAATCATGTTTTTATGTTCTTATTTCATGAAGTGTTTCAATGTAATTTTGCAGTGAAATTTAATGTAAGTATTTTCCTAATTGTGCAGTTAAAATTAATTCACATAATAAATTATATGCACATTGTTAAGTTATCAGAGCTGAAGTAGGGTGTCAGTTTCACAATATTTTTGTAGATACTATTGAGAGCTATCGACTCAACACCTCATGTACGATAATGTCTGCTCAACAAAGTGAGATCGTAAATTTTTTTTTTTATACCTTTTTTTCCCCCTGGAGTTAAATTAGTTTTAGTTATTTGCTCCTAGACTACATTGTACCAATTCTTTAAAATGAAAGAGTAGCACTTTTAAAAAAATATAACCATCTGGTATTCTTCAGTGCCAACTGTGCCAAATGCGGCCTGCTGCTTTTTTCTTTGGATTTAATGATGGCGCAGATAGCATGGATTAGTATATCTTGGTGTTCCCCGTCCAATGTTTGGATGTGGGTTTCTTAGATTGCCATTTTATTGCCTAAATTTTGTTCTTTTCGCTAGCCTCTTTAAGATCTTCATAGTGGTCGGTTGTTCTTTGGGGACTGGGTTTCATTGCAGCTGTTTATTCAGCATCATCAAGTGACGCTGTAAATGGCAGCAGGCCAGTTACTCCCTGGTCTCCTGGGACTTCTCGTGTGTCATGTCACTATAGAGGCACGCAGGTCAGCTCTGCTTCATGCACACTACATGTTCTGTTCTGCTTAGATCTGCATGACCGCATTTTGTGGTACATGATCATCAAGGTGTGTGCAGGAAGCCTGAATGAACCTCTCGGTTTAAGGTGTTATAGACCATCTATGTGTATGTATGTGTGCGCACGTAACAGGCTTTGGAACAGTTAAGTACAGCTCTTTGACATGTTTGGATAATATTTCTTCCAAAATAAAAGTTTTGCCAAGATTTAGGACATATCCTCACCTGTCTCATCATCTTCTACCAAGGGGAAGTAAAAAACAAAACAAAAAATATTGTTAATGCAGCAATCATACCTGAAAGAATACATTTGCAGTTAGGTTCATAAACTCTTTAGATGGTCTCATTATTTTGCTGGTTACCACAGTTCTATTATTTTCAATTTCATTTAAGCCCCTAAAACAAATGGGATGTTTTATTAATTGGTATAATTCCTATAATCTGTCAAACTGTAAACATGAACATGAATTAACAGGAGCTCTGGGGCTTATATGTGTTGTATATATGACAAATATTTGTGGCGCAAGTGTAGATCTAATGACATTTCAAAATTTTGACTGATTCAAACGGTTGTCTTGGGGAAAAAAACCCAGTAACTACCATGTTTACAATGTAATGTTGATAAGCTTCGTTTTAGCTGTCTGGGGACCAAAAACCAGGACACTGACAGTAACGCATAAACCTTTAATTAAAACCCAGGGATTAAACAGGCTTAAATATAAAATTTCATGAGTAAAATTAAGAATAAGGCATTGAAATGAAGTCCAGCCAGACTGTTGGTAATGCTGATTTGTGAAAAGATGGAAAGCAGGAAGAACGAGTTAAAAAAAAAAAAAAAAGTTAGGACACTCTAACAACTGTATTTGTTGTTAATGGACTTATATTGACTACAAGCATGAAACCACACAGAGTATTCCATGTCCACACATAGAGGAGCTCATTCTCTGGGGCTATGGATAAGTGTTGATGCCCCCACTCTCACTCAGAGATGTCCCCCCAGACTCTGAATATCCCTGCCCTGTCTTCTGTCCTTTTCCTCCTTCCTTCTCCTCTTTCCTCTGCCTTTATCCTTCCATCGTACCTATTGATTGGCCTATAATGTGTTTTCAGTGGTAGATTAATGGCACATTATCCTGACAAGGGTGTGTGAGGGGACAGGACGTGAGGGAGAGTGTTAGAGATGATGTTCTTTAATTGATATGCTCTGGTGTGTGTGTGTGTGTGTGTGTGTGTGTGTGTGTGTGTGTGTGTGTGTGTGTGTGTTATATGAAACAGAAACATGAAATTAAAAACTCACATTTTTATTAGAAAATGGATGAATGGGCAGAGATTTTAGAATATTTATTTAAAAATCGAAATAAAACAATTTTTATAAATAAATGAGACATTAATCAGGATAAGGTAAGAATTTTTATGAATTTTGGCAAGTACCTTTTCACTTCGTGCAGAACCAGGAAGTTCCTTATCTAAAATCTCCATCCATTCATTCGTCCATCCATTTTCTTAATTACTCATCTGACTTGGGTTCTATCCCAGGGCTAAAGCAGACAACCACATACTCTCACACCCACACTTACAGTTACCTAACCACTGCAATTTTACAAAAAATGCATGTCTTTTGAGTGTAAGAGGAAGGAAGACTATTTGGAGGCGACCCACCCAGGCATGAACAGAACATGCAAACAAAGCAAGAATCATGTACAGACCCCAGGAGATGGAACCAAGTGCTAACCACTGCATCACCGTGCCATCCTGGAGGTAAAACTGAGTTAACAAATTGTAAGAAATATGTCAAGCCAAGTATGGCGAACACTGCAAATGTAATTAGTTCCCAGAACTTAAAAATATTACGCAAAATTGTTCTCTTTTAAAGTGCCGACTAAGTTAGGGCAACTCATTCATTGTAAGCATCTAATCACAGTGAATGAGTCATAGCACAGCTAGTTTGACTCGGGCTTTTGAAATGCAAAACAGAACTCTCAAAAAGCTGCAGCTAACCAGGATGACGCAGAGAAAACTGGTATAAATTTCAGTGTTAATGTAAACTTAAAACAAACCCATTTTCCAGCGTAGTGTCACTTAGTTCATTTAGTTCATGAGCGTTTTCACTCTCTCACTTAGCTTGGCTTACAATTAAATATTGGACACCTTCCAATGTGGTCTCGTCCTCCCTCATCCCTGCACTCTCTCGCCTATTATCTCTGTCTCTGTATCATTTGCTTTTATCTCAGTTCATCCCCTTCGGCATCATTCAATTTCCTCAAGCAATTTGCATTATGGAGTGGGGGGTGTCTAAATAAGCAGATCAATAGGCCATCAAACAGTCCTTAAGTGTGACACATACACAGATCTTGTGTCTCAGATTTCCACCTCTAACTAATAGCCTTGTTGTTTACTTTACAATGTGCTGTGTCATGAAGTTTTTGTGTAGGGTTGCCCTACAGGGCATTGGGACTCCCCAGAGAATCCATTTGCAGACTTTTGCAGTGCTGACTGAGGCTGGAGAGCACAAATAAAAATACTCTTTTGCAAATATTTTCTTTTCTTATTTTGTTTTGGCAGAATTGTTGAATGCTCAGAGGCATGAATACTTTTTCACCGAATATTATTCTTCCCCTTTAGTTTTACTTCCCTGGAAAAGTGTTGAAAATGTTTGTGACAAACCCACACCATTGCCCTATGAAGCCAAAAATAGAATTTCAGTTAAAGAAAATCTCCCATGTGAAATCTTTTGGTGACAGTCTTTTCTGTACTTTAATGGATGGGCTCTCCCATCATCCTGGGCGATGACCTTTGTCAGTTGACAGCGAGAGGTCAACAGAGGTTAAAGTAATAGGCGAGCTAAGAAAGGGGCCCCCGCCTAGTCATGCAGAAAGGAGCTGCCAGAGCTTTACACAGGCATAATGTGCGCACACATACACACACTTGGAGTTGCTCTCCATCCAACAGAGACAGCACTTCCTCGCTCCTGACCAAACAGACCTCGGCTATAGAGAGGCACAGACCCATGCAGAAATACAAATGTGATCGTAGTTTTTCCAACACAAACACACACTCATCAACTGGTTCTGAGTGATCTCTCCCTCTCCCCCTCCATCTCTTTCAGTGTTACACACTCTCCTGCTCAGTCCCTCTCATTCAGTCACAGGCGCACACAGTCGGGCTTCAGTGCGCAGATTACTGTGATGAGCTATGACAGGGCAAGAGGCGAGAGGGAAGCACAGTAAGAATGGGAGAAGAGGACAGAGTGACAAAATGAAGCGAGTACAGTGGTGGAAGCAATTAACACTTCTTATGAGAAGTACTGAACTCAATTTGTGCGTTTATGTATGTGACACATAACAAATCAAGCTGATTATCAAAGTGTTTACTTTATTCTCTACAGTCCAACAGCTGAAAGCCTTGGTGCCTTGAAGACGGCATGATCTTCTCCATTAACTATGGCTTGAATGTTAATAATATACCATTTGGCCACACCTCGTATCTTGACAGTCCGCCGTCATGTCTGAGCTGGTAGCCGCTGGGGATTGTGGGTACGGAGCAGTGTGACTCTCCAGCAGCTCTGAAACACGAGACAGCCTGCCAGACATAACAGGCCTCTTTTCTTCAGTGAACACACACACTCGATGGAGTCGATGTCTGAATCACACACAATGATAGATGTGAATGCCTCTGAGATTCCTTTATTTGCCACAGAGGATCGGTAATGAACACATAGTGGCCTGTTTTTCTCTTAAGTAACTTCATTTTAAGTATGTGATTATACCTCCGTAGTAGATAGTATAGATTACTCGGTATGATTTAGGCCTATGCTATTATAAATGTGCAGGTTAAGTGTTTCGGCAAAGTGCCCCGTGGGGGTCAAAGGGCAGTACTGATAAGGTTAGCTCACTTTCAGCTCATTCAATGCAGAGCGAGAATTTTTGTTAGTGGAGAAAATGCCATTATTGTTTTTGACAAATTATTGTTTTCAATTATGTTTTCTTCGGTTGTCTGTGATGGACCACTTAGTCTAAGTCAAGGGTATTATGCTTGTGGCACGCTCAGACTCCCTGCGGGCATCAGTGAAATAACAAATTATCTTTGGTCTTGGGAAAATCATAAGATTTGAAACATCACAATGTTACCCTGTGAAACACCATCACAGTGTTTTAAGATATTTTGCAGACAAATGTTACTTGTTTTTTAGTAAAAACACTATAAATCTAGATTTAATTTTTTTTACATTATTTTGCATCATTTTTTCCTTTAACAGAAGACAAGTATTAGACAATGACTATCGTTTTATACCTTGTTAGGTATACCACAATGCATGCTTTAAATTCTGAAAATGCATATTATATCGCCATTTAAAAAACATGTTATTTGCTGTAGTTAGGGATCATTACCAGTTACTTTCTCTTTTTATTTTCCTTCTTGTTAGCTATATAATTTAAACAGCTAAGACATCTTATCTCAGAAATAAGAACTCCAGAAAGCAGATAGCCTTGTTTCTGTTTTGGGGGAAGTGCATTAATTCACTCTGGAGTCCTGGGTGTAAATATCCCCTTGCTAATACAGCTGACACAAAAGAAGTTAACTCAAAAGGAAAGAGCCTTGGCTTGGCTTCACGGGAGTGGGCGAAAAGCTTCCCATTGTGTATGCTTAAAGTCATGATGGAGATATGTGTACATTGGTTTGCACACTGAGCGCTGGACAGAAGGAGAATTTAGGTAGGCTTTCTGTCATAACCAAATGGGGAAGGAGGAGCTTCACCTCATATCTACATCTGTCAGCTCTACATCTTTGGGTCAAAAGTTTTCCAAAATATTTTAGTTTCTCAGCAAGTTACAAGATTAGTCTCATGTTATTTCTCCTCTGATATAGCACATCGTAACCAAGTGTAACCTGAAGTATTTACCTACAGAAACAGAAGGGAATGTCTGAATGTGTAACCACTTTGCTTCAATGTAAACAGTTTTTTTCTTAAGGTAAAACAGAATTAGTCTCACATTGTATTGCCAATTTCATTTACTGTCATTTGTAGTTATGCCTCTAATATGCCGTTTTTTTTTAATTCAGTTGAAGATAAAAGTGACACTTTTTTTCCCCAGACATACTGAGGTTGTTACTCCATGGTTTGTCTTTTATGACTCAGTATAATAATAATATTCAGCTGGCTGTAAGGTATTTAAAATGAATGTAGTATAAAGTACTGCCCTCCAAATTTAACAAATTATCTATGTTAGTGTGCCACTATTTTGCCTAAGCCTTGTCCTTTCACCCATAGAGGTTAGGATACAGCAGCCTGGTGTAATTTAAAACAAATTTACATTGAGTGGTTTTTACAGAGGCCACATGTTTACGCTTTTGCATGATTTACCTTTTTGCAGCTGTGTTTTTTATTTCTTTTCAGTCAATAGGTCCTACAGAATCCTCTTAGCAAAGATATTGAGAAAATTAATTAACCAACAACTGCATCCATAGCGTATTATATACAGTTTTGTGAAACTGTATACAATTTATGTCCGAAACACAAGGGTCACTGCAAAATACTGAATCAATTCTGTGAAATATTTCTTGAAGATATTTTAATTACAATTTCAATAAAAGGTGTAATGGGCCCACAGGCAAACGTGAAACAAAGTAAGAATGATAAAATATTCAGAAAAACAAAACACATGCGTGAAACAGAATAAAATGTTAATTACATTCATTTAAATACAAAGATAATTTCAGTAAAATTCAAAATTCATTTATGATATAGGAAATGCATGCAAATCGGATATAATAATTTCTTTGGTGGCTTAGGCTGCTGGATATGCTTTTGTCAATAATAATAACAATAATAATAATAATGTAAACAATAAAATGATCTAAATTATATTGTTTTGGGCCTCCCTCGGGCTATCATTAGCGTAGCCTGAGATTGATCTGTACAGGGCAATGTGTAACAATAGGTTTCGTGTCAGGCCTCTACAAAACCCACAGATGACTGAAAATAAATAATACTGAATCCGCTTATTTGTATGTGATATGTAACTACTCCCCTGCCACTGTAGTTGCAGTCTTACTCAACAGTTAAGGCCGCAGAGCCGTCTCCTCCATCTAAACCACCTTAAATGCTTCAAAGTTGGCAACAGACCACTAAAAGTGTCTCTTTCACTGCAGGGAATTGTTAAAAGCATCATACGTCCCCTTCATACAGGCTGAAGTACTTGCTGGCGTTTGAGAAGCAGAGGTAAGGCGTGCTACTTCCCGGGTAGACCACGGGCAGAGGCACGGGCAGCAGGCATCTCCCCAGCAGGTTGCTCTCTTTGTACAAAGCCGGGAGTTGCCCCACCACCACAGGCTTTCCAGTCTCGGGGAAATCGCTAACTGGTCCCTCGATTTCGTTAGAAATTTGTCTTTTCAATTTATTCCTACGGTTCTGAAACCATATTTTTACCTGGGTCTCCGTGAGCTGCAACGAACTGGCAAGGCAGGCGCGCTCTGCGCTGCTCAGGTAACGTTTCATGTCAAAAGTAGACTCCAGCTGAAAAATCTGTCTCTTTGAAAAAATAGTGCGTGTTTTCTTTTTCGTTATCATTTTATTCTTCTTGCCTGGGCTCCCTCCTTTGTGGGGGTCTGTGGCTGCGGTGGGAGAGCTGCTGTCATCGCAACTGCTGTCCCCGCTCTCGAAGCGCGCCTCCGTCACCTTCCTCTGATTCCCGCGGCTGATGACGACCGTTTCCGTTGATCCGCTACAGTCTGTGATTAACTCTGCAATAAAATGACACTTTGATTAACCCACTGTGGTCATTACTCAAACTCTGCTGTCACGTTAAACTGAATTATCGACGAGTGCGAGCTGTGCGTAAATATGAACACAGATAGAAATTGGTTCAAAGCTCTTACCACTGTCGTTGAGCCTGTCCGGGTCCTGTCTGGCTTGAGTTCCTTTCTCTTCGTGATGAAAACTGTCTTTACGCATCGCTGTGGCCAGTTCATCCTGCGATCCGGCGGATTGACAAGTGTCACAGTTACTGCCGCTTGTCTTGAGGTTGAGGATGTTGTCGATAGTGAATTTTAGAGAGGCGGTCGGGCGACGTGGTGCTTCTGCTTTGTTCATATTCTCCAAGTCGCTCCAAGTCCTCTCTTGTTTACTTCCTCGAGTCTATTCGTCCTTAACTCTAAACCGGGACGTTAATCTCACCACTTCGTCTCGATACACCATAGCAGCAGTCACTGAGCAGAGCCTGCTGGGCTGGCTGTGCTCTGTACGCGTCGCTGCTACACACACAGGATGGAGCGCTGTGTCCTTGCTGATTGGCCCAAAGAAACGTTTAGCAGTGACCAATAACAGCGCAGGAATGGCAGGGAAAAAGGGGGGGGGGGCTGGAAAGTGATGTTGTGCCTAGACCAACAACCCCCAGTCTTTTCTGACTCCCCCTCATCTTCATGCATCTGCTGCGAGGAAAATCGTCCGGAGCCCTGCAGGGATTCCCCAGGATAATCAAGCAGTTTAATTTTACAGCATATACAGTAGACTAGGTACGCTCTGACACGGTTTTTTTTTATTGTAGTTTTCAACCCCCCTTTTTGTGAAGTGGGCCACGCAGCTACTTGAGTGTGATTTGCGTGCTCAGAGCGTTAAATATTTAAGTATTTGTCAGCTTAATATCAAATTTGACTGAAACGAGACTGGCTTAATGTAGCAGTACGTGTTTATCTGAGGAATTTGTTGACGCACCCCCCCCCCCCCCCCCCCAACAAAAAAATGAATAAATAAATAAAATCTTCTCGAATTCGGATATTAGCTTTTTGTCTTTGCAAATCGTGGCTTGATGCATTTTCTGTAGCTTTATATAGAATAGCATTTTTTAAGTAAAAGTAAAATATTAATTAGAAACCAAAAACATACTTTGATTTAAATCACGCCACATTCACAAAATCGTGACTGTTTTCAGTGTGCCTCTGTATTTTGTAATTAACGCCTATTTTATTGCTGATGGCTACATTTTTGTCATTAAAACGCTCCAGATGTAGCTAATAATAAAGCTTCCCGTTAGAGTTCACTTTGTATTAATTACGCTTTCTGTAATTTTATTACTTTTGCATATTTCATATATACTTTTTCATTTGCACCCTTTTAAATGGACCTATTTCACCTTCAGAAACGTATCTTAAGTTGTGAAAACACGTTTTTAGACGTGATTTTTTTTTTCTTCCATATTGATTACCTTACTTTCTCCCAAATGAACAGCAAAGTCTTCAGACAGCGTTTCAGTCAAATGTTTCGCTTGGCTGTAGTGCTCTTTTGTATACTCTCACTGCCTCCTTTGTGCATTGTTATTATTATATATTGTAATTATATACATGTTAGTTAGTTCACTTTAATAAAGGCACACAAGGGTTTATAGTATATTGTATAGGCGATCATGCTAAGGTTTAGCCGGATGCTACAAAAGTTCAAAAACTGCATTAAACTTAACTTTGTTTCCGGAACACTTTAAGCTTTGTTCCAAACACACTGATCCACTTCATTCCCTATATACATAGGTGTGCAATCCTTCATGATGATTGTTAGACTGGCAGAAGTAAAAGAAAAATGCAGTGTTTCTGTCACATATATGTTTACAAACAACACAAATGCTGATAGTTTGTGCTTGTTTTTTTTTTTGTTTTTTTTATTAAGTGAAAAGTGACAAAGATGGAAAAATGTGTGACTTTAAATACAAAAGTTTGCAAAAATAAGTGTGTATTTAAACATACAGTATTCATCTTCGGCCTCCGCTGCCCTGGAGGCCTTGCCATGCTTGACTGTATTAGGGGTTATGCTATGCAAGAGCAGCACTCTTGTCGGAGTTTATGCACCGACATATAAAGATGGTTCGCTACTTTGTGTCATATGGACTCTGCGGACTGTCTTTGAGTGCAGACAACCTTTTCGGCGGTGTTGGAGGTTATTGCACAATTAATAAAAACGAGGTGGTTTTGTGTTATTAGCATACAGTTTGATAAGTCAGTCTTTACACCAGTCCTGTCATCTGCGATCTTAGCATGCTCATTGAGTGAGCAAACGTCGATAGAGGGTAGTTGATGGGGCTGGAGAAGCTTCCCACGGTTTGAGAAACGGGATGTCCGTTTAAGCTGAAACCCAGTGCTGGTGTGGGTCCTTCATGATACAGAATTGGGACCCTGACAATCCGCTGGGTAGAGTTTGGGATTTGTGCAGCCTCTAGATCAGCCGCCAGCTGCCTCTTCCATTTATTCCTCCGGTTTTGAAACCAGATTTTGACCTGAGTCTCTGTCAGGTGAAGAGATGCTGCCAAACCGGCCCTCTCTGAGCTGCTCAGGTAGCGCTTCACATCGAAAGTGGACTCCAGTTGAAATACCTGACTGCGACTGAACACGGTTCGGGTTTTCTTTTTCCTGGCGAAAGTTGCGTCAGATGAAGCGTCTTGTTCTGTACGTGCGTCAGAAACGTTTTGCGCGTCCTCCACGTCTTCCGTGAGGTTGCTGTCGCCCGTTTTCCTGTCAGGTTCGTCGCTGTCCTCAGTTATCGGCTCAGACACAGCCGGTGAAGCCCTGTCGCTGGTTGATAATGAGCAGCATGGATCTAGTGAACCTGTACTGTCTTTTGGACCTAAAGGGAGACAATGCAACAGAAGAACTTGCTTAAAAAAGACAATCAGACATTAAGATACACATTCTCCAAATACTCCGTTATCTTCAGTCAGATTTTTTAACTGGCTACACCGTCCTTCAAACTGTTTCTTATAGTAACTGGTTCATAGGATAATCTTCGAAGAGTCAAACTGTCGACACACTTATTGTTGCACCAGAAAACAAAAATAAAAGTGAAATTTTCACCTGTTTAAAAATCGTGTTTATTGTGTGTCGTAGTATACCCCTTGTCAAAAGTTTGGACAAGCATGGGCAAAGCTTAGGCGTTTTGACTGGATTGCATAACACATAATACATTCGACTAAGCGGTTTCAGGCCCGATTATGATACTTATTATTATAAATATAAATAAGAGTCCAACAACATCTTCCCAAATATGCTAGTAAATACTAATTTAATGTTTGGCTGTTGGTATTGATATGGGACTTTCATTACATGTAAACACAGTATGGTGATATTGGAGTTTTAAAATAAGCGTATTTGGCTGTGAACACCAAAGGGTGGGGCACTTTGTTCTGAGGTTGCATATGAGTGTCACAAATCCACCGAATGTGCGTAAAAGCGTCATGTCGACGTTCCGTACTTCGTTTTTGTTTTGCCTTGTATTCTGGGTTTTTGTGCGTAATCCGTGTGCGTAATCTTCAAGCCGTACCATGGATCTCATGACAAGCAGCCATGCCGTCAATAGAGAACGGATTTCAGACACGAAAACGTTAAGACTTGCATGTGTTTTGCAGCTCAAAAATGCCCCAGCTTTTTTCACCATTAAAAAAAGATGACTTTTAATACTCCTACTGTGGTCTATAGATAGGAGAGCTCGGTCAACTAAGGATGAGTAAACGGAGAACCATAGTTACAAGTGTGGGTGTCACACCTCACTCGCTTCAAGTTTGCTGATTTTATCTAGGTTATATTTAAAGAGCAGAGAAGTGACTCGTGACTTGCTTGTATTTTCTATGAGTCAATCTATGTGACTGAAATCCTGACACCAAAGTACGGATCCACAAGACTCATTAGGCGCATTCCGGAACACTTTCTGTATGTTTATCAAGCGAAACTATATTTTTTAAAAGAACTATATGGAAAACTTACACCAATACATTTAATATATATATATTATTGTAAGATCAATAGTTAAAAAATGTCTTGTTGCACTGCACACGGGCAAGTGAAAAGACCTTTAACTTATTTTAGGCACGAACTGTTTTCTAACCAATATTTAACATGTTCTCGTGGCTCGTGAAGCTGTTCTATACTTACTGTGTGGTGTTTCCAAAGCTCTAAAGTTGAACGCAGTCCCTTCGCGGTACCACTGCAACAGCGAGTCTCGGTATAGAGACCGAGCTAATGAGTTGACGTCGGGCACTGAGCCGCTTGTGTCGGTGTGATATGCGTTTAGTTGTCTTTCGGTGGAGATGTCCCCTCGACTTCTATCGGTCATCGACTCCTCTACATCCTGCCTCTTGCTCAGCAGATTCTCGATAAAAAACGACGACGCCCTCGATGAAGTGGGAGCCTGAGTGACCGTCAGTTTTTCCTGCATGATCTATCGATGTCGCGATGCTTTTACACAAGAAGCCGATGGATTCTCTTTTGATCGTGCCTCAACGCAATCTAAAGTCCAAGCAGTCATTTCCAGCGATGCTGCCTTTGCGCTGTGTTGGGACGTGTAGTCATGGCCGAGACTGCGATCCCTCGGTGCCCACAGGAGGAGAGCGAAATGGATAGAAGGAAGTAGCAGTATAGTGAAACGTCAAGTCAAACGCTTAATGAGTCGAGGGCATCCAGCGATTGGACGAGCACAATAGCAAATGGGGGTTACCAAGAAAAAGAGAATTACGGTCTTGTGCGTAAGCCTCTGCTGCTACTCCGTGCGCGCGTGTGTGTGGGTTCACGGTAAGGGCCGTCCCCTCGAGGTCATCCAGACAAGAGAAGACCTCTGTTCTTGAAACAGCACTCTCTTTTTGGGCTCAATTAGGGTTCAAATCAAAATAAAGATCCGGCAGGGAAGCAATCATCCTAGAGCCTTGACCTCCCTCCACTTAGTACAGAGAAGGATAGAATTTAACTTGTCAAATTCAAATAGATTCCCCCTTTATCCAATAACTGTACAAACAGATATTATATGCATATCGTTTAATTATTTTATAGGCCTATTATAATATCTGGAAAGTATTTTACAGCAGCTTGTAGATTCTAATGTTTCAGTTATCCCATTTATCCCAAATAAAATGATTTAGTGCTCCGAATGGTAGATTTTTTTTTTACCTAATGTTTCGACACATGAGTGCACTGAACCGTGCTAAACGGCACGAGACGCTGCACCTTGAAAATAAATGCTGTCAAAGGTTATCCAAACTTTCCGCAATGGCTCAGATATTCCTGATAATAAGCATGTTTATCTGAAGCTGTGCACTTCATATCGTACTGTGTATGACTGTGTACGTGACAAATAAAATTTGAATTTGAATTTGAATTTCATAGCTTTATTAAGCCCTACTACACATGATTTTCCTTACATGTTTTGGAGTTGATCTGCAAAGATTCAGGACGTATCTAAATAAAGCTGTTTCAGCATTGGGTATCTGAGTTGTAGATATATAAATTTAAATGAATAAAGGTAAATAATGGGCTGGTGTAATAGAAGTGGATTAGTTTGAATTTGCCATTTACAAAACAAAGTTCAGTGCTTTCAAGGATTGGACTTCATCCTGCAGATTAAGAAAGGCTCATCAGTATTGGATCATCTGAAACATATAAACGAGTGCTGACGGGCGTTTTTACCCTTTTCGTTAAAATGGCAAGACATTTGAGCTTTTATTTCCCTCAGTGGAGTCAGCGGTGTTGACCTTTAACTCCAGACCTCACTCTCTCTCTGTCTCTAAGTCTCTCTCACCCTCTCTCTCTCTCTCTCTTTCTTTGCCCCCCTTAGGGCAAGACTTGCCCTTTGACAGAGGATCGGTGGAACTGCTGCTCCTCAACCTAACACTAAGAGTAGACAACAGTAACGTGAACTGTGTGTCCAAGAGCTGATTCTTGCACCTGTCTTATAACATAGAGTGGGCTACAAGCACTTCATACGTGGCTGATTTGATTTGTGTTTCACTGTCTTTCTCATGAGGTCACAAAGCACACTTCATTTCATAGTCACAACTTGAAATTTTAAATTAGCCTCAGGCGTGTAAATTCTATGAGATTTAGTAAAATAAATTTCAAAAATATTAGCAAAAGAAATTAATAATAGTATTTTATTACAGTGAAGAGAGAAAGCTAAAAAAAATCTTACATTTTTTTAAAGATGATGTAATTGTGCAGTCATTTAAGTAGAAAGTTGGACTAGTTTATGTAGAAACCAGTTTATTGTTACATTGTTTTTGCTTGTTTCTTAGGTAGTAGACATATGAAGATGTTTATACTTGTAAGTGATCACGTTAAACAAATTCCTCAAATGCATGTTAACGTCTTCATTTCTCAGCTTATCTAATGACCGTGAATGTTAATAATCTCAGCTTCGTCAAACGCACACACAGGCTTCCCCTACACTTCTTATTAAAGCCGTCATTGTGTTTGTATAGTTTCATGTTTTTACCTCCGTCTACAACTATAATCCCACATTCTAGTAAGTATTTCATATGTTTCTTTAACTGTGTTGCTGTAAAAATGATGTATTTGAGTTTGTCAAAACCCCACATCAGATCACGTTTCTCTGTGTACACCACACCGTCTGAATGATGTGGCACCCCAGCCAGCACCCCTGCTCTGGGGGCCGACAGCCCAGACCTCGAGGCCCCTCTCTCACTTTACTTTCTCTCCTCTCTCTTTTCTCTCATCCTCCTCTGATCCTTATCCGGCTTGGCGTGCCCTTTGCTTTATAAGGCCTGCTGGCCTGCTCTGCAGCCCTACCACTCCAGCTCTGAAACACAGTTTCACCACACAAAATCATATCATCAGCATGTGCTTCAAGAGACAGCTGCATTAAATTGAGCATGTGTCTACATTTGGCGGTGGTGAGTGTTTTCCAGCCCTCAGTGCTGCCAGGCCAGTAAGCAGTGAACTAGAGTTACAGTTTGTGTTATTATTATCCAAAACAGAGGACCTCTGTGTGATGGCTCTGAGGCTAAATTAAATGGTTTACGAAAAGCAAATTGACTGTGCATAACATACATTAAATGGTGTTTAAATTTTTGTCCAGACCAGTAAAAGCCTTCTCCAGTAGATTTATTGGCTGGTGTTATTATTGACATAATTCTTCTATTAAGCAATAAGATGATTTTTATTTTAACATCTGCTCAGATTTCTTTTCCATCCATGGATGGAATGAAGAGACATTAAAAAGGGAAATATAATATATTTATTAAAGATTTGCATGTTTTCTTTTGCATTTTCTATAAAAGTCATGCTTGCTTCACATCACACAAACATCTGACACATATTAACCAGTTCTATTTCCTCAACAGCCTTCTGTTTTTAATTAACAACTGCCTTCATCTAACCATCTTTTTATTATTCCCTGTAGTATGATTTTAAAGGCTATGGAGCCTACTGCCCTCAGTAACGGTTAGCAGTCAATGAAGAAGGAGATAGTTTGACCTAGTTCATTTATACTGAAGGCAGTGAGACAGCCAGGCAGAGACAGGATATATCTGCTTTGGGGCATTTTCATAGCTGTTTACATTATGATGTCTTCATAGTGACCCAGTGAAGTATACTGACCTCAGCTGACTTTTATATGAGGTAGTGCAAGCATGCACAAACATGCGCTTGCATCAATATCAGCATACAGTACACACAGAGACACCTACATATATTTTGCATTTTCAATCTAAAGATATTTGTGCACAAAGAAATAACAGATAACAAAATAGTAATAAAGTTTATTAAACTGAACCACCAAGCCTTTATTCACACAGACCTACAGTCACCAGACACTTGACTTCAGTTTGTGGGGGGGCCCTCCAATGGTTAACAGAGAGAATTGCACCTTAGTGTCATTTCACTTACACAAGTTATACATCACCAGAGCACCATGAAAGGGTGAAAGTGCTTTCTAGCAGTAATTTTATAATCTGTTAAAATAGATTCATTATGCTGATCACTTAACGTTCTCCCCCAAGCTTTACATGCTGGATTTAATAAGCGAGGTGTCAAACAGATCATGTCACAAATTCAAAAGTGTTATAAAAGCAAAATTGACTCTCTGTCTCGTTGTAAAGCCACGGTACTGTGATTCGTCTGCTTTCAGAATATTTAATGTTTTATCCTGTCTAATATGAGAGTGAAGTCTTTCATCTTTTCCCATTATGATCTCACCTCTCCTCGGAGCATTACACTCTTTATCATTCTAATCAAATCTCATTGCATACCTACTTTCCTTAACAGGCGCGCCGACTAAGCCTCACCGTGCTAGCTCTGGCATTAATAATTCACTGTACATAATAAGTTGATGCTGCAGAGTTTGTTCTCATTGATATTAGCCGAGGTGAGCATTCTTGGCCAGACTGTGTGACGCCAGCAGACCAGCATTAAGTGGGCTTTAATTGCCCATAATCTCTGTTGTTCTCTTTCCTCTCTGTGGAAGTCAACAGCATATATCCTGACTGCCAGACCTTAGCAAGGCATTTTTAGCTCCGAATCAGCGTGGGCCTCGTAAAAGATTTTCAACTTCATACTCAAAGGACTTGAAATTATTTGGGGAGTTTAATACCCTCTCATTTCAAGAGGGCACATTCATAATTATACCCCAAACCAAAATGGGTTGGAACACAGTTTCTTGATTTAGTGCATTTGTGTCAGATGCCATTCAATTTAACAATACAGATCGTTTTATATGCAGAAGACTACAAATCCAATCATTATCAGCCTAGATACAGGCTCATTTTTTAATTCATTTTTTAGTGCAGGGTTCAGGCCTTTGTTAACATTCAAGTTCAGGCCCCTTTATTTCACAATGATGTTCTTTCACTGATATGCTGTGGCAAAGGCAAATAACATCAAATTATATCCAAGCAGTTTTTATGGGCAGAGGAAAATAATGAAAACTAAGCTGGACTACTAAACCTGCATGTTGTAGATTCAGTGTAGAAGACAGTGTTTTATACCTTAACTGATGTTTTCTTTTGACTAAGCTGACTAAACATGTGGAATTTCTGCTACAAACAATCAAACAATAAGAAATTAAGGCTAAACATTAAAAATAAGTGGTCACTGACAAAAACCTCTAACCAAAATAAATCTTGCAAGATTTTTTGGATGGCCTTTTAATTTATTTATATGTTTACTCCTCTGCACTTGACAAAGATCACAATAATGGTAAATGTGTGAAAAAAAAATATATATATATATATCATTAAATTTGCAGATATTTCCTGCTATGAACATTTTATGGCAGATAAAAAAGTTGTTTAGACACATTTTTGAAAGCCATGGTTGTATGCATGAATATTGTCTCAGTTAATAATAATCTAAAACATATTAACATCACATTACATTTTGACACAATTCTAAAAATAAAAACAAAATAATATACCCTCTTCTATTCTAAATCACATAATAGAAGTATAGCTGTATATATACATATATATATACAGCTGTACTATAGCTATACTTCTGGAAGAAGACCAAGAAAAAAAATTGTCCAATCATAAAAGTCAATCAGGCAAGTTTAGTTTCTATCCTCAGCTAAATCCCGAGACCACCACTGCCAATTTATCCACTTATAAGGCCTTATGTGTCTGGAGGATTTCTAACGGGAATGTCCGTTTGTTTAACCTCTTCACGGTACGTTAACCCCTGTCAGGACGTACTCATCAGCGGAGTACAAAGGGGCTGAAAAGCTGGGACCTTTTTCCGTCGGTCGATCGATGTGCTCAAAAATAAGTCTGATATTTACTTATACACACACACACACACACACACACACACACATATATATATATATATATATATATATATATATATTTTTTTTTTTTTTTTTTTTTTTTTTTTTCTTTTTTTTTTTAAAGTGCCTGGAAGTCTCGACTTCCTGGAAAAGCTACAAAAAAATAATAATTGAGACAAAATTATGGTGAATTGAGTCAGGTGGGTTAAAAATATCTCATAGTTAAAAGCCACAACCGCAGATGTGTAAAAATTGAAAAGGTCAAAGTAAGTTTACTTTCTAGTGTCCCACATTTTTCTTGATATTATTCGTCAGGCAACATGAAGTCCGGATAATACGTGCATTGCAAGTGTCTTCTCTAAGCTGTGAAGTACTCTCTCGTGTCCTTTGGCTTTCTAGTTAAACCCACTAATGCCCGCTATGCGGGGTCTAATATTTCTCAATAATTTCTTATAATAGTTTAAAACACGTGGCTCGGGGACTTGTTGACCTCCTGTAATAAGCTTATGGAAAAAATTATCCGTGTGCGTAAGAAGCC
Source organism: Maylandia zebra (assembly GCF_041146795.1). NCBI lineage: Eukaryota > Metazoa > Chordata > Actinopteri > Cichliformes > Cichlidae > Maylandia > Maylandia zebra. Next base: position 37,612,220 of record NC_135172.1, on the reverse strand, counting down.
AAGCCATGCCCAACGCTCAATACAGAAACAGAGTCAGACTTTGAAATAATGAAGTTGGTCATATGGTAAAATAAAAGAAGACCTCTTGTTGAAGAAGTCTGTAAGTGTTCAATCACAAGATTTTGTGAAATATCGAGTAAAAATAATATATCAGTGGCACCAGACTTTAGCCTGGGTAGACAAATTAAGAAATTCATACAGTGAATAGGGATTTTGATAATGTGAACCCTGATTAGAGTTTCCGCACTCGTTTTTAAATGCTTGGAAAATCTGCGATTTATATAAATGCTTCGGTTTTTGAAAGTTGGACTCATTTTCATGTGGTGTTAATCGGGGTCAGTTGTTTGGTCTTTCACTGCGTTTGAACGGGTTTATTTTTCAGGTTCTCACGTTGTATATTTGCCCTCGCCGAAAAATTAACAATAACCTTGTGTTAACAAATAGCTACTCTTACAAATGAGATTAGCAGTACTTTAGAATGGCCAGTTACAAATCTCATTACATTTGCGCCATAATAATAAATCAAAATCCATCAAAGCAAGTCATGTGAGTTTCCCCCTCAGTTTGTTTTCAAGTCATTCAGGTTGGCCCCCGCAAAATGCGTGCAACGTTTCAGCTTATGAGTTATTATCTATAAATAACAAAAATATCTCTTTTAGAATCGGTATCTCTCTCTCATCACCCAGCATCAGACCTTTTATCTTAAACGATTGGATGAGAAAGAATAAGAGGAGTGAGAATAAACGATAGGCGATATGTATAGGCCTTCTCCATTCTCCTGTCGTCAATTAGCTGGAGCTGAGTAAATCGAGATGGTGGTTCGGACTGTCTCGCCAAAATAGCGCAGTGTATTTATCAAAGAGTCCAGTGTAAATCCAGATCCTTCCACATTCACAAAGAATTTAGACCAAACGCAAAGGCGCACTCAATCCATGACCAGTTTACTACAAACGCACAAGTTTTTATGGCATCCTGTCTGGTCATCACGGAATCTACCAGATTCTCTCCATGCTTAAATAACGTGATTATTATGACGTGTCGGATATTAAAATGCCTTCTCTCGTATACTGATAGCAGTTTACTGCATGTGGCGAATAAAAGTTGATGATGATGATGATTTTGGCTTTTTGGTGGCGCGTCTTTTCCGTTTTGTTCCAGATTTGATGACGTCCACTCAAAACCTAAACCAACACATGTTATACAGGCAGGTTTACACTCTGTTCACAATGCAATAACAGTGCCGATTTGGCTAAATAAATAAATAAAACAAGACGTATGTCAATTTAAATCACAAAATTACTATATTAATACAAAATATATGTTACAATAGACAATAAAATATTGTAGTACAGCCTTGTTCAGATAAATGTCTTTCAGTTTATTGGAGTTATCACCAGTAGTAGCTCCTATCCCTCCTTTGACCCAAACACTCTCACTTGCAAGCAAAGTAAAATAAATCTTTAAGAGAACTCACCAAACTAAGTGTTCAGAGCATTTTGGGATTTATGATGCATGTTTTCATGTACCCCACCTAATGTTCTCGAAGAACAGTGTGAACAAGGAAAAAGTCTTTTTTTTAAAAAAATATTCCTATAATCATCTTTTTTTTTCATCAAGTTAGAATCCAAAAGGATTTCTGACTTTCAAAATGTTATGCTCAATGATAAGACAGCAGCTTGTTAATAAATCATATAACAGTTCATACATGTGAAAACATTTAATGTAATACTGTGACTGATCTGTTACAGTATTACTTAAGAGTCTAATTTACATAAATTTTTAACACCTTGAAAATAACGTTTTTTATGTTTTCTAGTTTTCTGTTGATATTTTTCTTTGATAAAAACTCTAAAAATCAATCTTCATTAAATATGTAGTGCAATTTTATCATTGATTTAAACAATTTATTACGTATATCCTATAGAGATTTTTTCTTTTATTTCTTTGAAATTTGTAACAAAAGCATAATTCATTGGTAGTTGTTTTTTGTGTGACCAAATAATGTAGTTAAATAGAACTTGACATGCATAGAAAATTAAAGAAAAAGAAGAGGCCTTGTGAAATAGAGTAGATGAAACTGGGCCGGGGTTGCATTCAGTTCAGTTAAATGTGTAGAAAAGGCAGAGCTAAACTAACCTGAAGCGACATAAAATCGTAAAGAGCCTGCTTGTGTGCATGTGTGAGTTCATTTGCGTGTGTGTTAGTGAATGAAGGATTGGAGTGCGTGTGTGTGTGTGTGTGTCTTCGTTTGATGCCAGGCTGCACTCTTGTTTTCTTCAGTCTTGTCACGCAACACTCCTCAAAGCCCCGCCCTACTTCCACTACTACACTTCCTGAGTGGGTGTGGAGTCCTCCTGACCTACCGTCAAAAACACACAACACACACACGTAGTTGAGCAGGAGTGGGGGGGAAGACATGCAGACATTTGAGGAATGGCCTATATTCAATGACTCGCAGGCTAAAATGATTACAATATGATGTCAGTATATGCTGTTGGCAGAGATTGGTCCATTTTTAGACCCTTTAATTGTGCTGTTACTGCGCAATACAATGAGTACAGGAATCTCCTTATTCTGACCCTGACGCTCCTGGGGTAAAATGATCATGCAGGCGTGCAATACCCTGATGCACAGGCCCTAACCTTCTTCACTACTTGATGGGGAATTTACTGTATGGATCATCAAGGAGAAACTAACTGACAGGGCACTAGAATCAAGAAGCTAGGCTGCTTGCAGTGAACACATCTTTCTTATGTCTAATGTTTTATTGGAAAAATGGTAAATAGACAGGTTGTTATGGCAGTTTTCTACTCTACCTGAGCACTCAAAGCGCTGTACACAACATGCCTCATTCAACCATTCACACCCATACAAGTGCTTTTCTTTTTTCTATGCTTAAGGGGTTTCTATCTGACATTCACACACATTTACAATGATGGATGCATCAAAAAGCAGCTTGGGGTTACTATCATGCTCAGAGTGGAACATGCAGCCTCGAGCAGCTAGGGATTGAAAAATCAATTTTTATCGATAAATAGAGATTTATGAAATTCTATGAAAAACTGGAATTGCCAAAGTAGCAAAATGTCAAGAATCTAAATCAAGTCCAGTATCTCTAGACTACAGAAGAAGTCTGTAGTACAGAAGGGCTACTGGGGGGGGATGTATTTTTTTCTCTCTCAGAATTCTGAAATAAAAGACGTCCCCACTTTTTTTCTTTTTCCAGTGGCCGTAATCCTCTTCCGTACTAGTCCTTCTTCATATTTTGAGAATTAAAGTATAACTAACTACTAACTGCTTTTAACGCTAAAAAAAAGTTTTGTTTTAAAAGAAACCTTTAAAACAGCCTTTGAGTTGTTTTAACTCTCTACATTCCCGGGGCCAGAGTTTTGCTAGATAAGTACACGATAAAAAAAAAAAACATCATTTCATCATCATCATTTCCACAAGATTATTCTGCAGGGTATTGAGGAGTGTACTCTACATTTCTGTATATGTGTGTTTGTGTGTAAGAGACACGATTAGATACATGGAGGCCTGCAGAGCTCTGCCATGAGTATTCTGACTGATGATTGGATGACTCTACACAGTTTCCTCTCTCACCGCAGGTTCCTGGCCTTTGTCAAGACCCATACTGTCAAAAAACATTACCTTGACAGTACCTAGTCAAGATTGCGCACACGCACACACACACACACACACACACACACAAATCTTTGTTTTTGGCTGCGCTTAAAACCTGGCCAGCACACTTTAATGGTAAGTTACAAACATAATAATGCCCATACTAGTAACAAAATATTTTCTAGCATTTGTTGTTTTTTTCCCCTTTTTGTCTTGACAGAATATGCAGAAATTGAGGAATGCACATTAAGACAAAATTCACTAGATGGCACCAGAGTACTATTTCCAATGGCTCTTTCTGCAGCTGCCAAGCCCAGTTCTCAGACTCTCACTCATACTCTTTTTATGTGATCTATTCATTCAATAGTTCTTAATAAAAGCAAACAGAAAGCAAAACTGTTGCAAAACAAAAATGTCCAGACATTCACAGGAGACCTACTATGCAAATTTCAACTCGATAATTTCTATGCATCCAATCATTCTCTCTGCTTACCTTCATCGGGGTCGCAGGAGCCTATCACCAGCTGTCATATGGCGAGAGGCGGGGTACATCCTGGACGGTCGCCAGTCTATCGCAGAGCTCTCACATAGAGACAGACAGCCTTTCGTCCTCTTATTCATACCTATGGGCAATTTAGAGTCACCAATTAACTTAATGCCAGGAATTGCATGTCTATGGACTGTGGGAGGAAGTTGGGGAGAACATGCAAACACAGAAAGGCCCCGGCCAGATGGTGGAGTTGAATTCTTGACCTTACAGCCAGTCCTAACTTTCTCTCCACCGTGCTGACCGATAACTTCCAACTCGATTATTTTATTCTTGTCAGAGTAGCTTTGCATGAGTCACGGTTCAAAGTAGTCTTTGTCTAACTTATTTTGGGCCTTTGTTTAGCCCTTCATTTTATCCACTGTCAGTAGATGGTTTCCCCTTAGGGTATTCTTGCACCATTGGTTCTGTAAGGACTTTACCTTAAACCTCATATAATAATATAATATAATGTTTTATTAAATGTCAAAGTCAACCATTATTAGACTTTGACATTTTGTAAAAGAAGCTGAATTGTTTAAAATCCTTTTAAAAGGGAGCAAGCCAGTCTTTGAGTTTGGACTGTTGTACATCAGTTATGTTTAATGTGAATAATAACCGTAAGATGGCACAAGAGTCAAAGTAATGCAGCTTTGAAGCCAGCCAGCTGCCCCCCTGAATTCTTTTCAGTGGTTGTCATAGCAACAGGTGTGTTTTTCTTTGCCTCCTGAAGGGTTTTACTTTCCAAGGCCCTTCACTCTACCTTCATTCCTATTTGGGGATGTTAATAGCTTGAGCACCACTCAGAGAAAATCACTCACTGTTCTCTCTTAAATTGAGCAGAGGTGCAATAGACCATTGAATTGAAGATTAGATTCAATTGCAACATGTGTTTTTTCTTTTCTTTTTTATCATATCATGACTTGCTGTGTTTTATTTCACTTATGCAGGACTGCTTTATTGGAATAAATGTAATCGTATTCTTTAATTACTAAAACAGATTGCCCCCGTTTAGTAACCTGTATGACTGTCTTCAGTACTCTGAAATAACAGAGTTTTGAGGATTGCGATGAAATATTTAATAATTAATAAGAAATTGAGTAATAGACTTTTTCACTCATATCTTTTTTATGCCTGTCACTTGTCCAGCTTCTTCGCTGCATGAATAATGTGTGAGGTTAAAATTATTCCACTACAAATGGTCCCAGCCTCATTAGCCATGTAATTACTTGTGTGATTTAAGTCACTCTTTCCCCCTTCCAGTGAACAGCTGCATTTAAATGGGGGCAGTTTAAAATCTGGAGTAGCCAGCAATTAGTGTGGTGGTGGGTTAGGTTAGAAAGCCAGCAATATCTGGTTAGTAGGTTGGAAATTTGACACCCAGGAATAATTTCAACTCATTTAAATTGGGAAAAATAGCAGTTTGGTCATACAGACATGTTATGGATAGGCGTATGATTATGGTTGTTGTGTATGTGCAGCTTTTTGGAAGCCATGACACTGGATTAAAACCTGATCTGATTAATGATATATCTTTTAGGTGATTGGCTGGATGGTTGACATGTGAGAAATCTTTGTCGGTGTTCTCCTACACATTTCATTCTGAAGTTATCTTGCTGAGCTTGTGCAAGTGCAAAAACAAACATAACAGATTTTTTTCGTACCATCCCAAAGAAATGGCACTCAAGGAATCCTTAATAGAAATATTTAGGAGAAACATGGTGACATGGCAGTTTCAACTGCATGGTGGTAGGCATAATGTAGTCATTAGCAGAGAGGATGGTAACATATCATTGTTCTTAGCTTACTGTATTGAAAATGTAAATTTGTATGACACTTGTCACCTGCTCAGGTGAGATGAACTACAGATGTTGTGTTGGAAGTCTAGATTAAGTGTTTAATTAATTAAACACTTAATGTTAGTGCCTCACCACTATATGATTTCTAATAGTGATAGTGATATTTGGTGATTTAAAAATCTTATATTACAATCTATTAGTCACTATTTTTTTTTACTTTTTGATCCACAAAACATAATCATATTTCTCATACATTTGTTATGTGTAGCTATTTATTTACTTGTTTATACTCTGCCAGATTCTGCTCAGATCAGTTGAGTGTTGTTTGTGCTTCCAAAGTGTTGCTAGCAGGAAAGTTGCAGAGTGACCTCTGGTGGACAAATTGCTCAATGTCAGCACTCATCACACGGCTGAAGGGTGTTTCTCTTGTCCATTGTTTACTTTTCAGTCATCATTCAACTGAAAATGGATATCAGTTTGTCATGTAACAATTTGCAAGCAGAAAAATAATTAATATGCAAAAATATTTTTTTAAACGTTTTTGTGGGTATAGACATCATCATCTTTTTAATAGGGACTGCTATGTAACTTTCTAAATAACTGCTAGAGGCATTTCTAAGACTGCTGAGTGGTGAGACATGATTTCAACAAAACACATTGGCTGACTAGTCAGCTGTTTTTCTCTTGGTGGCAGACATCTTTCTCAAATAGAACTTTATTGCTTAACAGGTGTTAATACATCAATAGGACAAACTCTTCTTGCTCCAATTTCACTTGTGTTAAATTTATATAGGACCACAGCAGCGCACAACTGTTGCCTCAAAGCACAACTGAGTCTCCACTATGAGAGTCAAAGTGCCACAAGGAATTATTTCTGCTGGGGGGGAAAGCAGTAAAATAAATAATCAATTTAAATGATCTTCTTTGTCTTCTTTGTGTAGCAGAAGAATAAACAACAAACTCTTTGGTTGCTCACTGTGCTAACTGAGCCATGCAAGCCAAAGTGTGTCATAGTTATGCTTTGACGGTTATCAGTGAAATATACAGTCACAATATTGACAGCTAATTAAAACATGCAATCTGTGTGGACACTTGACAATTTTTTAAAAAAGTCAGTTTTGCTGATTGTTTACAATTATTAGAGCTTGAATGACTTGAATAATAGCTTTCACTAATAAAACGTCCAGGTTCAAACTTTTTAAGTGACAGAGATAAACTTGCAGTCGTCCCCTCAGTAAAGTAGCTCAGCTTTGGGTTCCCAGCAGCCATCAATGCCTCCATGATTGCTCCAGAAAATGCATTTTTAGTTAATGGTTGTGAATACTATCAGGCGCCCAGCAGCACAAAAACACCTTTTTCAGTCTCAACTTCACCCTTTAGGGACCCAAGGACATTTTAGATTAGTTAGATTTTAACCACCTGTATATAAAAACAATAATAATTCATTTTCATTCTTGATTCCTTGATCATTGATTGAAGATGGCTCTTTCACAGAACAGATATCCAGTTAGGTTATTTTATTTTGATTCAAGGCCAGTATGTTTCTGTTTGATTAAGTAAGTGTTAAGTGCCTTAAGAAATAAAGACAGGTTACTCTGAAAATGGTCAGAGGCAAGGACTGCACTCAAAATGAGTAAGAAAACAACCACAGAAAAAGCCTGCAGAAAGCCTGAAGATCACATTAAAAACGTTAAAGTTTTAAAAGTTTGGCTGCTTCGAAGCAAAACATAAAGAAATGTCGCCATGTATTTATGAGAAGAAAAAGATCTCGCTTTTTCAGTCTTGTCCCAGAACGAATCAGTGTTCACTGATCAGAACAGTGAACCTATCAACAGGGTAAATGTAATCTTAAAGTCGAGTGATTCAGCTATCTTGGTGTGAATTACTTTTACAGTGACATAGACAAAATCCCTGTTTACTTGTTTTCTAGCAGTACATAGTCCATGTGCCAACAAGTTTAAGGCCAACATTTGTAAATACAGGTTTAGTTGACTGGTGCTGTTGAGGGGTCAGCCATTCTCTATCAAGACTGTGTCACAGTTCACAAATCAAAGCTCGTTTGACACCTTCAGTTAATAATCATCTCTGCTTTTGAGGCTACAAAATCCTTCATCCTAATTGGTTGAATAATGGTCGTGTAGAGGAAAGGTAGCAACTATGAACTATGAAGAGAGAAAATAGTGAAAAGAATACTCAAAGATCAATAAAGCAGTTTTAGCAGCACATACAGTGGCTTCAGTGGAAAGCTTTCATTGTTTTTAACACTCACTTTCAATTTATTACAAAGATGTTGACTTCTCCCCTCTCTGCAGGAAACGCTATTCCAAAGGACCAACAACAGCACAAACATGAGTAAGAGTAAACATGATTGCTTCTGACACTTCTCCCAGGTGACAGTACACAACTAAACACACCATGAAAGTAAATAAAACCATGCTGGTCCCTTTATTTGTCATTTATAAAGGTGGTCAAGGATCTTCCTACAGTAGTCAGGTATATAGGGAAGTGGAGGAGCACAATACAGAAGGTGTGTCCAGGATACATGGCAATCTTAAAGAAAGGAGGTGTGCTGCTCGATTGGTACACGGCTCCTCAGATTTTACTTTCTTTGGCTCTTTAAAGTAAAAGTCAGCATTTTCTGGGATTTTCTCTGGTTTAGGATATAAAGTTGAGACCACAGGAGACCGAGGTCTCTTTTTGGAGAGAAAATCCAATTTTTCTGCTGACCTTTCCACTCTCTTCACCAGGCAGTTCCTGTTACAGTCTGTGATATTCATTTTTATTGCTTCTAACTGAATTTCACAACTTTTTGTTATCAGATGAGATATTTCCTTCAAAAGGTTTATGACAAACATACTGAAGAAAGATCTACATGCAGATCGTGCTATGAGAGGATATAAAATATTTATTTTATACTGAGCCTTTTCATAGACACCTCAGTTCACCTGCTCTCTGAAAAAAAGACATTCTAGCTTCACACTTTTAAGGTCAACCTCTTTTTAAGCTTCCTTTTTTTCTCACTAGCTGTTCTGAACAGCAGGTTGATGGACCTTCTATGCTCACAGTCTTATAATATTATTAAGAGATGAGCCAATACTACTTTTTAAGATTAAAAATTAATTATTTAAATTAACCCATACCATATGGCAATGCTATGTTTGTATGTTTTTTCTATAAATTATTTTACCAGGGAAACCAAAAAAAAATCCTCATGAATTAATAAAATAGTTGTTAGTATTTCAGCAGAAATGTAAGTGATACATCAATAATGAAACTGGGTTTAATTAGACTGGTGCATTTTTTAACAGTATTTTGCACTGATCATATGATGCCGGGTCTCCAGTGCACATTTGCTAGTCATATATGATGATAGTCTCTCACAGTCTGAATACTTTTCACTCTAGCTCAAGAGAACAGAAAGGAAGGAGGTACAACCTTGTGGTCCTATTCAGCGATATGATACGGTACATTCACCCAGTGACCCAACAGTGATACAACACTGAAACCAGATAAACATAATGCGCAGCTATCGTTGAATGCATTTTTATTAAAAAAAACCCCAAAAAACATCAGGAATACAAATATTGGGTGATAGCACTATTGGGGGGATAAATTGTGCAGTCCCACTTGTGCCTGTTTGTATTATTGGTCACTTCTTGGCCTTTCCTATGATAGATCATGTTTTCCTCTCACTTCTCTCTCTGTGTTTATTTTAACAAAACTTCTAAGTGTTGCATTATTAATGAAAACCTAATTCACAAGAGAAAATAGTTTAAATGATTCTTTTGTCCTTTACAGCATGAAAAAATGATTTGCATTCAGTGTCATGCTGTATTATCCATGGCGCCAATGCTCCAGTGGTGAGACAAGGCAGTAATGATTTCAGTGTGGCACCATACCAATGTGTGCGTGTTTCTTCATCTATGTGCAACATTAAGGAAATGCATTTTTATTTTGGTGTGTTTCTGGAACTTTTTGCAGCAGTTGCTGAAATTAGTAAATGTAGCTTCTACAATGGAAAAATTAGGACTCTGCTACTTCTCTGTGTCAAACTGACTTTACTGAATGAAAGGAAGGAAAGAGTTATCTATTGCACACAATGTTCTGAATGCATTCTGTGACAATGGCAGATAGATAACTAATCTCTATATATATTCTAAGCTTATAACCCCTCTTTGTCAAAAAAAAAACAAAAAAACATGCAGACTACTGTCATGCTGTCTGCACTATTGTTTGACCCCTTTACAAGGGTAAATAAAACTCCTAACAAAAACCCGGTTGTGTGCACCTCAGTTTATTTTTTTATTTCTACAACAAGCTTAGTGTCAAGAAATGGGATCTCATGGCTAATTGGATCTGGGGTCTGAGATGAACAGTAACTGGTCATCCTGGAAAAATGTCTTTCCACCCTCTACCTCACATAGTTGAGAGACAAATAGGGCTCACCTTTCTAGACCCCAGACCATCTTCATTGGGATCTTCAGGAATAAATCATGTTGCCCTCAAAGGTGAGAGATCTGAAATACATTGTTGTTATTTTAGGCAAAAAAGATAAAATAAACAGGAAAGTTGATTATTTCACATTTGGTCTTGGGATCATTCTTTACAGGGCCAAGTAAGGTTTGCCAGGTTATAGCAAAAGACAATCTGGATTTGGGGTGACAATTGGCTGAATAGCCCAGAGACTACATGCAAAATAGATAAAACCAGGCATTTGTGAGCATGGGAAACAAGTCTGGCAAAGAAAACTGTAGGTAAGAGGTGTATTTCATGTCCGCAAATGTGGTTTATATGAGGGAAGAATATCACCTAATATCATTTAGGTAAAACATTTTGGGTTTCTATTGGAGGAGGGCTTCAGCATGAGACAGCTAATGTAGCGGGATGAAAATTAGATCATGGAGTAAAAGAGATAAAAGATAAAAAATGAAAAGAAAAGATTTGGTTGGAATTGAAAATCACCTGAAGGCATTAAATATGTGAAAATTTAAAGCAGAATGCAGAGACAGAAAAAAAAATCTAAGAGGATCCGTTGAGAAGAATAGTGCTAGGGATGAAACAGATAAATCTTAGAGAAATTCTTGTCTGTGTAGAGCCTCAGTGTGTCAGAGTAAATCACTACCTTGATTGCGACCCTTCAATGGCTATACCTATTTGACCCTGACCTCACGCATGAGCCTTTGCTCACACTTCTAACACATGCTATTCCATACCTTGATGAAAAATTGAGTTTCCAAGTCCTCCACAGGTTAGCCGTAGCTGTGTTCACTCTAAGGACAACTGGTAAGAGAAAATTTTACTGTACCACTTATGTGTCAAAATGAATAAGGGCTAATTAATTTTTTTAAGTTTTATCCAGTGTTATCCATCCATATCTCACTGTGATGAATGTAAAACAAACTAGACACAAATGACAAGTTAATATGTGGTCTCATTATGTCCAGTGTTAATTGTGCTTGTAATTTTCACAGTTGTCTTAGACTAATGCTACTTATTGATCGCTCCATGTACAGCATGGATCGCTCCAACAGCACAGACTGCTGTCATGATGTCTGTACTGTTGTTTGAGCCCCTTCCAAAGGTAAGCAAACTCATTTAATTCCCATTTCCACAACATTTCTGACTTTCTTTCCATCTTTCACCAACTCACTAACTTTGCTGTTATCCCTGCACTCTAAATGATAAATATCCTGAAACATTTCAGTCATATTATGATGATTTAGAAACAGGCCCCAGACTGAGCCACCAGACAGACCATTTATCAGAGTGTCTCTGCTGAACATGGAAGTTTAACTTCAAAGCTAATGGAGAATGTGGTGGAGTGAAACCAAAGCATATCCGCCATCTTCTTGTAGTTTCTGCACCTATTTATTTTTCTTCATCCTAATTTTCTTCATTGCTTATATTAAACTGCTCAGTGTTGGGGAATGCAAATAAAGGCCCAGAGAGAGATATTTACAACATGAGGGATTTGAGTCAGTATTCAGTTTAACGGTTCAGATGCAGAGAAACTTTGTGATTGATATTTTATGCACTCCCTCACATGCTTGAGAGATCGATTTACAGTTAACACCTTGGAGTCTTTCTTATTACAGTTGTCCTCTGGTTTTTGATTTATTTTTAGTCCTGTCTCAGAATAGACAATGTTACAATGTCTTATTGACTGCACATGGCTTTTATAGATATTGTAATAGTAATTCATCTCCAAAGTAATAAAGTAACATTCAATTTTGCATGTTTCTTCGGTCATGATCTAATGCGTTATTAATGCCGATGTATCAGTTTCATTTTGAGCGCTGAAGGTCTCAAAAGTAAATAAACCTGAAAGGTCTGAAACTCTCATTTTCATTTTTAGGTATTAGAAAAAAAAACAGTTTAGTTAACTAAAGTAAAATTTTGACAAGAATATTTAGTTATTTACTAAACACGTAAACAAGATGGCGGCGCGCACGGGTGCAGCGGCTCTTAGCTCTCCAGTTTGGTGCTCGTTTTTACTTTTTTCCACCTGGGACTCTCCACCCCCATCTGCCTCTGGATCAAGGACTTCCTGACAAATAGACCACAGTCTGTCAGATTCGGCCCCCACCGGTCCAGCACCATCACACTCAGCACCGGGTCTCCACAAGGATGTGTTTTGAGTCCCCTCCTGTTTACGCTCTACACATCCGACTGCTCCCCTACCCATCTCTCAAACACCATCATAAAGTTCGCGGATGACACCACAGTGGTTGGACTCATCTCAAGGGGGGATGAGTTGGACTACAGAGATGAGGTCAACAGACTGACTGAGTGGTGTTCAGTTAACAACCTCCAACTGAACACCACGAAAACTAAAGAACTTATCTTGGACTTCAGGAAGGGCAGAGCAGACCCGGCCCCACTTTACATTCACGGGAGCTGTGTGGAGAGGGGTAACTCCATGAGGTTTCTGGGCGTGCAGATATCTGATGACCTCTCCTGGACTGCAAATACTACAGCGGTGGTTAAAAAGGCCCAGCAGCGTCTCCACTTTCTGAGAGTGCTCAGGAGGAACAACCTGGAGGAGAGGCTGCTGGTGACATTTTACAGAGCCACCATAGAGAGCATCCTAACGTACGGCATAACAACATGGTATGCAGGGTGCTCAGCTGCAGACAGGAAAGTACTGCAGAGGGTCATCAACACAGCCCAGAAGATCACTGGCTGCTCTCTGCCCAGCCTGGAGGTCACTGCAAACTCTCGGTACCTCAGCAGAGCTGGCAATATCATCAAGGACCACTCTCACCCCAGCAACCAACTGTTTGAACTATTACCGTCAGGCCGACGGTACAGGTCACATAAAACCAGGACAAACAGATTCAGGGATAGCTTCTTTCCCAGAGCTATCACCGTAGTAAATAAGCACAAAAACAATTGAACCTATTCCATACCGTCACTGTCATTATATTATGCTGCTATTCATACTGTCATTATATTAATGCTGCTATCCTGTATATATTGTACATACTATTGTTTGAGTACTTACGATTGTTTTTTTTGTACTTTTTATATTTTACATTTATATTTATTATTGAAACTTGCACCAAGGGAGTGGCACTCCAATTTCGTTGTACTCTGTACAATGACAATAAAGGCTATTCTATTCTATTCTAGTTTTTACCTTTTCCCCTTTAAGGAAATTTCCTTAATTTAAGTATGTGTTAATTTGGTAAAAATCTGTTATCACAACTTGCCTGATGAGGCTTTGAAAAAACATGTATATTAAGACCTTGAATGTTTACAAGACGGTCAGTCAACTACTTTCAAAAAGGTCTCTTTTTTTTGTATCACTTATATTGATTTGGGAAACCTATGTCGTTTCCTAATTCTTATGTTCTCCATACAAAGACAAAAACTAAACATTTTAAAGCAATAAAAACTGAAACCCATTCTGACAAAATAATGATAAAAAAGAAACAAATTAGAAAATACACAAACAGTACGTGTAGTTTGATTCTTTGCAGTGCACCTCACAACCTGCATGTTTGAGAAACAGTGCTACCAGGATGAATTGAGAAATGAATGCTTTGCTTCTGGTCAAAACATAAATGTGGAGCTATCACCCACACAGTTTTACATGTTTTATGTATCCCATCTGCTCTTCATGTGTCACTTTCAAACCATGACTGTGACAGATGGGAAGATTCTGACCTTTTTACGTTTGGTCAAATACATTGCAGTTCTGCTCGACATAGCACACATCACTGTCAAACACGGCAATGTTTTAAATCTCGCCACGTTGCTACCTGTTGCTGTCGAAGACAAACGGCAGTGTGAAGTGTGTTCTCCTCACTCTGATCTTTCGTTGCCTTTGAAATCCTGTTTGGAAGGCTCCCAGAGGTTGGGGTGGCACCTGCACACAGAACACTTCTTCTCTCGGCCAGTGGGAAAGTGACATTTTGAAATATTGTGAAACGTTGTCTTCCGTCTTATCCAAAATTCGAAGACAGGTGAAAGACGTGCTTCCCACTGTGGGTGAACATCACCTTAACCTGACAACCAACAAGAGCAGATGGGAAGAAGTAAGTAAATGATCTGTTTCACCTGGTTAGGGAGGAAAGTCTCTCCTCAGCTTTGTTGTTTGAGCGGTGAAGGAGGAATGCTGATTGAGTTCTGCTTGTACTCTGAGCTACAGCCATTGGCCAGGCAGCATGAAATGAGTGATTAATGGTTTTATCCAGTGTTATCCATCCATATCTCACTGTGATGAATGTAAAACAAACTAGACACAAATGACAAGTTAATATGTGGTCTCATTATGTCCAGTGTTAATTGTGCTTGTAATTTTCACAGTTGTCTTAGACTAATGCTACTTATTGATCGCTCCATGTACAGCATGGATCGCTCCAACAGCACAGACTGCTGTCATGATGTCTGTACTGTTGTTTGAGCCCCTTCCAAAGGTAAGCAAACTCATTTAATTCCCATTTCCACAACATTTCTGACTTTCTTTCCATCTTTCACCAACTCACTAACTTTGCTGTTATCCCTGCACTCTAAATGATAAATATCCTGAAATATTTCAGTCATATTATGATGATTTAGAAACAGGCCAAGTGTCAAACGGTACAGCGTGAGACTGACTGCCCCAGACTGAGCCACCAGACAGACCATTTATCAGAGTGTCTCTGCTGAACATGGAAGTTTAACTTCAAAGCTAATGGAGAATGTGGTGGAGTGAAACCAAAGCATATCCGCCATCTTCTTGTAGTTTCTGCACCTATTTATTTTTCTTCATCCTAATTTTCTTCATTGCTTATATTAAACTGCTCAGTGTTGGGGAATGCAAATAAAGGCCCAGAGAGAGATATTTACAACATGAGGGATTTGAGTCAATATTCAGTTTAACGGTTCAGATGCAGAGAAACTTTGTGATTGATATTTTATGCACTCCCTCACATGCTTGAGAGATCGATTTACAGTTAACACCTTGGAGTCTTTCTTATTACAGTTGTCCTCTGGTTTTTGATTTATTTTTAGTCCTGTCTCAGAATAGACAATGTTACAATGTCTTATTGACTGCACATGGCTTTTATAGATATTGTAATAGTAATTCATCTCCAAAGTAATAAAGTACCATACTTTGTGGTGAGTTGCACTGAATGCTTTAATATTGATCCCTTTTCCTGGGATTAGTGTATGTCTAGATGTTTGTACACTATTAATAATAATCATAAGAAGATTTATTGCTGTTATTGTTTTCGGGAAGGGGGGGGCATTATGAAACTGGGGCTGGATTTGAACTCTTATTGAACAGCACATAGCATCCATAATTTTCACTAATGGATACAATAACTGAATATAGTTTACAATGTAGTTCACTCCAACAGAGGTTGTTGACAAAGCTCAGAAAAATTCTGTAGCTTCAGTATGGTTAATGGTGGTTATGGTTAATGTAGCACTCTCTCTGGCCCATCTACAGAAGACAACTTCATGCTAAGGAGCAAGATTGTTTATATCAGATTCTGTAGCGCAGTCCAGTATCGATTGTGTTTCCTTTGAATCCTTGTTAGATTTTTCAGTTTTTTAATTAAGGTCTGGATAATTTTTTTTAACCCAAAAACAAAGCTATATCGGTATCTTGTGATATCTTTTTTGAATCTGTCTGTTTTGGGGTTTTTTTTATTTCCAAGTTATTTACCTTGTGGCTGAGTCTCAGAAACAGCAATAGTTCACCCAGCACAGCAACCTACTTCTGGCTCTTAAATATGTCTTTATGATGTTAGTCAATTCAACTAACCCCACCCATCCCTGAACCACCACTACACCGCCCCCTTTCCCACTCCTCCAGTGCCTGAGTATTCAGCTATGGTCCTTTAAACTTTTTTTCTTGCCCTTTTCAAACTTAAAGACTTCACCGCTCCCTCCACTAGCTGTAACCTTTACAGAGTTCTTCACAGCTAACCATGTAGGAAGACAGCAGGAGTGATTTCCACCCTAAAAAGCATAATCTTGGTACACCCCACGAATATTAAACTTCGTCTCCCCCACTATCTAGATTGCTTCACCCTCAGCTTCAAGTCAAACTTGAAGCTGAGATCTCACTCACCTTCCACATCCTGAAGACTCCAGAAAAACTTGCCCTGATGTATGTCTGATTAATGGTCAGGTCCCTCTTGGGATCCCCTCCAATTCTTGTACTAACCAAACATTGTGGATGGAAACTGTTGCATCCCAAAGGAACCCAACATAAACATCAGGTCAAATACCTTTGGGGAAAAAACTGACATCCACATCATTTCATATATATACAGTGCAAAATGGGAAATCTGGGCCACAGTGACACTTTATAATGATAATTGGGCCTACTTAGTTGCAATGTACTCTGTTTTTCAATGTGACAGGTGTTTACCTGCTAAATTGCATACTTCCATCAGAGCTGCAGCACTGTCGTAGAGCTTCACTGCCTCCTGGGACCTGTGACACAACTGCAGGTGTGATGATACAAATAACTAAATATAGCTGCTTGTTTGAGTCTCACAATTTTGGTCTCCGGGAATAAGGATAAACAGAAATACTCTCAAATGCACAAATCCACTAAACACATCCACCACCACATATGGTAAAGATTACAGACAGTGTTACAACTTTGTTTCCTCGAGGATGAACACACGTGTTTCCATCGAGAAGCAGTGTGTCTTTGTCTCGCAGAGTTTTTCCCACTGTGTGTTTTTTCTTACCCCTGGCTTACTGTAAATCTTTTTCAGAACACAACGGTTGTTTTGTGAAGCCGTGGAGATTAAACAACCGACAGCTATCGCGGTTAATTAGGTTGCTAGGGCTTTACTGTCACCAGAGCCGGGCTTATAAATGAAGTGAGCAAGCATGCTGCTGTCCCTGCAGCACAACTCTGAAGGGGATTATCACTACTGCACTCTTCAATTCAGCATCTAAGACTTACAGAGACATGGAACAGACACACCTCCACATATTTGAACATTTCTTTCCCAGATGACAGATATCTTCATCACATCATAATCCCTTGCAAGGATTCACATCTCATTTGTCCGCTGGTCTTGCAAACGTTTCTTTATCTCTTTTGTGACCGTTGTAAATGTACCATAATTAAAAATACAGTTTGTCACTGCATTGTAATAACTCTTTATTTTATTCTGCATTGGACACAATGCCTTTTTTAAAAAAAAATAACTTGTTTTCTTTTATCCCCCTGTTCTTTCAGACATGCACACTCGACATTCAAATTGTGTCTAGACTGTCATGCAGAATGGCAGCTCACTGTAGAGCATTTTGTTGCTCACCGCTGAACCGAGATACTCTGTTTTGCTTTTCCAAACACAGACAACAACGCCTAAGTTTTTTTTATTGTTGTTGTTGTTCTTTACAGTTTGTGTGTCTGTGAAAACCTGTTTCATGATAGCTTTAAATATATAAGAAGGATCATTATAAAGATGGGAACTATATTTGCTGCACAGCATAATCAAGCTGAGACTCTGACACCTCAACAACTTGACAAGTTGACCTTTTCATTCCTGGTGTTGTAGCAAACTTTTCAGTGTATAGGAATTTTCAAACTTTTAGGTGGTTGAAAATCTAAAATAATAAAAATCTTAGCTTTAAGAGAGATAACTGACTTCATGACAAATGTAATGATTATAGTTTATGTTTGTCCTAAGATAAAATGTGGAGGGATGAAGGAGGCAAAATACTGTTTTATTATCATAAATAGTCACCATTTGCATATTTCACAATTAAAGAACAGTTTTATGATGTATAGCTAATTATTTTGGTTAAAAACTCTGCATGCATTAACAGAAGTGACACAGGTCAATATTTATATTCTTGATATTTATTAATGTAAGCAAGCACCTCAAGTGTTAAAAAAAACAGTGGTTTTCTATAAGTGATACATAGATGTGATCACACTCTTATGGCCAGGCGAGTAACGTTGAATGACTCATTCTGTCCTACAGATTTGCTGTGGTAGAGTATGTGTGAGACAGCACAAGAAAATAAGAAGGTATCTGATTCTCACCCAAACAATGAACAGCAGTGAAACTACAGCTAAACTCGAGTTCCTTCTTTTCTAAATTTTTGTTTTTGTTTCTTGAAGAGCTGCAAAATCAGGTCCTTTCCTGTCGAGTAGCTCCATTTTAACTGAATATAGAAAATGGGAAGCAATAACTGTAGAGCCTGTCGAGACATGACACTGAACTTCTAATCTATGCTTGCTGAGATGGAGATGGAGTTTCTGAAAATACTCACTGTGGAACACTTTGCCACATATACGCTTCATTCTGGGTTGTTTTTTTTTCCTTACAGCTTGCTAAATAGCATTTTGGCAGGGGCCTGTTGCCATGGTGACATCACACATGGGCAAAGTTATATCCTTATGGCTTTTCTTATGCCGTTTGCTCGATGTTGTCGTTGAATAAAAGATGATAGTGTGTAATTGGTGGTTAATAGATTAATTAGTGTGCATTATCATCTAAGTCTGCAGAGAAGCGTTCAAGTTAAAAGTATGAGGTTTATCAATTTATATATTGTTTTTATTTTTTTATGTTAAACGCCTACCAAAGCTTTTTGATGCATTTTTCCTACTTTGATGACAAGTAAAAGTGTGAGAAAAGAATTTGGAGAAGTGACTATCAGATGGAGATGTGTGGGCAGTTGGCTTGTTCTATGAAAAACGCCCCATATGATTGAAAATTGTGACTGAAGTATCGATGTATGTACTCCGAAGTGAAAAGATTTTTCCCCTTAGAAAAATGTTTGATTAGTATATATAAAAAATCAGTTATGATTCTGATTGCCAGTGCTCACCAAAGAGCATGACTGTCACTTTTACATTGAGAAACCAATTATAGGCTTTGACTCACAATTCTGTCTAATTTATGGGTTCCAAAGCCTGATTCTCCGCCTGTGATTCCTGCTGTAAAACATTTAAAGCACCAGATGGGGAAATAATGAACTTTTCTTGCAGAGAGCAGCTGACAGACGCTTATAAAAACCAAGCACTGTTGACGGGGATCTCATTTAAGTGGACCATGACATATTAACAGTCAAATGCCAGTTGCTGGAACTCTGAGTCTCATGGGTGTTTTGAAGTATTTTTTGCCTTTATTTAATAATAAAATATCAGAAAGACAGGACATTTGGGAAGTGAGTCGGAAAATGAAAAGCTACATATGGTCCTGGGCTTGGATGATAAATTTTTTGTTAGGTTCATATGTGCCCATGTGGTACAGGCTCTGAACACTTGGCCATGGGGTAAAACCTGTTTTAAAAGCAGCATGTCATCACCTTTTATGTGTCAGTCCATCAATCATATACAACAATAAATACATTTACAAGGTTTAATCTTGTCATCACCTATAAGCAATGGAGAAGGAAAAAAGAAAGTCGGATGAAAGAAATGGAAAGATGGGAATGAAAGAGTGACAGAAATAGAAGTGATGGAGTTGCAAATGGAAGGAGATTGTGTAAAATATAAATGCATAAAAAATGACAGGAAAGGGTGAAACATCATGAGGCTAAACAAAATAGTATTGTCACGATCCTGGGTCTTTTGACCCAGTGTTTTGAGTTTTAGTTTATTTTGATATGGTTTATGTTTAAGTTCATTAGGTTATCTAAGTTCATTTGTTTATTAGATTCCCCTTGTGTTTTCAACTGGTGTTTAAGTCTCACTTGTCTTTATGTGTTTCATGTCTGCGTGTCTTTTGTCGTAAAGTTCATGCAGTCATGTCTGCGTTTCATTATGCTTCCTGTTTTATTTTGAAGAGGTCCTGTGTTCCTTTCTTCAATGTGTTTAGTTTTAGGCTGTATCCCAATTCAGGGTCTGCAGCCTTAACGGTCCACAAGGGCCGCGTACTCAAAGGCCGCTAAGGCCGGAAGTGCGAGGCTTGTGAAATGGGACGGTCTAGCCTCCGTGGCACTGCCCAGGTTGCCTAGCAACCATGATACTAACAGCTGGAAACGTTTCATACAGCATTGTTTGACAGAAATGAAGGAGAGAATCTTTTGTTCATTTGTTTGTCTGTTTCTACATGAGCTTTGATCATTCTCTGTAAGATTAAGCTCAGCTATTGAACGGCGTATATAAAGGCTTTAAAACCAAGTTAGTACAAACGTCACTTATGTCACATAACTTTGCCGACATGTGGCCAACAGGAATGTTTTAATGTTCTTCGTTATTAAACATTTGAACATAAATAAGTGACATAATATTCAGTACTTACTTAAAGTTTACTCTTCGGGTGCCCCTCATCTGCCGTTTTTTTTTTCGGCAAAATTATCCACACCCACCGCCGCGCTATGCATTCTGGGATATGTTGGGCTACGAAGTCTACACCGCCACATCCTTAAAATTCAGGGAAATGAAGGACGCATTTGAGGGCCGCATTTTGAGCAGCCTTCGAATTGGGACAGCCTTCGGCGCGCCGCTGTTACGTAATCGGCCTTAAAATGCGGCCTTTAAGGCTGCAGACCCTGAATTGGGATACAGCCTTACTCTCCCCTTGTGACGTTGTTATGTTCATGTGTGTTAGCTGTTTCCCCATGTGTTCCCACTTCCCTCATTATCCTCCTGTGTGTATTTAATCCGTGTGTTTTCAGTCATTCCTTTCAGGTCGTCTGCTAGTCCACATCGTGTCTCTGGGTATCCATGCAAGTTCTTCTTGTTTACGGTTTTTTCATATTTAATTTTAGTTCACCCAGTTTAGGTTATTGTTTACTTTCACCCATGCCCTTTGTTTGTTTTTATTTTGCCAGCCTTAATAAAATGCTTGTTTTCTATTAATCCACGTCACGTTCCACATTATGTTTTGGTCTGCGTTTGAGTCCTTTTTTGACAGCACATGTAGTCTGCCTCAGCCAGACTGTGACAAGTATAGGACTGAAAAGGTAAAAAAAAAAACCTCAGAGAACTGAAAAACAATAGCAGCATTTACCACAAACGAACAAACAAATGACCAATACAAAAACAACTTCAAACAAACCAAAATTAGCCTCACAGGCCGTAACACAACTAACATTACTCAAGAGAATCTCACAGTTTAGACAAGGTTTTCCAAACAAGGCTCACAGACAGAACCATACGGGACAGACTGCACACTCTGTCCAAAGCAGCAGCCCCTGAATAAATGTTCTTCAGCCTTTTAAAGATTGTGTCCAATCAGTCGCTGATTGGTCTGGCATCCCTCTGCTGGTCCAATAGACTTTCCCTGGAGGTAATCACATTTTCCCAGGCAGCCAATTGTCTATGTGGGTTGCCACACTAGAATTTGCTTGAAGGAGGGTTGTCTCACTTCTTCCAAGACCAGGGGCCATAACGACTACATAAATATGATTTCAGGAGACCTTCAGGAAGTTTTAGGGGAACATCACCTACTGAGACATTTAACGGATTGTTAATGTGCTGGCCTGAAACAGCTGAAATCCCACTTGCACAATGGGAGTTTAAAGGAATTAAAAATAGATGAAAGTATCAAAAAGTCGCAAAGAGTATGTTGGGAAACAAGCATGCATGTTAATGGCATTATCTGACAAGCACTTAATCTGAAACATTAAGTGCACTTTTTTCCTCTCTTGGTATGTCAAGAGATGTATTCTAAAACACTTCTTCAGCAGAGAATCAGAGAGGAGAAACACACAGTTTTACTTGTTGCTAGCAAGGGCAGCCACCAGAGTGCTCACACGAGAGTGAGGGCTCAGGGACTCGCAGCTCTGAGACTGCCCTGGTCTTTATTTTATACATCAGTGGGTGTTTGTTCCTTACATTGGAATGTGGATGTTTATATGTATGTGTGTGTGTGTGTGTGTGGGGTGGGGGGGGTGGGGGGGTGTAGGTGTGGAGTCAGAGTGTGACCCCCATAACCGACTTCCCTAAACCTGCTGGTCTGGAAGTCTAACAGTTCATCTAAGCACTTAGACTAAAACTTGACATAGCTACGTTTATCCTACCATAAAACAATAAGACAAGGTACCAAGGTTATTATCGTTAACAAAAACTAATGAAATAACGAAAAGTGAAAAAACATTTTCGTTAATGGAAATAAAAATAAAAACAAAAAAAGGAAAACTAAAACTGTAATGAGTGTTCACAAAACTAACTAAAATTAACTGAATTTATAGCAAAAATGTGTTTAGTTTTCATTGATGTGTGCGTATACAATAGTCAAGGGTGAAAATGAAGTTTAGTTTACAGATTTTTTTCTTGCTGTCTCATTATGCCAGCAGGTGGCCAGTACGTTAGTCGAGTCGTCTGTGTTGCTGCTCCGTCCCATTGTTGCCAACTTAGCGACTTTGTCGCTATATTTAGCGAGTTTTCAGACCCCTTAGCGACTTTTTTTCTAAAAAAAAAGTCGCTAAAAAAAGTCGTGAAAGCACGTATTTATTTTACTCTCAACAAGCAGCGGGTGCTGTAACGCAGTCAGTTCTTCTTTTACTCTTATGCTGTTTTGTGGATCACAAGGTTTAAAACTACTTATAAACACACACACACACAAAGTAACTCCACCAGAGTGCCTATTTCGGGTCACTTTTGCCGGTCCAAGCCCGGGTAAAGGAGCAGGGTTAGAATTGTGACATTAAAAAAAACAATAATTGCTAAAAGAAATTTAATTTGTAGTTCTAAATAAACTCTAAATGCATTTAGGACATTTTTTACTCACTTTATGTCTCTTCCACGATGTTATTTCTCTCTCCAACAACATAGGTTACAATTAGATTAGCATGACCAATTATGCAAATTAGGCGATGACGTCATTTAGCGACTTCTAGCGACTTTTAGGACAACCAATAGCGATTTTCCTTACTGAGGAGTTGGCAACACTGCTCCGTCCACGCGCAGAATCATGTCAGGAAAACTCGGGAGAAAGCGCCAGAGTCCAATTTGGGATTACTTTGAATATGACTGTGTTTTGGATAAAGCGAGTGTCTTGTAGTGGAAAGAGACAAATTATGAGGGACATTTCTAAAGGGAAAAAAATCCCACAAACCTTAAAGTGCACTTGAAAACCTCACACAAGAAGGCTAACCTAGCTTACCTTGAGAAGGTAAGAGAGCACACTCAACCCTCAAAACAGAAGCTAACCCGAGGCAAGGCAGCGTGATGCATCCCGAGACAACAGGACTGGGATATCTACATAACTGTGTGAGTCAATTGCCTTCAAAAAGTTTATCAATTCACTTGAACCAAAATTACGAACACCCGGTGCTGCGAGAGTTAATAGTCTCATTGGGGCCAAGGTATACATTTTATAGTTGCCTGGTATCAATGGTTGTTCATCTGCCTTTATTTATTTATTTAAAGAACCCATAGGTGGGAATGTGAGTTGTCTGTCTCTGCGTGTTAGCCCTGCGACAGACAGGCGACCTGTCCAGGGTGCAGGGTATGGTAGCTGGAATAGCAACATACCCAAGGATAAGCAGAAGAGCATGACTGATATGATGAAACTGGGATTTTGTTACACTTAATTATTGCAAACACAACTAAAACTATAACTGAAACTAATCAAAACTAAACTGAAACTAAGGATTTTCAAAAAAATAAAAACTAAACTAAACTAGCAAACAATTGGTAAAAACTCATTAAAACTGATATAAAATTGAAAATCTGAAGTCAAAACTAAATAAAAATAAAAACTAATGAAAATTGCAAAACTATTAAAACCCTGCAAGGTACGACCTCTCCCATGCTCCCAGGATGTAGGTGTGCATGCCAGAGCACTCTGGAATGCACACAAAGTCTTTGCAGACTATTAAGGATCGCACATCCTATCACTACCATATGCAAACTTATATTATTAAAAGATTATACTGACTACTAAGTACAATTTTCTATTGACATGGTATATCTGGAAGTGTTCTTGTAAAATTGGTTCCAGGAAAGTGAATGCAAACACAATCATGAGAATTGAACAATATGAAGAGGAATCTTGGACTGTTCCTACCTTCAAAATCTGTTTATTTTTTTCAGTAATATAACTTTGTGCATTGATTAAACAGCTCTGACTGGCATCTCAGTTAGATTAATGACTTGGCCTTTCTGAAAATCAAATAATTCCATTATTCAACCTCTCCTAAACTTGAGATCAGGTGCTACTCTTGTGACATTTTCTTGTTAAAAAAAAAAAAAGTATTATTGAAATTAGAGCTGGGCGATATGAGATTTTTTCATATCACGATATGTTTTTTTCATTTCAGGCGATAACGATATCTATCACGATATAAGCCAAATAACTATATTTGTAAGATTTAAATGTGCCGTTGCTCACAAGTAAAATGTGAAATAATCAGCAGCTTGTTTTTAAATATTTATTTCCCATAATAAGTTCAACAGGGTAGATGTACTTAAGGAACATGAGACTTTTTCAGATAAATAAAGGCAAATATTGCAAACTACACAAAAGGCAGCCGCTAAAGCGTTTAAGTTTCAAAATAGAACAAATGAAACAGACTAAATTGTCAATTCCACTTAGAAACAAAATATTAATTCTAAAAATAAATCTTAGTTTGTTTTACAGAAGAACAGACAAAACTGACTAACTTTTGTCAATATCAAATAAACTGAGAACTAAAAGGAAATTCTCAATCTCTCCTTGTTGTATAGCTTAGCTTTTCAAACAGTTTTAACAGTTACTTTAGTCTGACAAAAGCCAAATGACGAATTAGCGCTTCCAGTCAGAGACTGAGGCTACGTCCACACGTACACGGGTATTTTTGAAAACGGAGATTTTCCGTTTTCGTTTTAAAAAATAATCCCGTTCACACGTAAAGGCAGAAATGAAGGAAAACGCTGCTATGAACATGCCAAAGCAGCAGGTGGCGCTAGATTCCTAACCGTGCAGAAATGTTGGCCAATCAGAAGTCTAGAAGCCTCGGTGGGAAAAAGTAAACAAAGCTGGGGCATAGAAGCAGAACAGAGTCGTATGTGTGGACGGACAGTAACTGTGTGTATATGTAAGCATTTAAACACTGCAGAGAGTAGAATTAACAGTAACAGTATTGTAGAAATTCATTTCACCGAAACAATAACGCGGCGCACAGTGTGACGCATGCACCAGTTTATTGTATTTCCAGACTTGCTTTCGGCACAATTTACAGTGCACGCTACTCTGTTTTTTGTCAGACTTGAAATAGCCGAAATACCTTCAAACTACGGAACTTCTATGGCTCTTCCGTTCGACAATCTCTCCAGCATTGGAACCATCATCGGTTTTCTCTTCGGTCACGCTCGGTTGATTTTTCTAGTCGGCACACTCATTTCCTCCATTATGCGCTGGCTCCATTACCCGCTGGCTGCTTCCCAAACAAACACACGTGCGGCTTGGCACTTGTGCTGTATGTAGCAAGTCACGCGACGTGACGCTGCGGCTGTGATTGGTTCAGCTCTGCGCTACTGAATTTGGATCGGCTGACCTTTTTTTTTTTTTTTTTTAAGAGGACAAGAGTGGCGAGGTCTATCGCGATAGCTTAATTTCTCTATCGAGTAAAAGTTATATCGCGATACATATCGTTATCGTTCTATCGCCCAGCTCTAATTGAAATATAAGCACAGAAAAACAAAGAATAAAAAAAACGAGTTTATTTGGTATTGCCTACTTGTTGATGGGTACCTATGTCAAAAGTTGGATTTGCAGGTGTGAAAACCCTAAGATGGGCTGTAGTGGTGCAATAAGGGGAAAAGAATCACGTCAAGTCAAAATAATTTCTATTGTGAGCTCCAATCGATTTTCTTTGTGTGCCGTCTGTAATCAGCCCAATATGTGCTTCTGTTCTAAGGTTTATTATTTGTGTTTCATTTCTTTCCACCTCCGTACATTTCAAACCCTGTCTTCTCCATTTGAACACCTCACTCTGTATAGCTTTGGGAGAAATTATCAATTTTTTTCCACCCTAAACTGTCAGTTATTGTTCAGGATGTGTAATAAAAAAACAACTGTGTGTGTTGCTACTTTAATCTGGTTGTGAATACCTAAAACTGTTGTTTAGATCTCACCACATATTATGATCAATCAGTGTAGAAATGCTGTTTTCTGCATAGTTTTTCTTGTAACTGTAGTTAATGAATAAGAGCATCTGCAACAATACTTTACATTAATTGCCCCTGTCATGTAAATAAAGAGAAAGTGTGTCTGTGGTGCATGTTTGTGTGTACAGAAAGACAGGAAGCAGAGATTGTGCTCGCTTCTCTCTGTGTCAGCCTTGCTGAGGGGAATCAATACATCTCAGTCTCCTCCACTCACTGTACCAAAGACTGTAGGTAATGGGCCTTAACAAGCACAGGGCTGCATGTCTATGAGTTCGACATTTAAGTATAGTCCACATTGCCAATCTTGAGGCTTGTCTCAGCTGCCCAGTAGGTAGGTGCCATTTTTCCTCTTAACAAGAGGAACATTTCATTAGTGGGAACAATTCTGAGTGATGTCCTTGTTGGTGCCTGTTATATTGTTCAGAGCAGGCTTTTTGTGCTGCACATTTCACATATATACATATTGCACACAATTAAGTCTCAGGGTGCAATTTTGTACTACAAAGTATCACTTATTATTTTCAACATGATTACACAAAATTGTACATGTTGCTGTGATAATGGCCCACAACCATGAAGGCTACTGCTGTTGTTATTGGACCAGATCAAAGGAGAACACTGGAATCTAGGCAATTCTTATCCTAGCTGTAGACCAAGCAGTGACCGTACAGTGTGCAGGTTATATTTGTTAGAAACATACTCATTAGTGTGGTGCAATTAACATCCATTACCCCTTTTCTTTTCTTTTTTTTACATTTCAGTTTTGGATGTCAATGGGCAACACAAACTACATACAACATTTTGTTCAATATTCAGATGTGCATTTGCATTGTTTTTAAGCAACAAGACTTGTGTTACAAAAGTGGGTTTGGGGCTTACTGAGGTAATCAGGTTTAACCTTGGGTTTTCAGTGCCACAGATTAGGGTCACCTCACTTAACTAGTAAACTATGCTGTAAGTTAATATATTAACAGAAATAAAAGCACTGTTCACTGACCAGTCCTTTTTTGATAAATGGTGTCGTCATTCATAGAAGAGTCAATGTAGATCACTGTGTGCAGATAGAGGCAGGGCAACTTTGGCTGTCCCAGACAACCATCAATGAGACTTATGGATTCTAAGCAAAGGGAACATTGCTTGTTTTTCTTCATGCTGGCAGCCCTTTTATTGTCTGCAGGTCTTTTTATAGTGATGTGATCTTAAGCAGTTATAAGTGCAATGCAAAAAGATGAACCAGCCATTAATTTAATCTAACTCCTCTCTTTCATCCTGATCTAGTCAGAAGCTCCTGGGATTTTGTGTAGCATGACTTCATGGAAGATAAGCTCAAAGGCAGCTACCTCAGCTCTAGCATATACCTCATGGAGGAGGAAAAAGGTCTTTGTCGCTGACTGTAGCCCCACAGGGGGCACTCAGCGCAAACAGCAGAGGCCTCCAAGCCTGCCTCAGCAGCCACAGGAACAAAGTCTTTGCTGCAGACTTGGGGAGTCTTTCATCACCCCCTTTTTTACATTTCTTGGACCGATGGGCAAATCCGAATGAACCCTCATTATAATGTCTTGGGTATGCACTGAATGACACTTCTGCAAATAAACCCTCCACAGTTTCTACTCTCAAATGATTATTTATTTAATCAGCTTTATATTTAAAACTCCAAAAATTCATCTTTTGATAAGTGAAACACCGGTGTGTTTCTCCTGTTGCTTTCTCTGTATGTGGCTGTTAGAGCAAATCTATAGAGAAATATTTTTGATATCGTTTCAGTTATTATGTTACATGTTTGATTTTGTATAATATGTTGTTAGAGAATATATGCTGCGTGTTTAATTTGTGTCGGGTAAGAAAACATTACAGCGCATGTGTGGTAGCAGGTTAGAAATGAGCCAGGACGGCAATGGAAATGTGCGCTGTAGCAGCAAATAGTTTTTTGACCGTGACATCATTTGTTTGTATGTACGAGTCAGAAATAAATCTGGACAGCTCACATTAAGAAGTGGAAGATCTATTTTTTCAAAGCTTGGAGCAGAAATTCGCCACTACAGTGGCTTTCCTTTCAAAATAGTTTCTCCAGTTTTTCCAGTCTGCATTAGGCCAATTATTACTATTATTATTAAATTTATACAAAATTTAAAAGTGCACTTACCTTTATTTTAGTTTATTCCTTTCTTCTTTACTAATTAGCACTCCCAGGGTTGCAGTTAGATTGATTTGTACCTAAAGATGGCGCAGTGATATTGTAAAGCATATTGATTTACAGATTTCTTTTTCTAGCATGTTTTTTGGGGGGCAGAAGCAAACGTGTGTGTATATACACAATCTAACCACACAAGCATGATCTGATTACTGTAATTTTAATATTATTATTTAATGTTGCTGTTTGGTGTCTCCTTCGAGCTTGAAATCAAAAAGCAGTTTTCCTACTAAATGTTCAGGGCTGACAGAAATAAATATAGAAAATAACACTTCAAGTATCCTCACTACGACATCCCATTTTACTTTGTTCCCTCTACTTTGCAGTTGGACTGTTGTAACTTATGTGCACTGCTGGTTATTTTTACATTGCTGCAACAGATTCATTGTACTACAGTGCTGTGGAGTATGTGTTCTGTTCTGTACTCTATCCCTTTGACCTTCTCAGAAGCCCAATGAATCTTAGGTTGCACAACCTCGTAGCTGTTTTTGTCTTTTTTTTTTGTCTTTTTTTTACTTATGCTCACATGCTAGTACAGAGAGCTATTGTGTAAAACGATTTCAGTCACTTTTTCTTTAGCTGTTTGATAGTAGTACCTTCAGTCATTTTCTGTTGTGTTTTTGTGGGTATATAATAGTTTATATCTCCAGTACATATTTCTGCTTTTACAATACTACTATAGGTGGTTGTTTCATGCCTATGCCCCTTCATCTCATCTTGCTTGTACAATAACAGTGATGGAATCTTGAATGTCAGAAAATGTCTTTGATCTTTTCCTCTCTGAGCTATATCAGCACTGACGTTTGAGGCTGATTGCAACTGATTATGGCGTGTTTTTAAAAGTTTCCTTTTAAGTCACCTTCCTTTATGCTTGAGTTGCAGCGATTGAAAGGATATGATGAGTTTGACAGGTAGATGTAGTTGTGTTTTCTGGAGTCCTGCTGAGTCACTCTGTTCTGAAATGCATTTCTTAGAGAGCATTTGTTCATTATAGAAAGAACTTTCTCTTTTTTGTGCTCTGAACCAATCCCCAAATTTGGTTTTCACAATCTTGACAGTCGTTAGTATGCCAGAAGCTAAAGCACAGCAAACCTACAGGATATTTAAGTTCATCCTAATTTATAAGTAAGTCTTGATTTGAATTGAAAATTACCATAGCTTTTGTGCTTAAAAAAACAACAACTCATATGCAGCTTTTTAAGGGCATCAGCTGATGGAAAATCTGTCCCGTTAAGCTCATAATTCTCTGTTTTGGTTCGGTATGCAGAATAATGCGCTTTCAAAGCATAGCCCTTATATTCTCAGTGGTCCAGACCTAGAAATAGATGCTTCTTTTAATTAAAATGCAGTTTCCAGGGATGTCTTAGACAAACAGTGAGCTTACTGTGAACTAGGTTAGCAGCAGTGAAAAGGTTGTTTAAAAAAAATCAGTCATTACATGCTCAGACAACACACAGTGTGAATTTTAACTTTCCTCATACAATGCAAACATATCCTATCACTTTAGGAATTAAACCTAAAAAATTATGTTCACTGAGTTCCAAATATTACTATAGTGTTAAGCACAGAGAGGTCATTCCAGCATTCATTATTATGCTCATCTTTCTTTTAGCCAAATAGACAATCCATGCAGGCACACGCTCAGCTCACATTCTCTGCTAAAGAATCGACTTTTGTGCCAAAGGATGGTTGTGACCTCTTCCCAAAGGACCAACTAATTACTGTTAAAAATGGATTCTGGGCATAACATGTTCTAAACTGTTAGCCATTTCACTGCTACTACTTGCACTGTCACTCAGAAATGTGCAAATGCATGGCTATGCTGGCAGGTGGTCTTCTTGACAGTCATCACATATTACCTGTTTTGACAATCCCCACATTTAAATTGTCTGTTGTATTCATCATGTTAAAGTTGGGTTATTTAATTAAATATGCTCAGTTAAGCTGATGACTGAATCAAGTACATAGCCTCAAAACTGCACTGCTTGTAGCTTCATAGCTCAGTCATTTAGAAAGCAGCGGGCTGGTTTCTGGGGTCAAGCTATGAAATTTGGTGAAATGTAATATGGGGAATATTGAGACAATTGAGATCAAAACAGAAATGTAGATTTAAAGGAAAAATCATAAGTGATATCACTGCATTTCACTCTTTTTATTTATAGGCTTACTAGGGTAGAGGAGAGGTTGAGTATGTCAGATGAAAAATAATAAGGGAGGGGAAATTCAATCAATGCTCCATCTAGCAGCAGCAGGTGGTCATGGTGTTGACCATGCAGAGATAGCGCCTCCTTTTTCCAATCCTGCTCAACTGTGTGTGTGTGTGTGTGTGTGTGTGTGTGTGTGTGTGTGTGTGTGTGTGTGTGTGTGTGTGTGTGTGTGTGTGTGTAAGGGTAAGTGGGCTTATGCATTTCCTTTGTCCTCACAACCCAATAAGTGTCTGGGGCTTTTGAGTTCAGAAGTTAGCCCATATGGAAAAGAAATAGTAAAAACTTATATGATTTACTCATGAAAGTGGCCACTTTCTCATTACTTTCATATATTGTTTTAGTAAGTATCCAAAACATATAAGTTTCATTATATAATTTTTCAAGGGATCTTATATCCGTTTTCACTCTTGTATGCTTTTCATACAAGTTTCACACAAGACAGATACAAACTTTATAAGATTTATATATATCTTTTCCATATGGGAGTAATTAGATTAAAGAGGAAGAGGACGTGATACCAACCAGAAGCTGGCAGAGACAACACAGAGGAGGAAGGGGGTTAAAAGACCTCTTTCAGCAGCCTCCTTGGGTGTCTGTTCTCATGAAGAATATCAGTTTCGTGGCCTAAACTGTATTGAGGTATGTCTTTGTATTGTTTGGTACTTGTTTTATTAGGCCTAATATGTCAAACTGCATGTAAAAACTCTGGAGGAAAAAAAGAATATTAGTTTCACGTCCTAGCTCACAGTGTTTCTTCCTAAGGAGAGGTTTTAATATCCATATGGGATAAGTAGACACATCACTTTTCTTTTAGTTGATAGACATGTGCCAAGTCTTACTTCCAAGCTGAGGCTAGAGTTTGTGTTTTGTCACAGATCTACAATCAACAGTCTTCTTCTGACAATTTGGCAATAGCAATAAAGGTAGCAGTCATACTAACCTAACCAAACCTTAGCAGCAGCAGCAGTGGAAATGAGTAAATCTGCTTCGAAGATGAAAAGCAAAGGTTATGGAAGACCTTTGATAAACGTTGTTGCCCTTTCAGTTGTAGTGTCCATCAGAAAGGGTTCATGCAGGTCACTTTGAAAGGAAAACATGATCTGCTTTACACTCTAAATTTTGTAAACAGTTGTTTTCAGAATAGGCTAAAATATCTTTGCCATTATCAATCCCACTTCACGGGTTTTCATGACAATCTATGACACTGTGAGAGACTGGGCTCTGTGAACACATTATTTGAAAATATGACCAGCATTTATTATAGGTGTTTTACAAAAAGTCATTAGGTACTTTGTTGAAATTAAAATGTCATTAAGGAATACCCATTAAATAGGGCTGTGCTCTGACTTAATGCGCTAGGGGATTAGGTCTGCTCAAATCTTTCAACTTGACTGGGCAACTATATAAGCCTAATTTTGACCTGGACATTAATGACCAAGTAGTGGGAAGAAACTTTTATGGTCTTATTTAAAGTTTCTAAGTTTAAAATGAAGAGAGCATTTCCACCAAACCAAAGGTGATCTATTGGACTGTGGAGGCCATTTGAATACACTGAACTCACAGTTTTGCTCAAGAAATCAGGTTTGCGATTTGGTGCAGTATCCTGGTGGAAGCAGCCATCAGAAGATGGGTACACTGTCATAAATTGACACAGTACTCAGGCAGGCTATGACTTTTAAACAGTGCTCAGTTGGTACTAATAGGCCCGAAGTATGCACAGAATTTAACATTAAATTGTGGCATATTTCATTAAACACCTTACGACCTAACTCTCCCCGCAGGAGCAACGTGTCTGCTCAAATAAAGATAATGTTAAGGATCTTCTGATCCTGCTTCAGCTTCAAGTATTAAAAAAGTCCTTATCCGACTGTCCAAATAGGGGGCCTGGAAAATGAAAGTAAATCCTTTCCGCTTTTTTTAAAGGTTCCACAGGCAGTGAAGTGCCACAATTTCATCAGCCTTGTGTCCCAGATGATCTCTGAGCTCTTAGAGTAAAAGAATTTCCACCAGCCATGCCTATCAAAAGGGCTGACTGCGGTTCTTATACGCCACCAGATGACCAAATCAGTCTTAAACTCATCTTGATTAAACTGTTCAACTTTCAGGATAAAGTAAGAAATAATGTCTTTAAAAGCAGGCATTAGTCATTTTTATTTACTCTTACTGCTGAACTGATGACGAGGTGCCGTTGCTTTGACACAGAAGAGGGGAAGTTTTGTGCTTTTAGTGAAAGCAATCACCCCTTCTCTGATTGCTTTCACAAACAGGTCAAACCAGACTTATTGCCCCCCAATGAACATGAATATGAGCTGTGTCATATAACTCGCCAAGGTGTGTTTTTTGTGTAAAAGAATCAATTTATATCCTACAAGAGGTTATACATAAAAACACGCACGCACACACACACACACACACACACACATATATATATATATATATATATATATATATATATATATATATATATATATATATATATTCTAGTGTGTGTGTGCGTGCATGTAAATGTGAATGTTCCTCCCCCTTCTCTGTGAATTAGGTAAATGAATTGATTTTGCGCTTTCCTTTAAATCACACATTAGTTATACAATAAAAAATAAAAAAAACTTTAGTGCTGGTGTATAACTGTGCAGACAGATTGTATTACAGTGCTTGTAAAACTGATTTTCAGTATTATGTGTAATAGGAAATACAAATACCACCTATATTAACTCTCATTAATAATGCTATTACCCCTCTTTTACTTCCTTTATTTGTCAGATTCACTTTGCCCAAGGTTTTAAGTCATATTCTTTCCGTTGTCATGTGTTGTCGTTTTGTACAAATTTCTAATCATTATATGTGAGTGTTTATTCGTACTCCCTTAGAAAAACAGATGATGCTTCTAATGGGCTTCATGCAGATGTAATAAATGTTCCAACAAAACGATAGAAAGCCATTTACTGGGTATAGCAGACTTAACTTCAAGATGTTCCTTAAAAAACAACTCACCATGAAGAGCTTACTTATTACTGCCTATTATTCACTTGGTATTATCTTAGGTGTATCCTGTTGACTGATCAGACCTGATTGTGTGGACGCTGCAGGGTGTTTGTGGCATCCTTCCATCAACACTGACAGAGCAGCCAGATGACAGAGAGCTTAAAGGGTGACTTTGTGCAAACACACACAATACAGTACTAGCAAGGTGGTGACTGTTATGTGAAGGTCAGCAGCCTGCTGTGCTGTATATCAACCCAGACTCAGTTTATTTTCATTATTTTCTTGTGTCCACTGCAGCTCCTATAAGGGTGGCATGATGTGTGTTTTCCTTAGCTCCCTTTGTTTCCCTTAATGACCCCATACATTATGCATTAGTGTCATTATCCACAGTGGAAATAACATTCTTCAGAATGAGCCATAAGCTGTTTACATATACTGATAATATTAATGCATAGCTAACAGAAGGAGTGAGGCAGGCATCAAAGATCCAATTTTACGATATTTTATTGTAATATCTGTGGTCTTGTTGTAGAAGAATGACTTCCCAAGAAGCAGAGAAAGTGATTTTTAAACATTACACCATCTGATTTGTAAAGCCACCAGTGGTGTGAATTTTAAGACTGTCATTGAGAGTATTTGCTTTCTCAGTTGTCCCTTCCTGGCTAAGTTGCTCCTTGACTGATTTGACTGCCCTTGGCATGTTTCACCATAGCACGGCACGACTAGAATCTTAATAACACAAACATCATCATCTCTTTTGTGTGTTTGTGGTTTTCTACGAGCAGCCAGCTCTGTGCAACAATGCTTTTTTTTTTTTTTTACTGAGTCAGTACAAACATACACATTCAAGTACAACATCATTTATAAACAGTACGTGACAGTAACACAGTATGTGACATTAATCTTTAAAGTGGTATTGCTTCATATTTTTATTAATTAGTTATTGACCCACGTGGGCGCATTAGCTTTATATAGTGATTATGTAGCTTTACATTCTTTCTTTTTCATAAGATTTATTTTCATTTTTAAATTTGAAAAACAAAAACAAACAAACAAACAAAGAAAGCTCTTACAGAACATTTATGGCACATAGCAAATATCTACAACTCGCTACAACATGGCAAGTTATTGTGACTACAGGAACACTCTTAGGTATTTTCTTGTATCCATGCAATTCAAGGATAATTTCAAACATTTGAAAATCAAACACAAAAAGTAATAACAACAATAATAATAATAATAACAATATTAATAATAATAATAATATTGGTAATTGCAAGAAAGATAAAATAAGACAGTATGTGAGACAAAAAAGAAAAAATTTTCCCACTCTCCCCCCCATCCCTCTACCCTTGTATGGCTCTCAATCTCCATACATTCATATATCTAGACAGTTTATATTTAAACTTATTTATAGAAACTCTTGTGTACAGGAATCAACACACTTTACGGTAAAACCACATCATAAATTCTGTCTTTTTCACTTTTTTTCCAAGTTTTGTTTTTGTTGGCTCACAACTTTACTGTGTAGTTCACCCTCTCTCCTCTCATTAACCTAATTCCCAGCAGCAGCAGGCAACAAAGGCAGAAATAATCTCTGATAAACACACAGTACTCCTGCGACAATCAGTGGATATCAAGCTGGCGAAGATAATGGAACATTTAGCTGAAGCCAGATATTTGGTTTGGTAGTAGTTTGCAAAGAAGACAAACACTTGCCGTGTACTCACATAGAATCAAAGCAACAAAAATACTCGTTTGAGGTCATACATTAATGAACATTGGTCTCAAATCTTCGAACGAGTTCACCTTCAGTGTGTTCAATATTGATAGATTTGTTTATAAACTCTTTTTATTTTTTAATACCTTCATTATTCATCCTTAGTGCTGCCACTTCAAGCAAAATGTCTTGCTTTGAGATCATGGTAAGGAAGGCTAAGTATTTGGGAAATTATTATAAGTCACTCTTATGTCCAGTGTGCAGGTGTGCATACACATGAATGCCAGCATCATTTAGAGCACTCTATCCAAAGCAGGTTAATTGTTTTTTCATTAGTAGAGATAGCCAAGATTCGCTTCAGAGCTTTTTAATCAGGGGTTTCTTATTTCCTGAGCCACTTTAACTCTCTCTGTCTCCCTCCTTCACTCATTTACACACAAACACACTCACACAGACTCTTTATTTTTATTAGGTACACTTGCTAAATTGCTTGTTGGCAATCATGTCACA
The DNA here is from genome assembly GCF_041146795.1 of Maylandia zebra. Lineage (NCBI taxonomy): Eukaryota > Metazoa > Chordata > Actinopteri > Cichliformes > Cichlidae > Maylandia > Maylandia zebra. Next base: position 37,576,149 of record NC_135172.1, on the reverse strand, counting down.
TGATAATAACCCCAATAGCTATCAGAATAGGGGAAAAGGGTGATTACCACTGGGAAAAATCTGGGGGTTTTCTTGTATAAGCATCTCCAAGGTTTGCAGAAATTGGTCTGTAAAAGAGAAAATATCAGTGGCAACTGTCTGCGCAAAAGTGCCTTGTTGATACCAGAGATCGGAGGAAAATAGCCACACTGCTTTGATCGCAGTAGGAAGGCAATAGTAACTCAAATAATGCATCATTGCAATCACGGTATGCAGACACAACCTTGCAGCAGATGTAGTACAGAAGCAGGACTAAACTGACTGCTACCATTAAGCACACGAAACTGAGCTTACAATTCACAGGGGCTCAGCAACATTGAACCATAGAAGACTGGAAAAATGTTGCCTTGTCTGACGAGTCTTGATTTTTGACACAGTATTTGGATACAAGAATCTAAATTTTATATAAACAACATAAAAGCATAAATCCATTCTGCCTTAAATGAATGATTCAGGCTGGTGGCGGTGTAGTGGGGTTTCTCTGCATACTTTGGGCCCATTAGTACCAACTGAGAATTGTTTAAAAGGCACAGCCTGCCTGAGTACTGTTCCTGGCAATGTCTCTTCCTTTATAATGCTGTGTCTCGTCTTCTGTTAGTTATTTCCAGCAGCATACTGCACCATGTCACAAACCTTAAATCATTTTAAACAGATTTCTTGAACATGACAGTGAGCTCAGGGTGTTCAAACGGCCTGCACAGTCCAACAGGGCACCTGTGGGATGTGGTGAAATAAGAGAATTACCTCGTGACTCTGCAGTTGATAAATCTGCAGCGACTGTGTAATAGCATCCTGTCAATATGGACCAAAATCTCCAAGAAAGTGTACCAAATAAAGTGACCAGTGAGTGAGTGCATCGTGTAGTTGTTGTCATGTAATTAGATCCTTGCATACACTTGTTGTAGTGATTTATGTCTGATTTTATGACAGCAAATCTTATGTAATGGAATAAAAAAAATCAAAGAAAAAGGGATAAAACCTGTGGTTTAAATGGGTTTATACTAAGCCAAGCCAGCATGTTGTCTATTAGACTGATAGTGGTATAATATAAAATCACTGTCAGAGCCAATTCAGCTATCAGTCTCTCTTGGTGAAACATAAGTAACAAATTTCAACTTCTATAAAAATAGAACAGAAATTTATGAACAGGACTTAAAGCAATTTAAAAAACAAAACTACAGTGAATTAGTGTGTAGAGACAGTTCTGTTGTTATTGGCTAAATGCAATTACAATGGTCTCTCAAGTGGATCTAACTGAGCTTTGTAGTAACAGGAACATCAAATTTATGATAATAACAACACAGAAGTATTCAGTTTTAGCGTTTTTCTCTGGTGGGTTCTGCTCGTATTGTTATAAATACCATAATGTAATGAATTAAACACAGCTTAATAAAAACTCTTGCCACTGCACCTTTTTTCCTTCGGTGTAACCCACACATACTGTGCATTATAGAATTCACCCATTTGTCCATTCATGTTCATGTTTACTTCTGGGTGTAATTCCTTTTAAGACTGTATAAGTCAAATTCCACATATCTACTGTGACAGTGAAATCGGAGGTGAATGAGTTTGTTGTTGGTAAATCAGTTGTCAAGACAGTGGCTCTTTGCTAATAAACCACATTCTAAATTGGACCAGGAGTGCTATTGATCCCATCGCTTATAGCGCTGAAGAGGGCAGAAGGACACTTTACCCTTCGTGCAGAAGGAAAGTAATTGGCTCCGCTAACCTTGGAGAGAATAGGAGGCAGAGCTAGATAGAGGGTCACATACAGAGGTGAGAGAGTGGCATAGACACTAAGAGAAGGAAAGACACCGTTTTTTGCACAAATTCCTATAGAAGTCTCATTCATTCCCAGGTTCAGTGGTTTCAGGATGATGTGATCCTATGGCTCATCAAGTGGTGACCTCCAGTTCATGCTGGGGCAGTTTACAACTAGGTGTGAAGCAGCCAGGATGAGCAGCTACAGGTCTGACACCATGGTTCCCAGCCAGAAAAGAGTGGAGTGCCTACTTCAGTCACAGAGAGGTTGAAATATGTACATGTGCAGCTTATACAGTGACATGTATGCTGCACTGGCATGCTGTAGTGAAAATCTGAGCACTAATCAGAATCAGAATACTTTATTGATCCCTGGGGGAAATTATTTTTTGTTACAGTGCTCCATTATAAACCAACATTAAGACAAGACAGACAATACACTAACTAAGAATAGTACAATATATACATACCGTATATATACATACATAAGTCACTCATAAATAAATAGCTGAAAAAGAAACGTGTAGTTATAGCAGCAAACAGTGTGTTAAGTGGATGCGTTGTACAGGGAGAAGGCAATGTTGTCAGTATACAATATACTCTAATACCCTGACCGATGCTCACTAGTTGTGGTAAGTGATCAAAAGAATACGATCACAGACTTGGAGGACACTCAATGTAGATCCAGGGCATTAAAGGTGCACTCACACTAGTCACACTAGTTCTTCGTCGTTACTCTCCGAATGGCCTCGCATTTTGTGGCTTAAATGTAGATGCAGTAAAACCCTTTGCTCCCAAATATTTGTTTAGTGGTTTTTACAGAGGCAGCTGTCATTGAGGAAGAATTGAAGATCTGCACCGAGGCATGGAGAGTGATCACACTGCATACATACTCTGCCAACTGTGAACTGGGAATGGCACATGGTGATCACACTAGTGTTTTGTGGCTTCCCTAAAACACACATCAATTCATGCTCATATGTTTGATTTTTAAACATTTTTTCCTTTTCCAAACCAAATTAATTGAGGTGGATATTGAACCTTTTATGATCATAAGCAGGCATTATATTGCTGTGCACATTATTGAACTGATGTAGTTTTATTTTATGGCCAGAACTATCATACCCTACATTTCCACAGTTGGATTTCCATGGAGGACTGTTGTCCTATCCACATTTATGGTACAGGGGTTGCCCTGATCAAGAGAGCCAATTTAATTTTGCAAGGATGAATTCCCTTAAATCAAGTCTTCCCTCGCATTGGTGAAGATTCTCAGTCATCCAGGTCATTATAGTCATTGTAGTCTAAGGAGCTTGGAAAGAAAAGCATCTGGACTTTTTTACGACACCAGCTGTCTTCCATCTATATTCCAGTTTTGAGATCCCACTCACATGTTGGACCATTTGACCTCAGTAAGTCACACGATAGGGTGGTGCAAGGTGTGGCAATGGGTTCACTTTGGCTCATGTGATTAGGCAGAGGATCAAGAGGGGGTCCACGACCCTCTTAGGGAAACTCCCAGATATTAGGGACTTAAAAATCTGGGACTCTCCACCAATTGCTCTTAGAACTGAGCTTCTAAGAGCAGCTTCTTGGATGAGAGGTGAAACGTCTTCAAGAAACGTCCAGATGCTTTTCTTTCCAAGACTTCCTTCATGTCCCTCATCCTACATGTTTGCTGCAGTATCTGCTCAGTTGAATGATTAAATTTGGCAACTATATGCATTAGATTTCATGGCTATAAGAAAAAAAGTAGTGATTGGGACCCCTAGTAACATTTAAATATCAAAATAATGAGACCACTTGTTTTAGCAAAGCGTCATGTTTACATCGAAATCTATATTTATGTTTCTCAAAGCAACATCTCATATTCAAATGTCAGACCCCCGTTAAGCCTTTAACTGAAAAAACCCAAACAAAAAATAATTATTCAGGTGGTTTAATGATGTTCTGATAACTTTTTCTTAAACATCCATTCAGCTTGTTTGGTGCATGATTTTCATTCCCTTTGCTCCGTATAGTGTTTACTGATGTGCGCCTAAATGACTCTTTCTCCTTAGCACCTGTGAATGCTTCTCTTTATCCCTCACTGGAATGATTGTGCCTGTTATCGTTGCCCCTAATACTTGACTCGTATCATTAAAAACTGCAAGCTCCTAACTAGGAGGAGCCTTTGACTTGAAAACCAAATGTTTTTGTTGATGGTACCAGATTTTTAAGATGTGTTTTCACAGAAAAAGCCACTTTTGAGCTGGAAATGCAGCTGGCAGTGTGTACTGCTGGTTATTTATCTTCTTAGATCTCTGCTTTGCTGTCTGTTTCCAAGGTTACTTCTGCACATGAAGCGCGAACAGAGCCACACTCCTTTATGGACTTTATGGCATTCATCCAACTGTGTGCTAGCCTATATTGCTGCATTAAAACAAGCAACAAAAGTAAAGAAGAGATTGTCAGCTGTCTTGCAAACAAACAGAAAAGAAACAGTGGGACGAGAGAAGCCTTTGCTAGACTTCATTTCCAGAAAGTAAATGAAAATTATTGTCTTTTATCTCAGTTCAGTCACTCAATTCAAATTATTTACTCACTGAAGATTTTTTGTTTACTTAAGCTGGAAGAAAGTTTTCAAGTTCTGCCTCTTTGTCAGGTAAAAGCCTGGATTTAGACTGTGTATCTATTCCTTATAATGAAAAAACAAATGCTTAAGCTAGGTCATTTGACTCTAATTTTCTTTTTACTGAATTCCCACCAGTATCCCATCACTTTTCTTGAATGTTGAAGCAGGTGAACCTCAAAGTCCTTCAAGGTTAGGGATTAAAAGCAATCCTAACAGATACTATCAAGATGTCAGTTAAATGCTAGCACTGAGTTCTTGCTGCTTTGTTCTCTGACTGCATTTCAGGCTTTCATTTCAAGTAAACCTCAAGACTTCAACTGTCAGCGTTCAACTTTTCATTCCTGTTTTGTTCTCTTTATCTAAGGCTTTCACTACAAAACCTCTTTCACTTTCCTCCTCCCTTAAACCATAAGTCTTCCTTGGTCCCTCATTTCCCTGTGCTTGCTGCAGTGCCTGTCCAGTCGAATAATTTAATTTAGCAGGCTATATACCTTATATGTCACTGCTGCAGATGTTAAAAACATTATCTAAACGGATGGCGTGCCAGATAGAAATTGTTGGAGCAAGGAATTCATTCCAACATGTTAGTTGTTTTCAGATAAAAACAGGATGTCGTATATAATACTATCCTATTTTTACAGTATTGAATGAGAAGAATTGACTGATCTTGCTTTATTTGCAGACACTGAAACCAAAGTCTTCAGAGGGAAAGAGTTTTCAGAGAGCTGTGTGATGATGAAAACTTCCTAAAAGTTTTCTTTTTTCTTCGGGTCCATGGTTATTTCTGGATGAACTCTTGTCTGTGGATCGTTGGTTGATAGAATATAAGGACACTGTCAGATGATTTTAATACCAAATTTTACTTTTGAGTCATAAAGTTTTCAGTTAATTTCTGTGCTTTTACTCCGATTATAAATGCATGTCTTGCTGTAAAGGATTATTTCTGTTCTGTGGTATTTCAGCCCCTGTGATTTCCTCACTTCCATTCATCAATGATGAATATGTTGAAAGCGCTTGTTTACCGCAAATTTAATGACTTCATCCGCAGTTTTGAGACTGTAATTCATCATGTTTATTAGAGCTGCCACTTCCACTTCATTAGATGCTCATTTTCTTTTTCTTTCATATCCTTTTTACTTTCCTTGTTTTGAGTCATCTTAAGAGTTAATTTAATGCAATAAAGCAGTAATGATCAAATAACAAGGGCTGGCATTTCATAGTTAAAAACAGCATTCTTTCTCCAATAATTACATATTAATCTCAGGATCAGCACTAACATTTGTGGATCAATATCTCACTATCTCACTGTACATCCACACACAAATATGCAATACATGCAATGTCACTGTCAATTACAGATCTATACTAAGATTATACAGGAAATGGGAAATGATCGCTATGTCAATGGTTATTACTTGTCTTCGCTAAGACCTGACCTTTTTGCGTTACACCCCAGAGTAATGGATGACATCAATATTTTTGGAGACCGGTAATTTTTAATAAGATAATATAGAGAACAATTATGTCCTTTTAAGACTTCAACTACAAAATATGGCAAACAACTGAACTTTAATTGTTATCAAATACAGAATAGTTGCACAGCAATGAAACTATGAACAAGATGACTACAGGATTAAGATGACATAGAGAAAAGGACCATAACGAGTACCAGTCAGTCACAAACACAGACATTTGTCTACAAATGGTAAATGGCCTGTATTTGTATAGCGCTTTACTAGTCCCTAAGGACCCCAAAGCACTTTCCACAACCAGTCATCCACCCATTCACACACTGGTGATGGCAAGCTACATTATAGCCACAGCCACCCTGGGGTGCACTGACAGAGGCGAGGCTGCCGGACACTGGCGCCACCGGGCCCTCTGACCACCACCAGTAGGCAACGGGTGAAGGGTCTCGCCCAAGGACACAACGACCGAGACTGTCCAAGCCGGGGCTTGAACCGGCAACCTTCCGATTACAGGCAAACTCCCAACTCTTGAGCCACTATTGTCCTACAAGTCTCCAGAATGATTTGCTGTACAGCACCAGGACCTGACATGATCCATGACTACTCACTGAGTAGTCCCTGGTAAAAGCATATGAATTCATGAAAGGACAAGTAACTGGTTCCCATCCAGACTGGCTAACAGAGGGCATACCACAAGGGTATGACACCATGACACTACTGGCCAATTATCTGCCTCTCCACAGCATGGAAGCTTCTCCCAGGTGTTATAGCAACCAAGCTGAGTAGGCACATGAGTCAATACATAAAAAGTAACTCAGAAGGGCATTAAAAATAATACCAGAGGATAAAAAACACCTTGGTTGATAGAGCAGTACTCCGGAACTCTAAGAGAAGGTAGGTCAACTTGAGCATCGTCTCATATATACTATATATACGATATAGTATTGATAGATAGAAAAAGTGGCTGACATCAAGAAATCCTACCAATAGCCCAAAGAACAAAAAAGGGCAGTCTAAAGGACAGCACAGAGGCTCACATGAACAGGCTCTCAGCACCAGATTCTACCATCTACCTACGTAACAGTAGGATGTGAAATCATAGTTGGGGCAGTGTACACTGAGACACACAAGAAAGTATTTGGAACACCCCAGAAAGTTTATTCTTTTCATCTGGATGTTGCATTTTTACTGCGAGAAACATTTCATCACCCATCCCAGTGACTTTAATCTGGAACCTGTAGGAGATATCGATTAAATGTTTTAAAGTTCAGATGGGAGACCTAAGATGCCAAAGGTAGTCAAGAACAAGAGGGCTAAGATCCTGCAGGGCTTCAAGTTTTAGACAGACAAGCAGCTGCTAGCTAACCAACTAGGCATAATTGCAGTTGACAAGGTGCAGAAGACTCCAATTATGACAGATGGGGCAATCGCAGTGGACAACAACATTAGGAAGAACCGGCATGACAAAATACAGAAGGAGGCTGAATGAACAATTGGTGATATCCAAAAGCTGTGGAGTGTAAAGTCATGAGTGGGTCTGGTGGCAATAGGAGCCGGAAAAATGGCTTTGGCAAATTCCAGGTAGAACAACAGAGTTCACATGGTTTAATTTAAAATACAGTGGACTTGTCATTGTCCCGACTTACGAAATTCATTCGTTCCCGAGGGTCTCGTTTGGCTCTCGGCGAAGGCAGTCACACTTTTCTCCTCTCCTCCTTCCCCTTATCTTCCCTGCTTAGCCTCTTGTGTCCTTGTCTTGTCTCGTGTGTATTACTTTCCCTGGAACACTCTCTCACAGTCTGTTCTCTAAAACCTAAAAGAGAATTATGGATTTGATCAGCTGGTCTCTGAATGCTATTGACACCCTTTTCTCAACGAGAAGTCTAGGCTCGGGAGAGCCCGAGTGCCCTGGAGGGACTTTCCCTGCCGGATACACGATGGACAGGTGGCAGAAATGGAGGATCGTGTGCCTGGCGGGACTGTCGATCGAGGACGCTGAAGATATCTACCTATTCGGAACCATGATAACAGGGTTCTTGCTGATCGGAGCTGGCTTGGCCCTGGTTTATCGGAGAATTAAGAAAGCGGAACCGGCTGTTCAAACCCCCCCAAGGCTGCCCGCTGGGATTGAAATGATGGGACAAGGCGCGACTTCTCAGAATGGGCTCACTGAGTGCAGCATGGTTAAGACCTTGGAGAAGCCGTGAATACTCAGAATAATACCTCTGAGCGTATATTGGATTACATCAAGGAGAACTCCACTCAGAATATCACCTCTGAGCGAAAGTTGGATTACATTGTGGAACAGCTCACTGCAGTCGTGAGTTCTCAGAATCGGCTCTCTGAGCAGAAGAATGACAAGACCACGGAGTGCAAGTTTGATAACATCATGGAGAAGCTCGCGGCTCTCCAACGGGAGATTGAGAGACCAGTTTCGGAGTGTTAAAGAACAGCTTTGAAATTCTCATGAGCTGTTCGCATAAAAGAAAAATCAACAACATCAGCATCATAATGCGGATATCCCCTCGGCGCCAGCTGTGGGCTCAAGGCTGGAGCCGAACAAAAACTCCCTGATAGCGACTGTGTTTTGACTGTTCTTCCCACTCTATGCAAGGCCACCTGGATTGGCTGGTAGACTGTTTACTTAGGCTGGTAGGGCGAAGGACACTGTCTCAGCTGAACTATGGACACGCACACACATACACTTACACTGATAAGCACTCACTCATCCCCCTTCCCCTTCCAACGCCTGCTTGTTGCCTCCTGGGAACACGAGGCAGGTCTTGGACCGCGCTGGAGAGACGGCGCAGTGGCAGGATGGCTGCTGTGTTGCCTGGGATTACTTCTTATCCCCTACCCAACCCTGTTGCTGGTCACGTGCTCTATAATGTTGTACTGTGGACATTTATGTGCTTTCTATGCAGAGGAGTTTTTTTGTTTCCTGTTCTCATGCTGTCCTCCTATTGCCCAGCATGAGTAGAGGTCTATTTTTTTCCTCTTGTACTTTCCCATTGTAGTGTACATTTCAGTGGTTTTTCTGTAAGGCAACCGTTCTCTTTTTTTTTTTTTTTTTTTTTTTTTTTTTTTTTTTTTTTGGCCTGTCCCGTTTGGCTCTTTTGCCATCAGAATTGTTGTCTAAAGGCAAAGAAAGATGCCCAACGGATTTACTTTACCAAACTGACCATCCCAGCCTTGCCGTAATGGTCCATTTGATTCACCTTTTATTGTTTATTTTATTTTCACTTACTGAATACGGGACAGACTTGACTGGGGGAAAGAAGGGGAGAAAGAAAGAGGGAAAGAGAAACAGCTGAGAAGAGGGACGGGGGAGAAGGGCAAAAGACAAAAACCAACAGAACGGGCAGAGAAAAAAAAATGCATATATCAATCACCTGGATCACCTGCTGAGAAAGAAAAAAGAAAGCAAGCAGAAGAGAACAAGAGTAATAGAATAAACAACATCACAATGATATATGGGAATATGACAGTAAATACTAAATGTTAAACATTATTGTGCAGCACATAAGATCAACAGAACACAGTGTGCTTTGAGGTAGGAGCCAAAAAGGGTGTAGTTTGTGGGTGTGATCACCCGTGTGTACACCTGTGAGCATGGACGCGCTTGTTTTTTAAAAGGTTCCTTCATGTAATAATCTGCTAGAGGGTGTGGGGGGGCCACAGCCCCGTCCTCCAGGGCGTGAAGCAGGTGTGGAGGAGATCAAAACTCCAGACATCCAGAGGCCCCCAGAACACAAGAGACCAAGGAAGACCAACAGAGGGGCAGCCGCGCCACTGTCCCGGAAAGAGCTGAGGAGAGTCCCAGATGAGGGCTCACTCAGCAGCCGCGGAGCAGAAGCCAGGGGGAGTTGCAGTGACGCGCCCGTGAGCTCCGCCGGCAGCCAGCTGCGCCTGAGTGACCGAGCCCCAGGCCGAGAGGCCGGGGGCACCCCACCTCCGAAGTGGCCCGAGCGAGCCCCAGGCTCCAGGCCCCGATAAGCGGCCGCCAAGGAGTGAGCCGGTGTGTACCTGGACGCCCATCCCCGGACACAAAGAACCACCAACGCACCGATGTCTGAGGGGTCCGCCACTGGCAGGGGAAGTGGTGGTAGGGGGAGATAGGCCTCCAAACCTTGGAGGGCCTGAGATGTCCCCAGAGAGGTGGCGCCTGACACCCAACCTGACATATAGACACAGACATACAGGCACACACAGATACAAACATCCATTCCCACCCTCATGCTCTCATATGCACTTACTCCACACTCAACCAACGTGGAGACAGACATAAAGAGACGTTGTACACACGATCACACTCCCCAAGCGTACTCTACAAACCGGGTCTAGGTGCCCCCGCCCCTGGAGGGGGGAACTGCACCCAGACCCAGGTGGTTTTTCCCTTTTCCCTGCGGTGGGGGGAGGCAGACCGCCCCGACTCCGCAGCAGCAGGAAGGCTCCACACTCCAGACCGCAGTCGGACGGCCAACTCCTCCTCCTAGTCCTAGCCCCCCTGCTCCAGCAGGTCGCAGAGAATGGGGGTGAGAGAAGACTCCAAACCTCCCTCCACCCGCTCATTGTAATGTTGATGCATGTGTGTTCTAAGGTGCATTTAAAACCCAGGAGGGCTTGGAGCTACCTGCCAGAGAGCAGCAGGTAAGCGCATAGTCCCTCCTGCTAGCCCTCAATGTCTACGTGTATTTAAAATTGAGAGGTGGGCAATGATGCCAGGGGTGGGGTGTACACCCTGATGGTACTTTGGACTCCGTGTATCGTGCCCACCCCCAAGATCCTATATGTATGTGTAATGAGAGTGTGAGTAATGTGAATGTCTAAGTTGTGGGATAAAATTGAGGCAGAGGCAGCCAGAAGGGGACAGAGGGGGGGGGGGGGGGGGGGGTAGCCTCCTCTGCACCCTGGTGACATACCCCTACTCCAAGGCCCTGCATGTGTGGGTGGTTGTGGTGGAGCGGGAAGAGGGAGGCAGCTGGAGATGGGGAGGGAAGGAAGGGAGGGGCAAGTGACCCCTCCCTGGGGCCAGCTCCCCCGCTGACCCCAGTAGGCACCCCCATACTCCGCGACCCGCCAGGGAAAGGGGGCCCAGGCCCATCCAGACCGGGCCCAGTGCAGCAGCGCCGCCCGGCCCCACAGAGCCCGGGACAGTCCACCCAACCCCACCACAGAGAAAACTGCACCCACCCCACCATCCACTCATCTTCCAGACTACATAAGACAATAAACACCCAGGCTGAGATCTTCCTCCACCTCTCCTGTATCTCTCCCTCCTGCAGAGGGAGCTCCTGAGGAGAGGAAAGCTCCTGCAAGATGTGACAATCTCCCCCACCAGTTGAAGAGCCCCCCAGGTGGCTCGACGCACCGGCGGCACCCTGCTCCAGGGCTGGGCCCCCATGCACCCACCCGCCCACAACCCCGGCAACACACCAACCAGGACCCAAGCCCCCGAGGTCCGGTCCGGGTCCCAGCCCAGAGACGGAGCGCCCCCAGAACCTCACGCCCATCCCGGACCCACCCAGGGGCAGCCAGGCTACCAGGTCAGTAACCCACGTCTGTCAGCACAGACCCTCCCCTAGCCCCGCTGCACGCAGCCGCGAGGAAACAGTCACCTGAGAGCCAACAGAGCCCCTAACCGGACATGACCGCTACCCCGGGTTGAGCCCCCCAAGGAAGATGCCTCCGGGGAACCCCCTGACGCCCTAAGCCTGTCCCTACCCCCACACCAATCACAACAGTGAAGGCGGGACCAAACTATGACCCCCCACCCCCACTAGGTGATGGAGCTGATCAAAGGAGCCCAGAGCAATTGATCTGATGTGGTGGCAGAGGCTGTATCAAGACTAATGTAATCTAATAGATAATTTCTATATTGGTTAGAATTAAGATTATTTTTTATTTTTCCAGGTCATGAGGACTGTTTTCTTGGCTATGCATAGGGCAGTGAAAACCATATGGGCGATATTCTTTTCTGAAGTGACATTATCTAAGCTGCCCAACAAACACACTAAGGGGGAAGTTGGAATGTTACATTTCAGACACTTCGATAAGTCTTCACATATCTCGCGCCAAAACTTCTGAACTGGTGGACAGAACCAAAGAGCGTGGATATAATTGTCCGGTGAATTGGTTTGGCAGTGTGAGCAGTTGTTGGTAGACGTAAAGCCCATCTTGAACATCCGATGACCTGTATAGTGCACTCTATGTAATATTTTGTATTGAATTAATTGAAGACTGGGATTTCTAATTAGATGAAAGGTTTTTAAGCAAATCTGAGACCAGAAGTTTAGGTCTAAGTTAACTGATAAATCCGCTTCCCATTTTGCAATAGGAAGTGATATTGATTCATCTGTTTTAGAAAGCATTCTGTATATTTTGGATAGTAATTTGGGGGGTTTAAGAGTAAGAAATTGAACCACACTTGGTGGTGTTTGTAGTTCAACTTGACCCGGTTTAAATTTCTTTTTTACTATGGATTTAATTTGTTGATATTCTAAAAATCTTTTCTTGTTGATCCCATATTGTGTAACTAGTCCGTCAAATGAAATAAATTCTGTTCCTTCTAGTATATGTTCTAAATATTTGATTCCTTTATCACTCCAATCTGAAAAGTTTATCATATTATTGTTTTGTAATATGTCAGGGTTGTTCCAGATAGGTGTACGTTTGCATGGGATTAATGAAGACGCCGTCAATTTTAGAAACTCCCACCATGCTGTCAGAGAAGAGCTGATGTTGATGCTTTTAAAGCATTCATGTCGTTGGATGTTTGAGCTGATAAATGGTAGGTCTGAGATCTCTAGATTATTGCAGAGTGCTTGTTCTACATCTAGCCAAGGTTCATCTAAGAGGGTGTGTTTTAGCCATCCTGAGATAAACTGAAGCCTGTTGGCTAAGAAGTAGTGCTGAAAGTTAGGCAGTTCCTTTATCCTTGGTCTTTTGTAGTGTTTTTAAGCTTATACGTGGGGGTTTATTTTTCCAAAGGAATTTGGACATACATGAATCTAGAGATCTGAACCAATCTTGTGGCGGTTTAGTTGGGATCATTGAGAATAAATAATTTATTTTTGGTAAGACCATCATTTTTATAGCGGCAACCCTTCCCATGAGTGATATGGGTAGACATTTCCATCTAGCCAGATCATCTTCTACCTTCTTTAAAAGTGGGATATGGTTTAATTTAGTTAGATCTGCAAGCTTGGGAGAAACATTAATACCTAAATATTTTATATTTCCCGATTGCAGTGGTGTAGAAGAGGAATTATGGAAGGAGCAATTAATCGGTAGGACTGTAGATTTTGACCAGTTAATTGAGTAATCTGATATTCTTGCAAAAGAGTTTATCAATTCAATCACCCCAGAGATATTGGTTTGTGAATTTTGGAGAAAGAGTAACACATCATCCGCATAAAGGCTGATTTTATGTTCCACGTTCTTGCATTTTATGCCCTTAATTACTGAATTCTGTCTAATTGCTGCTGCTAGTGGTTCAATAAAAATTGCAAATAGTGAAGGGGAGAGTGGGCATCCCTGCCTGGTGCCCCTCAAGAGACAGAAGCTGGAGGATGTCTGGTCATTTGTTCTAACACAAGCTGTTGGGGAATTATATAATATTTTTAACCAGTTTATGAAAGAGGATCCAAAACCAAATTTGTGTAAAGTTGCAAATAGAAATTTCCAGTTAACTCTGTCAAATGCTTTTTCTGCGTCTAAAGAGAATATTGTAGTTTCTAGGTTTTTACTGTATGAGTAGTCTATCAAATTAAGTAATCTACGTGTATTTGTTGATGAGTGCCTACCTTTTATGAAACCAGTTTGGTCAGGATGAATTAAGAGGGGGGTTATTTTCTCCAGTCTCTTTGAGAGAGCTTTGCAGATTATTTTAAGGTCTACATTTATAAGGGATATTGGACGATAGCTTGAGGGATATACAGGGTCTTTGCCTGGTTTTAGCAGGAGATTAATGTTTGCAGAATTCATATTTGATGGAAGTCTGCCCTTTTCTTTAATTTCCAACAACGTTCTGTAGAAAACTGGTGCTAGAATCGACCAGAATTCTTTGTAGAATTCTGCAGGAAAGGCAACCGTTCTCTGACTTGTATCCCCATGTGATGTCTGTGTTGTGTGTGTAAGGTCGGGGGGCAGGTTTATTCCACTGCAGGGCAACCTGCCACTGCATGTGGCTAATAAAATTTGAACTTGAACTTCCGTACGTCGAAAATTTTCGTAAGTCGAAGCACCTATTGCGCCTTGGCCTGGTAAATGGCCTGCATTTGTATAGCGCTTTTCTAGTCCCCAAGGACCCCAAAGCGCTTCACACTACATTCAGTCATTCGCCCATTCACACACACATTCACACACTGGCGATGGCAAGCTACATTGTAGCCACAGCTGCCCTGGGGCGCACTGACAGAGGCGAGGCTGCCGGACACTGGCGCTACCGGGCCCTCTGACCACCACCAGTAGGCAAACACGGGGTTAGTATCTTGCCCAAGGATATTTGGCATGCAGCCAGGAGGCAGCCTGGGATCGAACCACCGACCTTCTGATTATTGGCTGACCTGCTCTGCCACCTGAGGTACAGCCACGCCTTTTGAGTGAGGCGATGCTGAACGATAGGCTATAGGCTAATTGCTAACTAGAACAACAATACGTCATTCAAGTGGAACAGCAAAGCGCAACTACGAAAGCCAAGGGGTTGTCACATGATTCAGAAGGCATTGTGGGCATTCTGATCATTCTGGACTCGGCCAATCAGAGCCAGCGGATTTCGTAACGTGGGCATTTTGCTGTAACACGTGCAGAAATATTGCTGTTCAGTGCCTTTGTAACTTGAATTTTTCGTTTAACGGGGTATTCATAAGTCAGGGTTCCACTGTACACTATGTTGACGTACAGAGGCATTTTTTAATTATGTCATTGTCCGAATACTAATGGACCAAGTTGTAGCATGTTCACATGCCCATTAGTTCAGTAGCTCTTTTTTCTTTCATCAAACAAAAAAGGAAAATGACTGTACAAAAGGAAAGGTTGACTTAATGGTGGCGGTAGCTGAAAGGTCAGGAGATTTAAATTATGACAGTCCAGCCTACATTAATGCACACAGTGTAATGACTGTCTTCAGGTCTGTATCCTCATCCAGGAAATGTCTAAGCCTATTGTTGGCCTTTGTTTTGGGGGTGAGAGTGAACATGTATATTTAAGTGCTCGTGTCAATGTAATTTTTGTGTGCAGATGTGTGTGCTTTCAGAAGTATAGACATGCACATATGCATGCTGTGTGTGTGCTGCCACATCAAGACTACGCCTCAATAGACAGGCTACATACAGCTATTTACCCAAGGGTCAAATTAATTTAGGAGATTAAGAGGCTAATAAGCAAGGCTTGCTGCAATTAATGACTAAATAGAGATTGCTTCAATTAATGACTTTATGTATATTACATTCACTCCAAGGCCCACAAAGCAGAGATGGATTAAACTGCAAATTATTACCATTGAAAAGATAAATAGGATGCAGGCATAAATTACTGATACGTGTTTGTGCACGTGTGTGTGTGTGTGTGTGTGTGCGCGCGCGCGTGTGTGTGTGTGTCACTGCAGAGCTCTTCTATGAGGACAGCAGTATGCTTTCTGTGAAACATATCTATTAGGATTTTTTTTAAGTAAACATAACAGAGAGGTAAACAGCAGTATTTCCAAAACTGTTTAAAAAAATGAATGATGTACTCTGTTTAGCCTGTTTTGCACAGATACTGTACTTGTGCAAAATATCATCATGTTGTGGTTCCCAATTGTTTTCACATGGTAAACCATCATAGCCTTGCACGATTGCTCCAAGTACACCTTCTTCAACACAAAAGTGACTATTATTTAACAAACAGTAGAAAGTGTCAACGTGTCCACTTATCTGTCGGTTTTTAGGCCATTCGATTTAACTGTTTTAATAGTTTGCACCTTCATCTGCTAATTCCCCTTTATCCATACAGTTAGTTAACAGATTAAGCCATTAAACCCTTAGTCACATTTTAAAATAATATTTTATTTGTGCATTGTCTTTGGCTGTGATATTTAACAAAAAGTAAATATATAATTTGACATATGCATTACTAATCATTTTATGTAAATCTGGCATAACACTAGGTTTAAAATAATCATTTAAATAATACATTTATGTGTATATCATATTCATAATCAACTGAAATCAAACAGGAGCATGAGTTTCGAGACTGTTAGACATTCTTTCCTCTTGCATGTATGGCATATTCTCAGTTTAAAAAAGTACAACTTTTCTAATTGTATTGCTCAGTAATCTCAAACATTAGCCATTTCAAAACATGGCTCTCTTGGTATTTCTCAGATTTTTGACAAACAATTGTCTCCAATTGCATAATTTAAATTATATTAACCCAATAATACACAACCCGAGAGAGCCCATTTCCATAAATAGAAGCTTTGAAGTGAACTGAATGTGCCATCTGCTTTTTTTTTTTTTAAATAAACTGGTAAAATTGGTAAAAACAAACAAACACAGCATTAACAGGTTTGTCTGCATCGCACAGTTTGTGACACCAGGAACATAAAAGGTGATTCAGAAAGGTTGCAATATCTATTTTTTAACAGGAAGCTCAAAGTCTAATTAAACCTTTGGGTTTATTAAACTTTTAATTTAAAAACAAAAAGTAGCCTTTAATTGGAGGCCTATTCTGATCACGGTGAGCACTTTAATCTTGTTATTGTTCCAATATTTCACTGTTAATTTGCAGATGACATTTTCAATTTTATCTAATTATTTTAGCTGCCTTTCACCTTGTAATACTAAGACATCTCACAGCCAACATTAATGTTACAAAAGCAACTGCATCCTACATCTCTAATAAACAACTTTCTTCATATCTGGGTTGAGGAAATTCTGCCAACCTTCCATTCTCTTCATTATCTTGTTTTAGAGGTTTATGGTTTAACATTTGAAGGAGGAGCAGAATAGAAAGAAAGTGACTGAAATGAGCTCCCCACTCCTAGGGTCTACCATTGTTTGATTGTGGGTAGTAACTCAGACACCCAATTAAAACACAATTTTAAATGCAATGATTGCATGGCCAAAGACAAAAAATGCCATTGAGCAAGAAAAAGGTGACCTACCATGGCTTTAAATGGATTTAACTGCAGATCTCATACTATCCCTAAGAGTAAGTCCATATAGCCCTCAGAGAAACCTTATTTCTGCCTTTTTTGTCCACTGTCTTATTTCTGTCACCACATAAATACATACTAAATATCAATGGTACTAAAAGTAGCTGTGCATAATGTTACATCTGTGAAATGGTTATTAGTAAATTTTTCACCAATGGATAACATTTTATTTGTGAAGAAATTCATAAAGAGTTCATGTTAAAGGAATGCTTACCTCAGAGCTCTGACTTTTTTCATCCTGGCTACAGTGCTGAAGTTCTTATTTTGAAAATGAAGATGTTCTGCCTTTACAACACACTTTTTATAGAGCAACAAACTATTTTTCCACACTAAATAAGGAGCTTATAAATTGCTATAACCCCTCACATTTTTGTAAATATTTTATTATTTCTTTTCATAAGACAACACTGAAAATATGACACTTTGATACAATGTAAAGTAGTCAGTGTACAGCTTGTATAACAGTGTAAATTTGATGTCACCTCAAATAACTCAACATACAGCTTTATGTCTAAACCGCTGGCAACAAAAGCAACAAAACTTTACATTGTAAGTGTTATACCTTCAATGTTGTCCCATGAAGCTATCCGGTCGTTAAGTGATGATGTGACGAATCCTACTTCCGGGTCTAAAGTAGCCTGTGTTTAATATGGCTTTTGTGTTGTTAACATGTTTAATGTTTTGTATTTTCTTCTATTTAATCTCAAAAAGCTCCTAAAACAGTCAGTGATCACTGTTGACCTCCCTCGGCTTTTATTACCGCTAATAATTTATTTAAGCTCAGTTTTTAAAACCTTAGGATGTAACTACAGCCCAGCCCATGCAGCAGTATATGAATGACTAACCTCGTATTGAGGATGAATTATCTCAGTTCTCCTGGCTGAAGTTTGGTCTTTTTACAGCATCCTGCCATGTGATTACATTTGTTCGTGACCACCGAGAACACTCACGTTAACTTTTATCGAGTGGAAAAAAAGTTAGCTTGTTTATATTATGCTGTGTCGCTAGCACATCATTATATACCAGCTAGCCAAACTTCAGTAACCCTACAAATGTCACTGCTGTTTAGTTTTCTGTCTTCATTTATGTTGTAAGTGATAACATGGAGTGAACCACCACTCACAACCAGTAGCACTTTATATAGCCTCTGTAGAAATTATCCACATATCTCACTTATCTGCACTACTGTATAGCTCTGTGTAAATAAGCATTCTGTACATACGATAATTTTTAACCCTACAACTGTTTACAACTTGCATAGTTCCCATTTCTGTATAGCTGTATATCTCAAATTTCTGTAAAGTTATTTATTTCATATTCTGTATAGTTTTTCATATTTATATCCTGTTCATAGCCTGTACATAGCTTGTACTCACTACAGCCTGTACATACTTATAGTTATAGAATATTCACAACATACTTCATACCGTGTACATTAGAACATACCATAATAGACCCATTTCTGTAATATACTTACATATCTATGTTATTGCTAATATATATTGTAATATATCTATATCACTAAAGCACTTCTGGATGGATGCAAACTGCATTTCGTTGCCCTGTACCTGTACATGTGCAATGACAATAAAGTTGAATTCTAATTCTAATTCTAACAGAGCTGTACGTTTTAATTTGTTTCCAAAACCCCGCAGTCAGGACATGCTATATTGTATTTAGACAGAAGCTAGCGAGCTAACTTCCTGCTAACTTTTAACTCTGTTAAATGTCATAAATTCCTTTTTCATGGATGCCTGGATGTTAAACTCAATTGTTAAACCTGGTAGAGCAGAACGCTGATCATTTTATTAAAGATGAAAGACTTTAGACAGTTTTTCAACTCTCAGTAATGCCACAGTGATCGTTTGATATATGGACCTGCAGCGGAGTTTAGGCCCAGACACGGCTAGTGACGTCAGACTTAACGACCAGATAGCAAAATATTTACAAAAATGTGAGATACTATCTATCTATCTATTAGGGGTGCAACAATACACAAAATTCACGGTTCGGTTCGGTTCGATACTTTGGTGTCACGGTTCGATATTTTTTCGATACAAAAAAAATGTTCATGCCTTTTTAATTTGTCATTTATTAAATTTTCACGGCACATTCCGCACCACATCTCTGTGCGTTCATCATTTGTTTGAAGCCAGCTCACCTCCTGCAACTACTTTTCCGAGAATACGTGCTTCTTTTGTGGTTCGGACTCCTTCTGACATTTCTTTGGAGGTGGAGGAACATCACAGTAATTGCTTAAAGGAGCTTGCTTCTTCGACATCTTTAAGAGTTCTAAACAAATGTCTGTCC
The DNA here is from genome assembly GCF_041146795.1 of Maylandia zebra. Lineage (NCBI taxonomy): Eukaryota > Metazoa > Chordata > Actinopteri > Cichliformes > Cichlidae > Maylandia > Maylandia zebra. The sequence goes on along the minus strand of NC_135172.1, from coordinate 37,556,759 downwards.
TCCTCCTGAAAATCTTATGTATGCAAACACGCGTTGAAACTTCTTATCTTGTGCCCGTTTTTTATTTTGACAGCGAATGTGCACCTGCGGACCACTTATGTGCAGCCCTGGTTATTTCGCTTGTCATATTGCAGCCACAGAAATTCTTTTGTCCATGAAACCATAAAGCTGCACTTTCTTTTTGCCTTATAGTCTGATTTGTCATAACTTTTCCGTTTTGTGGTAAGTTTTTCTTTGGCTGTCACTTCTTCACCCTGACCTGTCTTATTTGGCTCAGCAGAACTAAAATATTGTGGCGAGCTCAGACAAGGAGGAGACGGAGGTATCGTTTGGTCTTGCTTCCCATGAGCTAGCCAGGGAGCACAGCCGTTTATTGACATCTGCAGAAGAACACTGCCGCTAGCTAACTGCTCAGCGCGGCAACAGCACAGCAACAACAACACACAGGGCGCCCTCTGACCCCGGAAGGACACACCGTCGCAGCGAGAGGGCGTCACCCGTCACTATGGCAACATAAACAAAACATAACTGTACAAACAGAACCCCGAACAGCCCTGACCCGCTACATAGCCCCCACCTAAGGGGTCAGTCGTCCCCGACGACCCCATTACCCCACACAAAGTCCTGCAAATGTCCAGGTGCCTTCTTTTGGCGCACCGGCCGGTCACGACCGGCGGGGTAAAAGTCACTCGGGTCAGAACATGGGGTGCCACCATCATCCCACTTCTGACACCAATGTGGCGAGCTCAGACAAGGAGGAGACGGAGGTATCGTTTGGTCTTGCTTCCCGTGAGCTAGCCAGGGAGCACAGCCGTTTATTGACATCTGCAGAAGAACACTGCCGCTAGCTAACTGCTCAGCGCGGCAACAGCACAGCAACAACAACAACACCACACAGGGCGCCCTCTGACCCCGGAAGGACACACCGTCGCAGCGAGAGGGCGTCACCCGTCACTATGGCAACATAAACAAAACATAACTGTACAAACAGAACCCCGAACAGCCCTGGGGCCTGTTCTTCGTACCGCGCTAAGTGAGTTAGCTGGATGAAATTGTTGACGATTTCGCGTGATCCTGGATCGTTCGGTTCCCCGAAGCCCATCCGGGACATGCTGTCATAGCAACAGAGCCGTAAGCGTAAACCTGCTGGGGAGCAGGTTTACTTTATGTAAACAGGATTAGATCGCGGCCACGCAGGTATGTCCGCGTCATTCATACGAAAGCAACAGCAATATTCCACCACTGTTTCACCATAAATAAATAACATCAATGTAACTAAAGATAATGCAGCACTTGATCCTTTTATTGATTTCACACAGATACATACAGGTCATTCCCTAAAAAAGGGAAATGTACTATTAACATTCTATTACATGTATGTGATTATTACAGATGTAATTCATATTTCAGAGTAGTAATTGTAAATTACTTCGTGTAATCAAGATGAGAGACCACGGCTATAAAAGCGAAGGTGGATTTGGGAAGTCTGTCGCAGTCATATCCTGTCCGTTTACGCGAGCAACCCATTGCGGAAGGTGCAAGATTGATAAGGAGAGTTTTCAGAATTCAGCGTATATTGCGGGACAGACAGGATCCTTTAGCTCAGCGCGACAGTGTGCTCATAGAGAGATATCGATTTTCCCGTGAGGGTATTATTCACTTAACCAACTTGTTGACGAGGGGGTGCAGGACCACCACCTGTCTTTTTTTTTGCTCTGCCCTTTTCTTGGTTGCTGTTATGAACAAACAAACAGAGTATTCCAGGGTCTCTTTCCAAGAGACGACAAGCAATATAAGTGATAAATATTACCATTCTGTAGAATATTCTTATATTTCACTTTTACTTGTTCCCATGTTCTAGTGGGTCCTGTTGTGGCTCTAATGTGAAAGGGGATATAATATAACATATTATAATATAATATAATGTAATATAATATTGGATAATATGGTGTGATATGATAAATCTACCCTACCGCCTACTGGTGTTGGCCAGAGGGGCCGATGGCGCAATATGGCAGCCTGGCTTCTGTCAGTCTGCCCCAGGGCAGCTGTGGCTACAACCGTAGCTGCCTCCACCAGTGTGTGAATGTGAGAGTGAATGAATAGTGGCATTGTAAAGCGCTTTGGGTGCCTTGAAAAGCGCTATATAAATCCACTCCATTATTATTGTTATTATTGAATTACTTACGAGTTTGATTTGTCAGCAACTTTCTGCCAGCCCTCTCTCCTTGCTTTTGCAGCCTTTGCAGTGTTCCCTTGCGTTTTAATTAAACTCTGAAACTCCTGAAATCCCTCACTCAAGAGTTCTTGCTCTGCTGCCGAAAAATACCGAGCGCGCTCCTTCGACATTTTCGCCGACCAATCAAAGGGTTGCCGATCAATGTTTCTACTATCGATGCGTAGCCCCTGTTGGGCCACCCAGTGATCTCACATTACTTCATCCAGCTATACTAATCGTCAACAACAGGTGTGTTCGGGGAACCGGAATAGCGAGCTCAGAGTTAGCGCGATGATTTGGTCTTGGATGTTTCATTTGATCTTGGATGTAGTAAGCGACGTACGAAGCACAGGGCCCTGATCCGCTACAATATATATCCTGCTGCTTTTACACACGCACTCACATAATGCTCAGCGATTCTCTGCACGATCAACCTCACATGTTTAAGCTTGCTGCGGGAGATTTTACTTGTCATGTTTGCATAGTAAGCTAATGATTGATAAGACAACGTCAGAGGAATTGGTGCGCAAATTATCATCACTCACCAATCAGTGCTGTCGCTCTCTATACACAGTTCGCGCGATTGCAAAGTGAAAGCAAAAAAACAAGCGCAAATTCAAACGCGATTTCAATATGTCACATATTAGCAGTGGCTCACCGATGCCAATGACATAATTACCCAGCTACATTTCCGAAAGAATGCAAAAGCATTGACATAGATTTTTCCTTCCTACAATAGCCCGACGGGCAGGGTAGCCCATCTGAAAAAAATCGCTAGCCCCAGGACGTCGGGCTAGCGATTTTGCGAACCCTGTATCTGATTGAGGAATCACTCATCTTTGGAAAAGAGAGTTTATTACAGAGAAATGTCTCTTTCCAAAATAAAAGCTATACTATCCGCTTCTTCTGGGCTATATTCTCAGCAGCATAAGGAGAATCATGTGCTAACAGCTATCTAAATGACTCGGCTAAAGTTAGTAGCATGCTTGTTGTTTTTGTCTTTGCACTAGGATGATGTAAATGTGCAGTCATATTCGTTGTGTTCCCACTAGTGCTTTCAGGTTAATCTCGTTGAAATGACCTTAACGCCACAACACGGCAAATCTCCGTTAGAGCTACCACCGATCGCCCTGTGCATGGGGCTAGACGGCCAACACGTTAACGAGCTAACTGCGCTAACACACTAGTTCCCACCTATGTAATTGAGCATTGCATGGCACATCCAACATACTGTTTTACTTTAGTCCATGACTCGCTTACCTTCAGGGTCATACGTCACATGAAAACCAAAATAATTCCAAACGCCAGATCTGAATGAGGGTGGGGGAGGTCCATGTTGCAAGGAGAACTTAACTTCTGTCTTGCTAGCTTGCCCTGCGCTCTTCCTTCTGACTATGCTGTCTGTGTTGAGCGCTCAGTGGATCTGCGCTTGACAGTGCAGCCTAGGCGGAGTAGTCGAACGCAGATTCACTGAGCGCTCAACACAGACAGCATCGTCAGAAGGAAAGTTGATAAAATAAATTACAAATGTTGTATTGTTCGATACATATATATATATATATATATATATATATATATATATATATATATATATATATATATATATATATATATATATATATATATAAGATCCTGTGGGACTTCCAGATACAGACGGACAAAATGGTGGTGGCTAACCAACCGGACATAGTGGTGGTAGACAAACAGAAGAAGACGGCCGTAGTGATCGATGTAGCGGTTCCGAATGACAGCAATATCAGGAAGAAGGAACACGAGAAGCTGGAGAAATACCAAGGGCTCAGAGAAGAGCTCGAGAGGATGTGGAGGGTGAAGGTAACGGTGGTCCCCGTGGTAATCGGAGCACTAGGTGCGGTGACTCCCAAGATAGGCGAGTGGCTCCAGCAGATCCCGGGAACAACATCGGAGATCTCTGTCCAGAAGAGCGCAGTCCTGGGAACAGCTAAGATACTGCGCAGGACCCTCAAGCTCCCAGGCCTCTGGTAGAGGACCCGAGCTTGAAGGATAAACCGCCCGCAGGGGCGTGCTGGGTGTTTTATATATATATATATATATATATATATATATATATATATATATATATATAGATCGATCGATCGATCGATAGATAGATATATATAGATATATAGTGAAACTCAATTTCCTCTCCAGGTTACGAGTTATCAACTTTAAGGTGCGCGTTTCAGAGTTATGCCCGAGAGTCAAGTGTTGATTGACCAGTAATTGGGCTTAACTCTCCTTTTATTACCTCACCAAAGCCATAGCAACAATACACTGCCAGTCTCAGACTTCATTTTTTCACTGCTAGTGAAGCCCCCTGAGTATTTGAAAACGCCACTTAAAGTAGTAACTCAGTTCTAAGCCCAACTGGGTAACTTACCTTCTTCTGTCTGACAACTATGGCTTCAGTTTGGAGGTTATATTGTTCATTCTATCTGCTCAATTAGGCTTCAGACCACCACAGTGCGAGCTGGAGACCACCACTCAATGAAGCTAGTCTGCCAACTCGGAGACCCTGGTGTGAGTTTCATGCAGTGTTGCACAAGAATGTCATCACAGAGAGCTGAACAACATCAGCTTAACAGGTTAACAAAAGGCAGACTATATGTAGAAGGAGGGATGGAGATATGAGATCTTGGGATCTACCATCTTGGTTAACACAGCTGTTTATTTCAGATGGGATTTAGGGACCAATTACTAGACAAGCGTGATACCAACACTAGTAGAAACTATGGTAGCCTACAGTAATTATTTATCAAACCTAAATTGGGCATTCTGTCATAATAAAGAGTTTTAGAATATGCACCTAATATCTGAAGAATGTTCTGTGACATTCAGTTTCCCTGTTAATAATAATTTTTTACTTTTGTGGTGAGAAAAAATAGTCCTTGCCTCTCTCTGAAGGACTGCTCTGTAGCTGGAGCAGCAAAAGTACAAACAACACAATGAATCAGTTTTCAGTTTTATTTGTCATATGCAAGTTAGCACAGGGTCAACATTGCAATGAAATGTGTTTGACGAGCAGCAGTCACTCAGCAGCATGATACAGTAGGAGAAAATATAATAAAATAAAATAATAAAGAAAATAGAAAAATAGTAAGGAGCAAAATATTAGAGAGACATGGTAAAAGAGAAAAGATGACTAAATATATATGTATCTATAAATATAAATATATGTACACTAGTGATTAAATAAGAAAATCTTGAAAAGAAATATGACAGGAGGGCAGATGGGATATTGCACAGGAATGAGCAGCAGAAAATTACAGTATTGCACTTTTAAATATAAATATCAATGACATTAAAATGGAGTGACCAGTGCAGATTAAACAGAGTACTTGTGAAGCTGCAGGTAGCTTCTGAGTGCTGTGTTGTGTGTGTTTAAGTGTTGTGGTTGAGGTGTCGTATGGCTTGGTGGTAAAAACTGTTTTTAAGTTTTGTAGTCCGAGCAGACAGGCTCCTGTAACGTCTGCCAGATGGTAACAAGGAGAACCGCTGATGTGCTGGGTGGCTGTGGTCCTTGATGATGCTGTGTGCTTTACGGAGGCATCGCTGGAGATAAATGTCCTGAATGGCAGGAAGCCTCGTGCCAGTGATGTGCTCTGCTGCCTTCACCACCCTCTGTAGTGATTTACGGCTGCTGGCAGAGCAGCTTCCGTACCAAACTGTGATGCAGCTCGTCAGCAAGCTCTCAATTGCACACCTGTAAAAATTTGAGGTGATGTTGGCATTCATGCTGAACTTCCTCAGCCTCCTCAGGAAGTAAAGCCGCTGGCGAGCTTTCCTGATAGCAGTGTCTGTGTGAAGGGTCCAGGAGAAGTCCTCAGTGATGTTGACTCCAAGGAACTTGAAGCTGCTGACCCTTTCGACCTTGACACCGTTGATGTAGATGGGCTGGTGTTCTCTGACTGGTCGTTTCCGGTAGTCCACTATCATCTCTCTAGTTTTGCTGATGTTGAGAGTCAGGTTATTTTCCAGGCACCACTCGTACAGCGCCATCACCTCCTCTCTATAGGCCGTCTCATCGTTGTCTGTGATGAGGCCTATGATGGTTGTGTCATCCGCAAACTTGATGATGATGTTGGACTCTTGTTTAGCAACACAGTCGTGTGTGAACAGGGAATATAGGAGGGGGCTAAGCACACAACCCTGTGGCGTACCTGTGTTTAGGATGAGTGATGAGGAGGTGTGCTTACCAACTCTCACCACCTGGGGCCTGTTTGTGAGGAAGTTTAGAATCCATCTGCAGATCGGTGTTCCCAGCCCAAGGTCAACGAGCTTCGTGGCAAGTTTTGAGGGGATGATGGTGTTAAATGCCGAGCTGTAGTCGATGAAGAGCATCCTTGCAAATGTATTCCCTTTCTCCAGGTGAGTGAGGGTGGTGTGCGTTGCCAGGGCGATGGAATCCTCTGTGGCTCTGCTTGTCCGATAGGCAAACTGAAGAGGGTCCAGTGTGTCAGGGAGGGAGGAGCAGATATGACCTTTGACCAGCCGCTCCAGGCACTTCATGATGACGGATGTCAGTGCAACAGGACGGTAGTCATTCAGACAGGAAACCACTGATTTTTTGGGAACGGGAATGATGGTGGATGCTTTGAGGGACGTGGGGACCACTGACTGCCTCAGGGAGAGGTTGAAGATGTTGGTGAACACCTCTGCCAGCTCGTCTGCACACACTCTGAGTAGCCGGCCTGGGATGCCGTCTGGTCCTAGAGCTTTGTGAGGATTTACCTTTTTAAAGGTCCATCTCACAGCTTCTGTTTTCAGAGTTAGAGTTAGAGTTGCAGCCTCACTGTCATTTTATTTTACAATATATATTATTTCTGTTGAAAATTCTAGCCTGTTAAATGAAAGTGATCCCCTAGGAGGAGCTGAAAAAAATATTCAAGGGACAGGGGATGTCTAAACAACCTTTCTTAGCCTTCTAGTGTGTGAATGTGTGTGTGAATGGGTGGATGACAGGTTGTGTAAAGCGCTTTGGGGTCCTTAGGGACTAGAAAAGCGCTATACAAATACAGGCCATTTACCATTTTTATTTTTCTACCAATGCAACTTGACATAAGCATCAGAAAATCAATGAATGGGTGGATGGATGGTTCCATAACACCTTGGGCACGCTGTCTCGTCAGGTCAGCTGGCCAGTCAATAAACAGTTTCTAGAAGTGGGATCACCATTCGGTAAAAATATCAACACAGGATACACTTACAGACCCTCTCTTTGACCTTGTGTAAAAAGATTGTTGTCACTGCTCTTATCTGAGGCAACTTAAAGAGATATTCTTGATGATAACACACCACAGGGTAGTTCCCATTTCAAGGGCTGTAGAATGGATATGTAACAATGCCTTTGCTAAACATTTGAAAATCAACATTGTCATTGTGAGCAGGTTAGCATGCTTATTAGCATACTGAGATGACAGCTACAACACTTTTTTCATAACAAATACATTTACAAACGAGAATGGATCTGCAAATAAAGATGACTGCTCCCCTCCATCAGCTTTTCTCCTAACTGCATTGTCAGAGATCCATACTCTTTTCTAATCTACCACTGTTTGGATTAGAGTACTCACTTTGTACTTGAACCACAACTTGGTTTTTAGTGCTGTTCAGTTCACAAAATAATTCTGGACAAATATTTATGGGCATTTTGACACGTTTTGACAGATGTCTCCACTTAAATGACACTATTTTATTGAGTGGAAAAATATCCATTATATACTGTATGGATTAATAAATGAAGGTTGGAAGTTTGGTTTCAGGAAGGGAAGCAGCTGCTAAATGCTAAAACAACGAGAGTAAAACAATCAGACCTCTAGAGAATAGAAGCAGAAGAAGTAGAAGGTGAAAAATCAGCAGCTCCGCTATTAAAATGCACCCTAGAGAAACGACTTGCCCTTTTCCTTAATTTAAAGCATCTTATTGAACCGACCAGTGGAGGTGTATTTACTCCAAGCTGTGAGAGTGTGAGTTTCTCTGCATGTGCGTCGCTCCTTCTCTGTAATGCAAGTGGAGCAGAAGCTGCTTCACAGGATGGATGGCTGCTGTCAGATGGAGTAGAAGAGCTAGATTGATAGTGGTGGAGAGAGAAAGAGAGTGAAAGACACGGGTTGAGACAGTGTGAGAGGTGTGAGACTGATAACAGATGGTTTGCAAGAGGTGGAGTCCTCTGCTCCTCTTTCCACTCTCGTAGGGGGAGTAGAAGTGGAATGAAGATGAACTCTGAAGAAATAATAATAATGCCATTGTTATTATTATTATTATTAATTCTTCTGTATTTCTACTGCATTTTGACCAAGTCTATCATTTCTGAAATATAACCGTTTCAGAAAAAAAATATCCTATTAATCAAATTTGTTATATTAATACCTATCTTTGCATTGTAATTACCTACCAGCCACTACAACACGAATCTTATAGCATATCAGATACACCGCTGGAAACCTTGTCAAATAGCAGAGTGCAACACAGTTTGCTTAAAGAGCATTGACATGATGGTAAGTGAAAATCCATAACCTTTTATCCTTCCTTTACAAGATGGGCTGTTGCCTGCATTTAAATTCATGCTGATAGCCTTAGGTGATTTTAACTGTGTGACTGCAGGTCTTCGTGTGGTTCTTAGGATTTATCTAAAGGAAAGAGCATTAGCTGTTGGCAGGATGAGCTGTCCTTAATTTTTAATTTTTTTTAAAGTATTAGTTTTATATTGTGATAGATTGTTGACGTGTCCAGGGTGTGTACTGCCACTTGCCCAAGGCAGCTTGGATAGGCTGGGAGAGGATGGATGTAAGGTTTTATATTTTTAGACACTTGTTGTTTTGTTACTTAATACAAATCCTAAATTTCGAGTAACATATTGGTACGGTCAAAATGAATGCTTTGCCTAGGATGCTTTATTTGTTCCAAACACTGCCAGTTGAAATAACTGATAAACAATTTCAGGAGTGGGACAAATTCATTTCCAGGTTTATATAGCAGGGGAAAAGACCACCAATTAAGTACCAAACTATGCAGCTGGCTAAGGATAAAGGGGGGTTAGCGTTGCCATGAATGAAAGATTATTATATTTCAGCTCAACTAAGGACCCTAGTGTGTTGGTGTAATGTAGATTACCAAGTGAGATGGAAAGAAAGAAAAATTTTCCAATTCAGGCAAGCTTAGGGGACACTTATTAAAAAACTAATCAATCAAGGAAACCAATGCAATAACTTGGCTTTAAAACTCTGGTTACAATTTCTTAACAAGAATGATTGGAATGAAGAGGCTAGGATCTTATAATGGTGCACTTATGATCTTGATTTTTTTACCCAGTAAATTAGATGCGAGATATAAAAAGTGGGCAGGACAAGGCTTAACGGTATACCGTACGTTTTATGATAAGGAAACTCTTAGGAACTTCCAGTCAATAAAAGATCAATACCAGTTAACAATGCGGGTTTTTTTTCAGGTTTCTCCAAATCCGGCACCATCTACATAACTTTATACCCAAGAGAACAGATCTTTTCTCTCTTCCTGTTCTGAATATATTTGTTAAGGCATACCATGTGGATCCAAGTGATTTCTAGACTGTACAAGGGTTTACAGGAGGTTAAGAATTTGAATCCAATTTACATCAAACAAAAATGGGAAAGGGAAACAAATATATGGTAATTTCAAATGACACTTGGTATCAGCAATGTGCTTTTCAGTGGAGAATCTCTAGCTCTAATATATGCAGGCGTTTTGCTTGGAAGAGTGTTTGTAGATTTTTTTTATTACACCTGCACAAAGTAAACATTATTCCAACTCCTCCAGCTGCTGGAGAAGCTGTGAGGCCCAAGGAGTAAAGCACCTCCACTTGTTTTGGTCCTCTCCATTGATAAACACTTTTTGGGTTTTGATTCACTCTGAGTTACAGATGATTTTCAGTATGCAACTTCTTTTTCATTCGGATGAACTGTTGTTTGGATGTTTTCGCTCAGTAAACGTGGATAAAGTGACCAAGCTGTTATATGGCATTTTGAGTCTGGCTGCCTGAAAGACTGTCAATAAGAAATGGCTAAGTGTAAAAATTCCATCACTAAATGACTGGCATGAGGTTGTCTATGGGTTGTTTAAAATGGTGAAAAATTACATTCCCTAACAGATTCCAATATGACACATTTGTTGAGATTTGGGACAAATGGAAACATTACATTTTGTCAAGGCATCCCGAATTTGTATGAACCGTAATCCAGCATCTTATATTTTTGAATTGTTATATACATATGTTAACTAGTAGGTACACCGCTTGTTTTTGTTTTTTTTATTCTTGTTTATACAAGTTGTGGTTTATTTATGTTCATTTTTTTTATTATATTGTATATTTTCGTTTTTGGCTAATTCTAAATAAAAAAAAGACATTTGTTGTTGAGGGTTAAACCATTTTTCTTTTTCAGCTGGAATTAGACTCAAATATTTGTTTGCATAAGTTTAAAAAAAGTGTTATTAACACAGGGGATATTCCCTGCAACTGAGAACAATAGTTGAGTGGGTACATAGAGGCTAGCTTAGGTTGTAATGAAATCTGACAGCAAGAAAAACAGAATTGTGACTTGTTCCAAAGTTTAAACATACAGACACTAGCATTTCTAATGCTTAGATTTATCCTTTTTTTTAATTCACAAAAAAATGATAATTTAGTTTTATTATAGGGTTACATGGTGGTGTTATTTGTGGACATTCACTGGCAGTTACTGCCTGTTAAAACTCACAATGACAATGTTTAATATAATGAGAATTATTCCACCCACTCAGTTTTAATGTGAGCCCCTGTATTGTCTCCTTATAAAGATACAGGAATGTCAACATTACTCTAATGGAATGCAGTGCATGCCTGTTGCTCACCAGTTTCAAGCTCATGTTAGTTTGTGAATATTCAAGGAGGTCATGATCAATGTTCCCTCTAATTTTTCATGTGTCTGAGCGAACACACAAACTCCCTGAGCGATCCCTGTTTGGACCACTGTGAGCAACAGCAGACGTGTGCACTGTGGTCACACCAGCATCGAATCCATCCAAGTTACATGGTTTATTAAAATAATCAAATCACAGCATTTACATTTATGTTAGACTACTTTTAATTAACTGCTTTAGCCCACTTACAATGAAAATTAAAAAAAATCTTGTTCATGACCTGTGTAGTATGTTAACACTATTGGAAGTAAAAATAACTTGGACTTTTTTGAATTTTGAAAACACAACTTTCTTTTTTTTTTTTATAAAGCTCTGACTTGTATTATGAGTCTGTGGTCTGGGAGAGAGTCCTGTAACTCTCTGTCTGCAATATACAGTATATAATGACCAATGTTGGGCAATTAATTATATAGTTACTTCTTCAAAATAGTTACTGAGTTATGCAAACAAAGTTTTTTGCAGCTGTTTACCTAAAAATGCAGCCAAGGCGTTTTTTAAATAAACATTTCAAACTATTTACAGAACAATCAGCTGTTCTGCATCAAATCTAATGCCACACAAATTATTTGTGCCACTCCAAAAATAATTTCTGTCCACTATGAGATAAAGGAGAACAACAGCCTGATACCTGCAGTTGTGACAACAGGAGATGTATCACTCCTGTAACAGCTGTAACATTCAGCAGTCGCCTCTTTGTTCTGACACACACAACAAAACTATTGACTACACGACACACTAACTACACAAGATGTGTGCTAAACGTCGAAAATCTCTCACATCTCAAAACACCGCCGTCACTCCTAAAACTTCCCCCTTCCTAAACCACTAAATGCCATGTTGCCATATTATTTTTTGATTGGTCGACATGCTACATTTTTCAACCAATAGGAAAGGGTGGAGGTTTTTTGGTTTTGTTTTTGCTCACAGGTGGAGAGTGCTTTCCAGCGTTTTCCTTATAAAATGCCGTTTTTACCGTTTCTTCCTGCAGTAAATATAAACAACGATAGTATTCAGGAAGAAAACCAAACATTGCAGATATTTTTATCATAACTCTGGTTTTATGTGGCCTATCAACACAATTTAAAAACTGGTATAAAGTCCACACTTTTTCCGTCAATTGTTCCATCTGTCCTGCTCACATCTCCAGTGGTTGTCCACGTTGTCATTAACGTGGCATCACTCCACATCAGCCACGCCGCTTTGCTAGCTAAAACACCGGTGTTGGCACATAAGGACGCTGTCATAGCCTGTCAACGACGTTGATTAGCTGCGTATATACGAATGTGAATCGCGTGATTGGCTGGACTATGGGATAAGGTGGCATCGTTCTAATCCTAGCAGCTGATACAGCCAGGCACTTACTGACTAACACTGCAAAACAGAATTGTTAAAGTATTAATTTTAATTTCAATTCATGTTAGATTTTTTTGTGCGCAACGCAGATTTTTTGTGCACAACGCAGATTTTCTGTGCGCAGAGACCGTGCCAGCAGTGCGCAATTGCGCGCGGGCAGCTTAGAGGGAACATTGGTCATGATGTCAGATTTTCAGTTCACATTGTAATAGTCAAAATATTAATTAAAAAAATATTTAATAGGTAAAAAGAAAACAATCACAAAAGTGGCATTGTTACATCGTTAAATCCAGGTTGAAGAATCACCTATTCTCAGCTGCATTTGAATAAAGCATCAAATCTGCACTGTTTTACTTTGAAGCTTACATTTCAAAACTTACGTTTTGACTACCGATTCTATCTACTGTTCCTTTTTTTCTTTTTCTTTTTAAATCATGCTTTTTAATTGTTTTTTATTTTTTAATGTCTATGTAAAGCACTTTGAATCACCTTGCTGTTGAATTGTGCTATATAAATAAACTTGCCTTGCCTTGCCTTACATATATCTACAGAAAACGTGGGGGAAAACAGGCATAATGTTATTGTCATTTTTATCTGTGTCTTTGTTTACTGTATTTAACCTCAAAATAATAAAGAAATGTACTAAAGAGTACTCAAAGACCTGTGAGCTAATTATTTATATCTTATATGACTTGTATGTGAATTGCTGACTCAACATTTCAGTTTTAAATAGTCAAGATCTGAGCCATTGATTCTTTTTAGGAAGTGGTGGATTTTTTCCCTCATGGTTGGAGAGGGTTTTTACCCCAAGTCAGCAAGTTAAAGTATAGCAGAATCTTTTCTATCTTCACAGGTAACTGAAAGGTGAACCATGAGACAGACTGGCAGATTGGTGCAACATCTGCTGGAATACATTAGTTTCAGTGAATAGTTTGATAATTTGGAGCTCAGATTGTATTTACTGCTCCTTTGTGTCCTCCTTTATAATGTGGAGTAAACTAGTCTCTCCTAGGAGCACCTCAGGTGCCCCCTATGAAAAACTGGAAAACTTTTCTTATGAAAATAACTTATGGACTACCGGCAGGCGAATTTGTGGTGCAGTCTCACAGCAAGAAGGTTCAGATCCATTTTGGGGCCTGTCTGTGTGGAGTTTGCATCTTCTCCCTCTGCCTGTCTGTGTGGATTGTGTTAATGCACTCTGGATTCCAAATTGATTGTAAGTGTAAACATGAGCATGAACGGTTGTCGATCTAAATGTGTCAGCCCTGCGGCAGATTGACAGTCTGTCCAGGATGTAGTCCACGTCCTGCTCTATCACAGCTGGGATAGGCTCTAGCCCCTGTAACCCTGGAGTGGAAGAAGATGGATGAATGGACGGATGGATGGATGGATGGATGGATGGATGGATGGATGGATGGATGGATGGATGGATGGATGGAATACTTGGCTTAGTATCATGAGTATTGCCAGTATATGATCTTATAGCATCCCCTTTTCCGTATTTGCAGTCTTTCTTTTCACTAGATTTAAGATTCTAGACAATTTTTGTCACTTTATTATCCAAATGCTATTGAGTGAAATACTTACGGGTCCCATGTAGCATTATCAGATAAAAAATAAGCTTTAAAGTAAGGAAAAATACTATAGTACATAGTATAAAAACAACATAAAAGGCAACAATGCAATAGGTTCTGGTACTGTACACTGTTGAGACCTGACATACACTTTTGCAGTACGGTATGTATTGCTCATGTGTTATATTCAGTAATGTATAGCTTGTGGGAGAAATTTGTTCTTTAGTCTGCTGGTGTGGGATTTGTGGCTCCTTTACCCTGATACCCTCTGTTACCCCCTGATACTATCATGGAGAACAGGCTGTTGTGTGGATGTGTTGTGTCCTTTAAAATTTAAGGGCCTTCCTAGCTGTGTGTATAGTTCTTTCTGGTAGATTGGGCAGCTTAGACCCAATAATGTGCTCAGCAATGCACACCAGTCTCTTAAGGACTTTCAGATCTTTACTGGTGTAGTCAGAAGTCTCTCTACATCTTTTTCTGGTCAAAAAGCAGTAAGGATTTGAGTTCTTAGGCAAAAGATTTTTAAACATCTGAGACCACAGAGGCTTTTTTAAAAACAACAGTTGAAAGGCGTAGCTCATGTCGAGTCTTTGTGTAAGGTATTTAAAGGTGTCCACTTTTTCCACCACTGCATTATTTATGATCACTGAGAGATGAGTGACTCCCTTTTTCTGCAATTTCTTCACAATGACCTCCTTTGTCTCAATGACATTCAGGGATAAATGCCTGTTTTCACTTTTCCAGGGCTTGCAAAATCATTCAACTTCACAGTGCTGTTAGTAACCGTCTGTGCCATGCAGTCATAGCAGAGTTAGATTGAACTTTCATGCTTACCACCTGGAGATTATCAAAAAATCACCCAGGGCTGTTTTTAAGCCAGATCCCTATCTCACTGACAAATGTGGACGGCAGTCTGGTATTGATTGCTACACTGTAATGCTGTGTGTATTACATCTCCAGCATAGCATAAGGGGAAAAGACTATGCAGTATGCACAAAAATGAAAAAGGGGAATGGCTGGTAGAGCCTGCCACTAGAAATGGGCAGAGAAGCAGGCGGCATTATCAGTTTTTTCATGAACTCATAAGACTTATTGACTTTATATTTTAAAGTTGTCCCTTACACACAAAAAACCTTTAGCATTTTATGTTAGATTATTTAGCTTTCAATTTGCAGCACACTGTATAAACATTTAATACTTCTCAATCCTTGACTTCCTATCCACTGAGACTTCGTGCAAATCAGCTGAAATCAGTTTTGAAATGAGTGAGAGGGAAGCAGAGACAATTGGGATTTAGAAGCTTAGGGTGAACTGAAGACATGATTGTCGCCCACCAGAGGAAGGCTACATAAAGATTTTAAATATTTATGGATTGATACTGTTGATGCTCAGCTATTGCATATGTGTTCTTTTATTATTAGGACATGTCCTGCCTGATCTGAGCAGCACAAGCTTTAAAATCAAGCATCACTGGACAAAGGAAAGGATGTCTTTTTCCTAGGTAATACAATTCTCCTATAGTAACTAGATTGTGAACATGATCAAATATAGCAACGCACATGTCTAGACAAGCGTTAGTATCTCTATACTGTATGTACGTGATTATGGATCTTTTTAGTTCTGCTTCAGGTCTGCTGGCAGGAGCAAGCCACCAACAGTGTGACGATGTGCCCTGCTGATACAGCAATTCATAAACACTACGAGGCAGGCGCAGCGATGACAGAATCTATTCTACTTGGTCGTTTAGGCTATGCTAGCCAGCTTTCAGGAGATGAATAAATAAATAAACATGAGGTAGGCTTAAAGGGCCAGCAGAAATGATACCAGCTTCATGGCAAACTCTGACCCAAATTTGATGTCTGGTTAGATTACAGGGTCTCTGGTGAGTACTGTTTAGCTGCAGGCACAAAGTGCAAAATTGCACATACACATTCTAGTAAAAGCTGACCTCTACTGATGGCTCAAGCAGAGGTTTTGCTCATACCTGGCAATGTAACCACCTGGCCCCTGGAGAGAGAAAACATCTTCATTTTACATAGTGTTTGATTTAATTTGATATAATTCTTCTTTTGACGAAGTTGTACTTTTGTATTTTCTTACTCAGTTGTATATAGCATTTTGATTGTAAGTTAAACGCTTCACAGTATCAGAGTGTAAAACCCAGCAAGCACTACACACTTGGTGACAGCACTGCTGCAACTGGTTGTAATTTGAAAATTCAGCCAGAACCTGATGTAAGTGCTGCCAAAACAAAACTTGTGATCTTCTCATCAAAGCCTCTGAATCTTTCATCTGTGACTACTTATCAGGACTCTGTGATCCAGTCTGCAATTTCAAATAAAGTCTTGCTTATCTTTGAAGGCCAAAACGCGACTGCTGCCACTTTTGTGTCTGTGACATTATGTACATGTACATGCATGCATCCTTGCAATGCTTTAATGCATCAGGTGCAGTATACCATGGGGCATGGAATTAATTAAAAACTAAACCTCTTACTTAGGTTTCACTATTGCCTGCCTCATCAGTCATTAACGTGTTTGTGTTTATAAGACATGGCTCTAGCATATTTACAACTATATGGCCTTCAGAAATTTATGGTAGTGATTTTTTTTTTCTTACAGTACTCTTACCCACAATCTGTTTCCAGAGCTCCTGCATAGTATGCTGCTTCTTTTCTCTGAAATCAGTCTGGGTCTGACTAAACTGAGTAAAGAAATTCAATATGCAATCAGTAGATACATATATGTATATATACAGTGGACTTATGAAATTAATTTGTTCCAGAGGGTCTTTCGTAAGTCAAAATTTTCGTAAGTCGAAGCACCTTTTTCCATCGCCTTTTGAGTGAGGAGATGCTGGCTGAAGACGAAGTTCTTGGTGGAGGCTGAAGGAAGCATATCTATGCATACATACGTACGTGTACATGTACATAACATTATGGAATTTAATTCTAAAACTAAAACTTACATTTACGTTAATTAATGTACGTACGTACACTGTGCAATGATATTTTTTTTAACATTTTTTTAAACTCGCTCATATTTATGCCTTATGCTGGCCCCATTATGAATGAACGATAGGCTAATTGCAAACGAAAAGCACGCGGAATAGCGCACTGCAACAACAATACGTCTTTCACGTGGAACAGAGAAACGCATTTCGCAAACGGATTTTGTTACATGGGCATTTTGTCGTACCACGGGCAAAAATATTGTCGTTAAGTGCCTTCGTAAATTGAATTTTTCGTTAAATGGGGTCTTCGTAAGCCGGACCCCATAAAACAGTAAAGTACTATAAAGGAAAGCGCTGTTTTTGAAACTTTCAAATAGTGGAGATGATTATAAAGACATCCAGACAAACACAAGTCCATTTTTGTGCCTTCTGTGATCAAAAATGTTTACATTGGTGAGATATTTTTTACTGATTTTGATATTAAGTATATGAACTATAATATGAGGTCCACACCCCTTTATTAGCCAGAACGTTGACTTCTCTGGGCATCTTATTGATAAAAATGAACATCTACAAAGCAAATTTGTGTGCTTTACATATAAACTAGTACCTTTTAGTACCTGGATTCACAATTTAACCCCTTGTTTTGTCCTGAATCTGAATAAAGTAGTTCTGGTTTCAATTTATGTGACTAGAGATTTTATTTTGTTTTAGCAAGTCAAATATTGGTGAAGCAGTAATGTCGACATTTCATCACAGGCAGAGCAGATGGTAAAACTGAGCCAGACAGTCGGCTGCTACACAACATGAGCCACAGACTGAACAACAACCCACACTGGCTTTCTTGTTGAAGTATCTAGCTTATCTAACTTTGAATATGAACATGCATCTTCTGCACCTTGCCTTGATTGAGCCAGAGAGCAAACATTCAGGAGAAACAGCTCTTGCCTCCCCAAATAAAATGCAAACAGCATCTAAATAAACCTGAAAATGTTAGTTCAGCATGGTTAGATATTGCTGTCCTCAATCTTCAGTTCCACTAAAGGCACACTGTCTGCTTTGCTTAGCTAAAGTACACACTTATTTGTTGTGTATCTTATTCATTAAATTTGCAAGAATAACAGCAGTAGTATGATTCTTCAGCATCTGCTGTGATTCAGGCATTGACAAGAACAGATTTGTCCAGTAATCTACAGTCATTTAGAACAGGCACTTTTCATATTTGTCTCATTTCTTGCAGCAGGACTAACAGCCACAAACAGTGCTTCTTGCTGTGAGCACTGTAACCCCCCAGTAAGAAGGTTCTGATTCATAGTTCCAGGTTCGCTGGAGCCTTTCTCTGTGGAGTATGCATGATATGATCTGCCTGCACTGGTTTCTTCCAGGTACTCCATCTTCATTCCACAATTCATGTGTAACCTGACATGTTAGGTTAGGCCCAATGAATCTAAATTGGATAAGTGGTTAAAAATAAAACAACATCATCTCGGCATTATTTTTGCCTGCTGGAATGTCCATACTAGTTGCCGAATAATTTGATTTTCTAAAAAGTGATTTTAAAAAGTGCTCAAAAATACACAATAACAGCACAAGAAAACAGTTAAGAGGTCCAGGTCAGTGACTTGAATGGGTAGAGATGAGGCCTAGCAGACTGTGACAGTTGGTTGTGTCTGCACTGCTGTAAATCAGGGCAACTTTAAGCCTTTATAAAAAAAAATCTAAGAGGATTAATCATAAAAAGGCTGTAAAAACCAGGATGTAAATTTGTCAATTTCTTCTCTGAGGTTGGGTTTTAATTGTAATTTATGGGGCCTCTCGTGGCTTTTCGTGGAAGTTTTTTTTTTTTGCACTTTTGCGAAGGCTTTGTTTTTCAGCACTACATTTTGAGTTCTCATTAGTAACTATTTCTGAATTGTTTGACCTGAATGTATTTTACCTAAAACAATTTTTGACAATTTAAATGGGGATTTGGGAGAAACAGGACAGTCAAAGAGAAAAACAAAGGAACCCAGCACACTGTTGCTAAAGGAAAAGGAAAATCATTTCAGATGTATTCAATCCTCCACATCTGTATAACTCACATGTGGAAGACTGCACTTATAACAAGCAGTCACAGCCAGATGTGTCTGATTGAAACAACTGCTGGTGCTCCTATGGACAAAGCAGCAAAGGTAGCTGCCACACTGTCACCACGACTGGATGCACAAACAGAATGATCTTAAATGATCTGTTCAAACCTGTGTGTCTCTTGTTCAGGTGTCTTATGCTGTCATCCTTTCCATCAGTCACTCTGACCCTTCTCCTGTAGTCTGGCCCTGCTGAATAGTTGAAAAATACAAGATATTTCCACATTTCATTTCTGAGATTCAGTGTAGTTTTTTATTTTTTTTAATCAGTGCATTTATCCACATACTGTGTCAGATCTTTAGCCTGGCTGATACTGATTTTTTGGGGCCATTAACAAAAACAGGGAGACATGGCAATAACATAATGTCCAAGATTATTTATTGATACATATTCATAAATAAGTTTTAAGATGCAACATGTTCGACTCAAAAGGTAAAACAATGAGATCATTTTTTATTAACTTACCAGCAGTGCACTCCACTATGTCGCGTACCATGAAGACACTGCTTGACTGCACCACAATCTGCTTGGCCTTGACACGTACTCTGTTACATGTGTTGACAGTATTGTAAATAATGGAGTCAGAGCTGCTGCACTGGACAAATTATGTGATAACATCAGTTCTAAATTACACTGGCCCTTATTTTCTGCACAAATTTGTTAAAAAGAAAAAAAGAAAAAAAAGCAATTCGTTTCCTATTGGGTAACACATATATTGGATATATATCTGTCATATCTGCCAATATTGACTAAATTATATATCGGTTAAAATCGAGTGAAATCAGAATCAAGTATTTAAGCATGTAGCATGACATTACCAGTATCCCGGGGATTTGCTAGATAGCTGCCTGCTGGTTTTGACCTATTCACCATTTCACTTAGTCAGCCTGGCTGTTAGTGAAGGAGGGGAGTGTATGTGATGGCAAGTCTTCCCTCTTTGTACAAAGCAAAATCAAGACTGGTAACAAACTGGCTTAGCATGTAGCTGCAGTGAGAAGTCAAGGTGCAATCAGAAATTTGAGGAAGTAAATCAATGGATCACTCAGATGGTGTGCATTTTATACCAACAGTGGCAGAGCGGCAAAAAATCCCATACAGTAACAACAAATGCACTAATGCACTCTTGTAGTCTTCAGAAGATAGCTTAAGAGATTTCTTTATTTGATCTTTTCAGATGTGTTCAAAGCAGAGAAGTGAACACTTGTTCTTTTAGAAAAGGACAGAGGTTGGTGTAACATAGAAATCTCGCAGAGTGTTGTTCATTTTACAAACAAAATATTGTTATCCTTTACACGTGTGATTATGAGGCACCACACAATAATACTGTATCATCTTAATTATTTACACTTGAACAAAGCATCTGCCCTTCTGGCTACAAATGCTTGAGTGTTCTTACTAAATATGGGTGTGAGCAGCATACACTGAAACAGCAATAAGGTGTTTGGTTTTAACTGTGGCTATAAGGGAGAGAAGTTGAATGACAAAAATAAGAAGCAGAAGAATAGATACACATTTGACCAGAAAGAATCAGGCCATTTGGAAAAGTAGGCTTACACGCAAACATTCAGACATGCACACACATTCACTAACAGGCAGGTGGGATAAGATGCGGTAAACCCCCCAGACTGCACACACAGACACACACACGCACACACACATACACACACACAAATATGCACAAACAGTGAATGCCTCAGTAGATGCCCATCTGCTTCAGTACTACCTCAGTATTCCATCAGCTTTCCTCGGCAGTGTGAGGAAGGTGAACATGCCTGTCTGTGATACCACTGTACTGCACGTGTCGTCCAATCAAAGTCCACCATAACATGACAAAAGTTTCCACTGCAGCACACAGTTTAGGCATTTTTAAGTTCACACAAAACACTGAGGCAGAAATATGAATTTGTTGTTTTTCAAGATGTCTTTTTTTTTGTTTGTTTTCTTTTGTTAGTTTTTTGTGTGAAACACTTTTGCTACTTTAACAGTAAGCAAAGAGCCCCTTCGTCCCATTGGTCCTCCTGTCGAGAGTTTGACATAGGAAGTTAAAGAAAAACAGATTTATAGATAGAGAGAAAAGATACATACTATTATCTAAAGTCACAAACAACAGTTGTGAGGAGATTGTCATGGCTTTCGCATTATATTCAGTGAATGAGGTCACATTGTAAATTGGCTCTGTCTCTGTAAACCCTTTGCCTCCTGGGAAGTTCATGAAGTGCAGCCACTGTGGCAGGCATGCATCAGTACCTGTTAGGAAACCATTTATGTTATTTAGGTGAAGAGAAAAGCAGTATAGGGTGAACCAAAGCCCACATCAGGGAAACACAGCCTAAAAGCCATCAAATAAGCCTCCTATGTGAATATTATCAGAGAACCTGTAGTTTAAGCCCCTTCTTTGTGCATTTTGTTAGGTCTTTTAATCACGCCTTCATTTCTAATGCAGTCCCTGAAAGTACAGATGTGAAAACACCCGAGGCCAGCACATTATCAAACGGTTCAGAACAGCATAGCTTATTGTCTGCAAAGTAAAAGGTCTTACACACCCAGCCGTGCTGTATCCTTCAAAAAGAGCGTTTCCATGACTTACAAAGGATTTTCTGGAAGGCTCTGCGGAAGTCCTGGTTGAAGATAGTGTAGATTACTGGGTTTAGTGAGCTGTTGCAGTAGCCGATCCAAAAAAAGAACTTGAAAAGTGTTAGAGGGATCTGGCATGGTTCACGGCAAATTCCATACAGACTGTAGGAGAAGAAGAATGGGAACCAGCAGACAACAAATACGCCCATGACCACAGCAAGGACGAAGGTGAAGCGTTTCTCCCGAGCAGCTGAGACTTTCTTCCGATTGACAGTGCTCCGACGTTTGCGACGAGATGAAAATAAGTCTATGGATTTGGAACTGGCACGCGACTTCCTGCTGGAGTATTTAGAGGCGGAGCTGCTCTTTCGGCTAGCCTTCCTGTCTTTTCTGTCTTCATGATGATGTTTTGAGGAGCAAGAACTTTTTTTAAGTTTCTCGTCTGACGAGCTACTATCTTCAAAGTCGTCATCGTTGTCTGTTGGATGTTTTGGCTCGTTTGGTAGGGGTGTTCGAACCGCTTGCTCATGGCAATGCCCATTCTGGCGTTCCTGATTTTTCATGCTCCCGCCCCTGTTGGACTTTAAAGACCCGCCTATGCCCGGTTCAGCTTGGTCCATCCCATTCTCCAGCGGTGAATC
This sequence comes from Maylandia zebra, assembly GCF_041146795.1. Lineage (NCBI taxonomy): Eukaryota > Metazoa > Chordata > Actinopteri > Cichliformes > Cichlidae > Maylandia > Maylandia zebra. Next base: position 37,534,368 of record NC_135172.1, on the reverse strand, counting down.
CACATCCCTTTTCTTCTCTGACAATGTTCTGGTCCTGGTTTTTGCCACTTGGTAGATCCGAATATAGACCAGGATCATAATAACACAGGGAGCAAAGAATGATCCTATGCTGGAGTAGAGGATGTACCAGGTCTCATCATTCAGCATACACTGGGGACTGGCCTCGCTGCTGCTTCTGTCCATTGATATCAGTGGAGGGAAGGATATTATGGCTGAGATCAACCAGACCACAACAATCATGCCTTTAACTCGTTTAGGTGTTCTCTTTAAGTTGTACTCTACAGCCTGTGTCACAGACCAGTACCTGTCCAAACTAATAGCGCACAGGTGAACAATAGAAGAGGTGCAGAACAAAACATCCAGAGCTAGATAGATGTCACACCAAATTTTGCCAAAAAACCAGAAACCCATAAGTTCATTTGCCAGTGAAAAGGGCATGACCAGAGTGGCTACCAGTATGTCCGCACTGGCCAAGGAGACGAGAAAGAGGTTCTGGGGTGGTTTTAGAGCTCTGCTCGTTAAAACGGCGATAACAACCAAAACGTTCCCGACTATTGTAAACAAAATCAGGAAGCTGACAAGTCCAGCAAGACACCAGATAGCGAGCAGGGTATACTGGCTCTCAGAGGTTGAATTAGAGGAGATATTTTCTGCCTCTACCCTGTCGTCCAGGCTGGAGATATTAAAGAAATCCATTTTTAAGTCCAGTTTTGATTTTTACAAAAAAATTAATGTGCGGAAATAATCCGAAAAAAGAAATATCCAATTAAGACTTGAGCGCACTTTTCACAATAAAAAATATACATGAAATTGCATTTTTCTTCTCTCCGCAATGTTCCACATCCTCCATATAAGTCTCTCTTATGCATATGAAAACAGAGAGAAAAGGGGAGGAGGAGAAAGAGCATGAGATATACAAGTCTTTTAAGTCCTTATTCCAAGAGCGCACGCTGCTCAGCAGCAAAATTTCCATGGTTAGAAAGAGGACTCCTTCCTCACCGTGTCCTCTCCCACCCCGACTGCGCCTGCATCTCTCCACCTCCGCCTCCCCGCTGTGTCCTGAGAGAGGTTTGTAAGAACCACGTGTCTTTCTTTTTCTTTTTTCTTTTTTTCAGAAAGAACTAGCAGGGACGTGCTCCGCCCCGGAGAAGAGATGGGAGCGATTATTGGAGGAGAGGAAGCAAATAAGCAAGCAAACATTTTTTAAATTTTTTTTTTTACAAGTTATACGGGAATAGTCGGTAAGATCAGTGTTGGCTACTGCTGGGGGAGCTCTTGCTTAATGTGAGTCCAGTTTCGCTGCATTGTCGGTGTAAAGTGGCTGACAGTAACAAATTGGACAGTCGATCAGACAATCTCTTTTCTTATTTGACTCTTGAAGATCTATTTTAGAGTGCGCTCACGCCGAGCGCCTGTGTGCAGGAGCTGCTCGTTGGAGGTCACATTGCTGTCAAACTGACAGCGGCGAAGTCCCGCACCAAGCAAGGCACGCTCTGCTTTGTCCTTCTGTGCACACACTGGAGGTCAGTATTGTAACAGTCAGCTCCGGAGGGACAAATTGGCCAACACATACGATTCATACAAACATTAGCGATAGTTTTCTTAAACAAACTGAATATAAATGTTGTTATTATTATTATTATTATTATTATTATTATTATTATTATTATTATTATTAAGCTATGTGGCCCATCATTTAACTTTCGCCCTGGTTTATGAATATAAGAAGAACACGTGTAAACACATAATGGAAATAATGTCCCCTCTTTTTTGCACTCTACTGCCGTTATATTTCATGTGTTTGCATGGTGGTAATCAAAAGGATTACAGGATTACATGACGCAGTTGTGTGTTCTGATGGAAAGTGAGACGCACGCGCCTTTAGGGGATTCCAAAGGCGCAAAATCTTCGGCGTAGAAAGCCCTGTAAATACATAAGCTAGAGAACAAAATAGGGCGTGCATGAAATATGATTAATGAGGAGACATCTTAAAGTCACGAGTTCATCCCCTTACCTTGGATGCATTAGCCTAATGGGCGGAATATGTCTCTAGCATGACATCCAGGTTATCCTGGCTTTATGTTTTTTTATCCATTCTCTCCTTGGGACACGTGCATGCAAACTTTAGCCACAAGGGACACTTACTTCTATTTCTTTTTCTCTCCTTATCTCTGTATCTTTTTCTCTTGCACACATGGTGCAGCAGCACAGTCCAGGTTCTTTAAATTAAATCCAAGTTCACTTTGGTAGGTCAATCCCCAAAAAAGCCTGTGATAAGTTTTTGGACTTCCTTTGTGGACTTCCTCTGCTCCTGTTATCCCTATCCACTCTGGGTGGCTTTGCCTCCTGGAGAAACCCTTTCTTGCCTTTGGCATATAGCTGGGTATTAAGTTCCTTGGCCAGTGCGTTTATTGACCGTGTCTACCGGCTAAGTACCTGCCATTAATCAGTAGAGCACGCAGCCATGCTGAATTAAAGAGCAGCCACAGCCGCAAGAAATGCTTAAGTCCAAATTGATCTGCATCAAGACTATGAGGTGGAATGAGGAGGGCTCAGGAGCTCATGGTCCATCTGCCTGTGTGGAATCACAGTCACTAACCTTCCCCCTGCACCCATCCAAAAAACAGAGTGTTCCTTCTCATGCCGCCTTTTTAAATTCAACCTAGGCTAGAGTGATGCTGTAGGTCAGTGTAGATGCACTCTAAGCTGATTTTGAACAAACAGTCAAGTCTTATTATGGTCATTAAGTTGTGTCCTGGGGCCACAGCTCATCTATATATAACTGGGGCATCGGTGAGGGATCTCAGCTATTACCAAGCCTTTTCTTGTTTTCAATATTGAGTCTTCCTCAGAGGGAATAAGTTGGCACTTTCTGCAACTAGCCAGGAGACAGCTTTGAGCTGTCAAAGAAACTTAGCTGATTATTTTTATCTCTTTAAACCAAGGATACGTACTTGTGTGCTTCGAATTACTGTGCTTTTTGTTCTGTTTCATTCTTTTTTATTCCAGTATAATCATAAACTACAGCTCTGTTCTTTTTTTTTTTTTTTTGTGATACAGAGTCGCTCCTGGACGAGAAATCTGCATTTTTATTTAAATGCTACAAGGCAGCATTTGTGGAACTGAAAGCAGAGACAGTACCCAGAGCTTTACAGCAGAGAAAAGTATAATGAGCCTCTCAGACTTTCAAAAATATAATAACACCTGATATGCTCTCACAAGGTTACATGACAAGCCCTTTGTGACCCATTAAAGTGACTGCTCGAGTCACTGGCCTTTATCACACAATCAGAGCCTCATTATAGCCAGAAGACATTATTCCAAAGATGGCCACGTCCTGCTTATGATCTCTGATCATCTCCCTGCAAGTATAAATGTTCAGCAAGCACATCAGTGTTTAAACCAAATATCCAAATACTAAATACTCTAGTAAGGCACGTGTTTGCTAATCGTAATTCCCCAAAGAAATCAAAGCTGTTACCAGTAACCTCTAATTTCCACCCTCTCTAATGTGAGGTGGTTTCCATATTGGCTCCTCTGTAAACTGAGGTACCAGCTGATGACCCATTAGGAATTTAGATTGATCTGAAATTGATTTTTTTTTTCACATGGAAGGAGTTTTTTTTGGGTAGACCTGCATAATAAAAAAAGTAAAGTTGTCAGTGTTTCTAAGCTCACATATCTCCTTCGGAAAAATTGCATATGTGGCCAAATGATCCCAACCGCTCAGTTACTCTCTTCATCATTTGTGGCAGTTTCTGTGGGATTGTCAGAGCTACTGGAGCTCACAGAGATTTTTAGAAAAACACATTTTCATTGTATGAACCATATCTTAAACTGGTGTCTTTTTCAAATTTTGCTTCCCCTAAAGATTGTCAGCAAATCCAAGATGAAGTAGTTGTCACTGTGAAGCCTGTGGCTGGATGTCAAGCAGGATGCATTTTAAAAAGAGCAGGTAAGAGATTTGTTAGCTTCTCTCTTGTAACTCTGGGGAATTAAGAAAAAAGAAAGAAATTCAGGGATGCGTTTTGACTCTGTGCAAACTGCCCTCTGTGTGAGCTGTCAAATCAGTAGATTTGCACAATAATATGCACAGTCTAGTTAACAGCTAAGTCTTTTGATTATGAAATTTAAAATCTCTGAATGCTTTATTATTCCCCAGTTTCAGAAAAATCTTATTATATTTCCATCTCTGAAACAAATATTTCTCTTTTCATTCACATTTTTGTGCTTAATCAGTTGTTGTCCATATAGAACTCCTCTGTTACAGCTTGAATGAAAGGAGTATTGGGTGTGAAGAGACATTGTGCAAAGAACTTAATGAATAGTTTGGCGTGCAGCCTTAAAAATGTGGCTGACATTCAGCTCAAAAATAATCATGTAGTCAGTAAATAAAAACTAATGAAACCTGTGTAGACTATGAGTGTATAAAGTATTTGGCATTTTAAAATTCAGTTTAAGCTGAAGGATATGTAGACATTTAGCAGCACAGATTGGATGTTATAAGAGGACAGATGTGTTGCACTTTTATCGGTGCTACGGCATTATCTGGCATTGAGGATTTTATAGAGTAAGGACCGTCTGAAGAGAAGTAAAATATCAGGCAAAAGCATGTATTGTGAAAATAACTGTAAGCCCCTTTCAAACACTGCAGGTTGTCAGCGTAAGGGACTCTTGTTCAAAAACCCACAGCTTTGAATTGAAAAGGACAAAATGTCGGGGGTGTTTGTCTTTGTGTGTTCCTGCCGAGTAGAAAGTGCATTACTCCATCGCTCTTTTGGGAAAAGGTTTGTGTGCTGTCACTAAGGCAAATGGCTTTCTTCCTATTACACAATGCAAAATCAGCAGTAAAGATATTAACTCTGTATTTAGCATCAAGAGATGTATCTTTTTCCTTTTCTGTTAAGCTTTTGGGTTCATAGGCATTACAAAGAGTCAGCTGAGAGATTGAAAAGCCAAACGTTATACGGATATTGTGACACTGTAAAACAATTTATATTTTTTCTCTCATGTTTGGATTTCATTGTCAGATCGTGCTAATATTAAAGTTGACCTTCAGCTATATATAAGTTACTAGGCAGAAAAGAAAGACTTCATCATTTCATACTCATACAAGACTCAAGGTCTTTTTTCATGTCGCTTTTGTCATCTTTTATTAACAGCCTGTGTCTTTTCCAAAGAAGTCTCCAAAACTCCAGTTATAATTACCAGATATGACTACAACACAAATCAAATAGCTTTTCCAAAACTGATTCTCCACAATGGACACTATAATAGTATTTCAACCTCATAAAGCATTTGGATATTTGCTGTGGCACAACAGACTGTTGCACTGCAGATAAGATTACTCAACTGTCCCGAGAAAGGTTGACTGTCCAATTGTAAGATGAGTGGCTATGCAGTGTCTGGCCTAGCAAAGTCATTACTGTCCATCTGAGGGACAGTTGGGCCAAACTTGCTGATCCGCAGGCAAGTCGAGAATTATGCACAGCCTGAATGTGTTAGAAACGTGACACCCAGACATAGACGAGCACCAGTTGACTAGGAGTTGCATCATGATCTGTACACCAGATTGACTTGATGTTGGTGAAAAATGACCATCTGTGAAGTGTCACTGGCAAAGAGATCACAGATTGGCCCAGAAATGTTAAAAGAATTCATGTAGAAATCAAATTTTAGGCTGGAGAAAGGGGGGAGTAAAGGGTAATCAGCTAATAATACACTAACATGTAGCTGATGGATTTCGAGTAAATTATTCATTGAGTCAGTGGTTACTGATTGGAGAAGTAACATATTCTAATGCAAATATAAATATCACCTTCAGGGCCCTCTCGATACCAGTGCAAAAGTTTCCAGTCCCAAATGTGTCCGCTGCAATAGGAGTACGACTAAATACAATCAAACATGGGTGAAGAGTGTAATGTACTATCTTTAAGTCAACCTGTTTTTTCATTACAATACCTCTTCCATTTAAACCCTGGTCAACAGATATGTTCACAGCCTCCGATGTCCACAAGGCATTTTGTCAAATGTTTTCAGGCTTCTATGAGATTCCCGGTTCTCTAGTGCAATCAGTTCAGATGCTTCTGTGCTTGAGAGCTTAAAGCTTAAACCAGTGTGAAAAGTTTAGGAAACATGAAAAGGCAGGAAAAAAGAAGAGGGCGGAAAGAACAAAGCTTCTTGTTCCTCCTCGGTTAATTAGCGCTAGGTTATAAAGGTATTCTTCGCACTTTGGGAATTGAGTGGCAAAGCGTATTTCACTTTTCATCTTCCTCCTTGTCCTGTTGTCACATCGTTCTGCTGTATCCAGGAATTTAGTTGGCGAGTTCACGCTCACTATTTTTCCCTTTCTTTTTTTATTCTGTCACACTCACAGGTCTGCATTAGCACACGCGCAGTCTTAAGCATGTGCTGGTGAATGGCTACTTAGGGAGGCTCATGTTATTTCTCTGAATTAGAGTCATTTCATGGGTAGTGTAGTTAGGGCCAGATGGTCAGATGTTACCAAATGAACACATTACGACAGTTGGTGACATAAAAGGGATTTATTCTGTGGGTGATCTCACTGTGTCCAGTGGTGAGGATGTTCAGCGATTTTATCAGTGTGTTTTATTCTGCTTTTCAGTGGAAGAGTGCAGTTTTATTGGCCGGCTGACAAACGGCCCGTACCCTATTGTTGCTTGAAACTTTCCTGACACACTGTCATGCCGTTTCACTTCCACTTTTCTAGTGTCTCAGGACATTACGTGATGAAACCATTCATTCCCATCCTGTCTTGGTCCTGGACTGTCATCTGCTTTACAGTGCTGTGAAAGTTATGGCTCGATGGTGTTTCTTGCTGTGTGTTTGTATGTGCTTGTGGGGGGGGGGTGGGGGGGGTGGGGGGGTGGGGGGGGGGGGGGTTGCTGTTCTCCACTAACCTTCCTGTTATCGTAGTCTCACTGGAAACATGCTTTTGTCAACAGAAAATCAAAGCAGCTGAATCTTCTTTAGGTTTGGAAATACTCCCTATCTGCAGACTGCCTGCTTCTAAGCCTGTTAATTCTGCGCTGTGGACAGGCACCGGCAGTGCTTGCTAATTTGAATACAGACTTTGCCTTTGTGGTGTCAGTGTGGTTTTTCAGCTGGAGCAGTGACATCTCAGCTTCACTGCCCGATCATGCCTGTTCCCCTTCACTGTGAATAATAGAGTGATGCATGTGTGTATGCGTCCATGAGAATTTGCATTGTGTAGTTGAATGATACCATAGAGGGAGCGAGACAAAGTGTTAAACAAATTGTGTCAAAGAAGATGTGTTGGTTTCATCTTGTGTGGGTGTTTCTTTTTCTATCACACTCAACACTTTTTATATGGTTGTTCTCAAATGTGTGTATGAATGTGTATCCATGTTTACAATAGTTTGAGTTATACCAAGCACATAATGATTGGGGGGGATTGTGAGCCTTGGACAAACTAGTTAACGCTGAATGGACTCAACTGGACAACTTTGATATCATCAGCCTGCATCAGAATAAAACTGATATAAAATCTTTTGAAGTACAGATCACAAAATGTTCTCATACTCCTCACCGGTGTTTTCTCTCATCTCCTTCTCTGCCTCTGTGAGAATAGATGGCGCCAGTGAGGTCGGCTGCCATCACGACTGCTCCGACCACTTTTTCTTTGTCTTTGTTTTTTAAGTTAGTTTTCAGCGTTTCTAAATCGGCAAAATCATCACCATTGGGTACATTAGGTATGACAGTGACACTCTTGTTTCTATTGGTATACAATGTCAAATTCAAATTCAAATTCAAATTTTATTTGTCACACACACACAACCATACACAGTATGACATGGGGGTGAAATGCTTGTAGCTGTACAATGCCCGACCATTAAATGACAGAAGAAAAGTTTTACAATATTTACAATTTACAGTTTACTACAAAAATTTACAAATTAACTTAGGAATTTACAGTAAAGAATTGCAAATAGCAGAAGAGGTTATAAAGATAAGGATTATAAATTATAGGAATTATAGGATTATAGGAAATGTGTGGTGGTGCGTGTGGTGACGTGTGTGAGAGTCCAGTCTTATAGTGACGTGTTTGGGAGAGTCCAGTCCTACACCTGGTTCAGGCCCCGAATAGCCTGGGGGAAGAAGCTCCTCCTCATTCTCTCTGTTTTGGCCTTAAGGGAGCGGAAGCGCTTCCCAGACCTCAACAGTGAGAAGAGTCCATTGTTGGGATGGGAGAGGTCCATCATAATCTTCCTAGCTTTGGACTTGCACCGCTTGGTGTAGATGGACAGCAGGTCAGGGAGCTCTGATTGAATGATGCGTTCTGCCGAGCGCACCACCCTTTGCAGATCTCGTCTGTCCTGCTTGGTGCTGTTCCCAAACCAGGTGCAGATGTTTGCCGTCAGGACGCTCTCGATGGTGCAGGAGTAGAAGTTCTTGAGCACCTTCAGTGGCAGATGGAAGTCTCTAAGTCTTCTGAGGAAGAAGAGATGCTGACGGGCTTTCTTAACCAGGGTGTTGATGTGACAGGACCATGACAGGTCCTGAGTGATGTGGACACCCAGGTATCGGAAACTGTCCACTCTCTCCACTGGCGTGCCACTGATGATGAGGGGTTTGTAATTCCTCGCCTGCTTTGTAGTGAAGTCCACGATCAGCTCCTTAGTCTTGCTGATGTTTAGGAGGAGGTTATTCTCCTGGCACCAGGTCTCCAGGTTCCTAATCTCCTCCAGGTAGGCCGTCTCGATGTTGTCGGAGATCAGGCCCACAACAGCAGTGTCGTCAGCAAACTTGACAATGGAGGTGGTGTCTGATGTGGCTACACAGTCATAAGTGTACAGTGAGTACAGCAGGGGGCTTAAAACACAGCCCTGAGGCACTCCAGTGCTGAGTGAGATGGAGGGGGAGACTTGTTTTCCCACCCTCACTGATTGGGGTCTGTCTGTGAGGAAGTTGAGGATCCACTGACACAGTGATGAGCTGAGTCCTAGATCCGTCAACTTGGTGAAAAGCTTAGAGGGAATTATTGTGTTGAATGCTGAACTGTAGTCCACGAACAGCATCCTAACATAATTCCCTCTGCCAGTGTCCAGGTGACTCAGGGATGTGTGGAGCAGGTGAGATATGGCATCGTCTGTGGAACGATTAGTCCGGTAAGCAAACTGAAGTGAGTCGATGGTGGCAGGAAGTGAAGAAGTGATGTGATCTCTCATCAGTCTTTCAAAACACTTCATCACAATTGAAGTCAGTGCTACTGGACGGTAGTCATTGTGGCAAGCGGGCTGTTGTTTCTTTGGAACAGGGACAATAATGGACTGTTTGAAGCACGTGGGAACCACAGCTTGGGCCAGGGAGAGGTTGAAGATCTCCGTGAACACCGGTGCTAGTTGATCAGCGCAGGCTCTAAGGACCCGGCCAGGGATTGCATCTGGTCCTGCTGCCTTCCTGGTGTTCACCCTCCTGAAGGTGTTCCTCACGGCATGCTCTGTGATGACGAATGCATTTTCTTCACTGGTGCACTCCGAGCGCGCGCAGCCGTTTGTTGTTTTAATTGCTGCGGCATCGAAGCGAGCATAAAACGTGTTCAGCTCATCAGCCAGTGAAGCATGTGCATTCATCATTGAAGAAGCTGGTCCGTTATAGTCCGCAGTCCTTTCCACAGGCTCCTAGAGTCGCACTGTCGTAGCTGTGACTCTAGTTTTTCCCCGTAGCTCCGCTTTGCCTTTCGGACCGCGCTGCGCACGTTGTAGGACGCAGCCTTGTATAGGTCCATATTACCGGAGACAAGCCCTTCATTGTAGGCAGCGGTGCGTGATCTCAGAGCGTCGCGGATGTTTTTATCCACCCACGGCTTCTGGTTGGGAAACGTTCGGATGATAGTTCTTTCTGCTGTGTCGTCCGCTAGTTTCCCGATAAATCCCACAACCGCTTCCGTAAACATGTTGATGTCATCAGAGCTGCGCCGAAACATGTCCCAGTCTGCGTCATCCAGTGCGTCCTGCAGCGCGGCCACCGATTGGTCTGTCCAGCGAGCGACCTCCCTCCTGATTGGTGGTTGCTGCTTTAGCCTTTGTTTGTAGGCAGGCATGAGGAAGATGGCGGAATGGTCAGATTTTCCAAATGCCGGCAGGGGCTGAGCCTTGTAACAGTTCTTGAACGGGGTGTAGCAGTGGTCTAATGTCCTCGTGCCCCGGGTGGGGCAGTTGATGTGCTGGTGAAGGTTGTGAAATGTCCGTTTGAGATTCACTCGAGATCCACTCACAATTCGAAGTTTTTAACTCCGGATCCGAGCTGGCCGAGTGAGATCTTGAGGGAGAACAAAGGGAAGCGGCGGCGGCCTAGAGGGAAGCGAGCCGGCGTCAGGAACAGGCTGAGAGCTCGTGCACACCGCACACCTCTGCCTAGCATCCTGCTCGCCAACGTCCAGTCACTGGAGAACAAGCTTGATGACCTCAGGGCCAGGATAAAGTTCCAGAGAGACATTCGGGGCTGCAATCTTCTCTGCTTCACCGAGACATGGCTGAACCCAGCGGTGCCGGACCACGCCATCCAGCCGGCCGAGTTCTTCTCGGTTCACCGCATAGACAGGACACGGGACTCGGGGAAGTCAAGGGGAGGCGGCGTGTGTTTAATGTGGAACAACAACTGGTGCAACAGTGCGAACGTTGTTCCTCTCACACGCTCCTGCACACCAAATCTGGAACTACTGTCCATCATGTGTCGTCCTTTTTATCTACCTCGGGAATTTACATCGGTCATTGTAAGTGCTGTTTATATTCCACCACAAGCGGACACGGTCACCGCCTTATGCGAGCTGCATGAGGCACTCACACAGCACCAGACACAACACCGGGACGCTGCGCTTATTGTGACGGGGGACTTTAATAGTGCCAACCTCAATCGTGCAGCGCCGAACTTTTATCAACACATCACCTGCCCCACCTGTCACGGTCTGCGGAGGCAGACCGTGCGGAAATGTGTGTGGTGGACCCAGGAGCGAACACAAGCGAGGATGCAGGAGTGGAGTTAAACAAAAGCGAGCCTTTTATTCTGGCTGATGAAAGGAACAAAACAGAGTGAGGGCAGCATAAGAGTAATAGTTAAACAGAAACCTAAACTGGACATAAACTAAGGAAAAGCTATGGCTGGAGATACGGAACACAGGGGGTGGTAACACAGACGACGCGACACAGACTACATGAAACACAGAGACTAAATACACAAGAAGGATGATCAGGGGAAGTGGCCACACATGGGAACACAGCTGACACAGATAAACATAACAAGACAAGGCAGGAGTAAACAACACTGACGGGAGACTGTCAAAGTAAAACAGGAAGTACACAGAGGTGCAAACAGGAGGAGAGAGAGAGCACGGGCATAGTGGGCTGGGGAAACATGGAATGAAACACAAGGAGGGGAGATGAGGGCTCACAGATACATAGAGGGGCACACAGGGGATAAGAGTCACAAGGGGAAGTCAAATAAGGAACAACATAACAGGACAACTCAGGAAACATGACCTAAATAAGGAACGAAATACAAAAATACAAGAAACTAAGAATACTGGGCCCACATGGCCCAGGACCATGACACCACCAGGGGTGAAAGGACACTGGACCACTGCTACACTACGGTCAAGGACGGCTACAAGGTACAATCCCGCCCTCCGTTTGGCAAATCCGATCACGCCGCCATCTTCCTCATGCCAAAATACAAACAAAGGCTGAAACAGGAAGTTCCGGTTCAGAGGAAGATCGCGCGCTGGACTGATCAATCGGTGGCCGCGTTAAAGGACGCACTCGATGACGCAGACTGGGGCATGTTCAGAAACAGCTCCGATGATGATGTCAACGTGTTTACGGAAGCGGTTGTGGGATTCATCGGGAAATTAGCGGATGATACCGTGGAGACAACGACTATCCCAACGTTTCCCAACCAGAAGCCGTGGGTGGATAAAACCATCCGCGACACTCTGAGATCCCGCACCGCTGCCTACAACACGGGACTCACGACGGGGGACATGGACCCGTACAAAGCCGCGTCATATAACGTGCGGAGGGCGGTGAAAGAGGCGAAGCAGCGCTACGGGAGGAAACTAGAGTCACAACTCCAACAGAGTGACTCTAGGAGCCTGTCAGAGTATTTTTGTTTTTAAAGGTTTTATTATTCATATAATAATCAACTAAGAGTGTTTATATTTCTCTTCTGTACTCAACCAGCTGTATATTTTAATTGCTGGCTCCCTACTTTATAACGGAAACTGTTTGCTTTCACATAATCACTCTTTTGCCTTCACATTGTCACTGTTTGCCTTCACACTAGCAGGAAACCGCCACCCACGAGTAAGAAACAACCTTGTAGAGAACACGAAGTTTTTTGAGAAACCACACCTGCGTTCTTGACAAGATAAGGATGATATTTCCTTTTTTGTATGCTTCATGATGTGTATAAATAAAGCCAGACTGCACCAAGGAGGTGTGTGAGTCTCTCCCTGAGTCTCTCACCCGTGCACGTTTAAAACTGCTCTAAGTGTCTGAGTGATATTTCATTGCATCTGAGTACTTGTTAAAATAGAATATCTTTAACAGAGCCTATGGCGGGGACTAAGGACAATAACGGACTATAAAGCACCAACAACCGGTATGACGAGCGCGGCCGTGACTCTGGCAGACGAGCTGAACACTTTCTATGCTCGCTTCGAGGCTGCAGCTAAGGACTCCAACAATGCTAGTGCTAGCGGCGCTAACGGCTGCAGACAGGAAGATACTGCCAGCACCGGAAACGTGCTCGTCATCTCCGAGCATGAAGTAAGGAGAGCCTTCAAGAGAGTGAACACCAGGAAAGCAGCAGGACCAGACGGCATCCCCGGTCGTATCCTCAGAGACTGCGCATACCAGCTAGCTCCTGTGTTCACTGAGATATTCAACATCTCTTTATCTCAGTCGGTGATCCCCACATGCTTCAAAGAGTCCATCATTGTTCCTGTCCCGAAGAAACCCCACCCTGCTTCTCTCAATGACTATCGCCCTGTAGCCCTCACCTCAGTAGTGATGAAGTGTTTTGAACGCCTGGTCAGAGACTTCATCATTTCTTCACTACCAGACACACTGGACCCACTACAGTTCGCTTACCGTCCAAATCGTTCCACAGACGATGCCATCTCTCATCTCCTCCACACATCACTCACTCACTTGGACACTAGAAGGGGGAATTATGTTAAAATGCTCTTCATAGACTACAGCTCTGCATTTAATACCATAATTCCCTCCACACTCACCACCAAGCTGGAGCATCTGGGACTCAGCTCATCTATGTCTCAGTGGATCTCCAACTTCCTAACTGGCAGACCACAGACAGTAAAAATGGGCGGACATATCTCAGCCTCCACCACTCTCAGCACTGGAGCCCCCCAGGGGTGTGTTCTGAGCCCCCTTCTGTACTCTCTGTACACATATGACTGTGTGGCCACTACCAGCTCCACCACCATCATCAAGTTTGCTGACGACACCGTCGTGGTGGGCCTGATCTCTGATAAGAACGAGACGGCCTACCTGAAGGAGATTAGGAATCTGGAGAACTGGTGCCAGAGGAACAACCTCCTTCTAAACGTCAGTAAGACAAAGGAGCTGATAGTGGACTTCAGCACTAAGCAGGAGAGGAACTACCAGACCCCCATCATCAACGAGTTCCCAGTGGAGAGAGTGGACAGCTTCAAATACCTCGGAGTTCACATCACGCAGGACCTGTCATGGTCCTGTCACATCAACACCATGGTGAAAAAGGCCCATCAGCGTCTCTACCACCTCAGACGCTTGAGAGACTTCCAACTGCCCTCCAAGGTGCTCAGGAACTTTTACTCGTGCACCATAGAGAGCATCCTGACGGGAAACATCTTAACCTGGTTCGGGAACAGCACCATGCAGGACAGACGAGCTCTACAGAGGGTTGTGTGGTCAGCTGAGCGCACCATCCGCTCCGAGCTCCCTGACCTGCACTCAATCTACAGCAGGCGGTGCTGGACCAAGGCCAGGAAGATCGTGAAGGACCTCAGCCATCCCAACAACGGACTGTTCTCTCTGTTGAGGTCAGGAAAGCGATTCCGCTCCCTGAAGACCAACACAGAGAGACTGAGGAGGAGCTTCTTCCCGCAGGCGATACGGTCTCTCAATCACACCACCACACAGTACTGACCCACACATATGGTTCTTACACACACACTGGACTTTCTGGACATTGTTTTCACTTCATCACTTAAATCACTTTAAGCATATTTGCACTGCACAAGACATAATGTGGATTGCACAACACTGGTCACTATATTCTTCATTTCCGGTTAATACTTGTACAGCTGCTGTTATTGTGTATATATTTATTTATTTATTTATATTTCTTCATACATTCTTATATAGTTCTATACTGTGTATTGTGTATTTTGTTGTACAGTTATTTTATTTTCAACTTTAATTTATATATTTTATCTTATTCTTTCCCAGTTAAATTTACCCTTCATTCTAATTTGTGTTGTACAGTTATTTCATTTTTAACCTTAATTTTTTATATTTTATTCCTTCCTAGTTAAATTTACACTTTTTAATTTTTCATATTTATTTCCTATCTTATTCATAGCCTTTTCCTTTTATTTTTCTTTAGGTCACGAGCAGTTGTGTAAGCATTTCACTGAGTACATGACAAATAAAAATTTGAATTTGAAAATTTGCTGTGTTTTTTATTCATTAATTCTCCGGACACACAATCTTTCCAATCTTTCCCTCTCTGCTCTGATTTTTCATGCTCATTTCTTTTTGTATTCTGCTATTTGAACAGTGCAGCAGTGCTGTTTTGTACCTGTAAGTAGTGACAGGGGGAGGTTTAATTTCAGCATTTTGAATGGGTGTCAAGCAAGGGGAACATGTTGAACCAAAGATTGCAATCTTACTGCTAAGCAGAGCATGTTTTTGTGCTAAATTGAGATTCTGGCACAATGGGGGGGGGGGGAAGCAAGCAAGCAAGAAAGTTCTCTTTGGCTATCTTGATGGAAAATCTAAAATACCCACTTTATATTATTGAATTATCAGTCAAAACTATCAGACAGGGCCATTAACTAACAGCCTCGACTTTGCAGCCTTTCATATTGCATTTTCCTACTTGTGTGTGGATTCTGGCACTCATTAAGCTTTGATTTTGCTTAACCTTTGCCAACTTTACATCTTTAATCCTTGCACTCAAAGGCAGGCTTAGCCAAAAGACAGGGCATGCAAAAGCACAACATTTAACTATTTGTTTGGTTTTTTAAGTCAAACATGCTTTCATACTGAAGAGAAAATAAGACCTTAGTAAAATGTTCTTCTTATAAAAATTACAGCGCATGTCTTTACATGATACGCGTACCAACACCTTATGAGCACACCTCTTCATCATTAGTATCACTGAATCATATGGCAACAATTGAGCACATTTAGCACATGTAGAAATGGTCAAAACCTGATAAAGATCAAACAAAACCCCAGAACGGAGAATGAAGGTGTTTTACATTACTTTGAACCTTATATGGTTGCTGGTGATAGACGGGGTGGTCTGAGTATTCTAGAAACTGCTGATCTATTGTTACTTTTCCACACAACCATCTCTAGGGTTGTGTGAAAATTTCTTGCTGATGTCAGAGGTCAGAGGAAAATAGCCAGACTGCTTTGGGTTCACTACTGTCAGTTAACAACAGGATGTTTAGCCTGCAATTTGCACAAGCTACCCAAAATATGACAAACAGAAGATTTGTAAACGGCCTGATGAGTCTTGATTTTTGCTGTGATCAGGAATTGTTTTAAACAGTATGAAAGCATGGCATCTGTCCTGTCTTGTATCAATGGTTCATGCATCTGGTAGTGGTGTTGTAACAGTTTGGGAGATATTTTATTAGTACATTTTGGCCTCTACCAGTGGAACACTGGTAAATGCAATGTTCCAACTCACTGTGTCTTTATTACTATAATGTAACTATCTTCTAAATGTTGCTTGTAGCAGGATAATTCACACGCCACAGTCATCTCAAAGTTTGTGGTAGGATGTGGTAGAATGGGAATTTGCATCACATATGTGTAGCAAAGAAATCTGTAGCAACTGCATGATGCTAACATGTTAAAATGGACAGAAATCTCTGAGAAAAGTTATGAGAGATGAGATGAGGAGATGAGATAGCCTTTATTTGTCAGTTGCAGGTCTTTTGCCCACAACCGAGATGACAGACCTTGCCGACCGTACATACAATACACAAACATCACATTGGGGAGAGAGGTCAGGCTAGGTAACGAGGAAAAAAACATCGAAATGTGTAACACAAAAGGATAATACAGGAATGAACAGATATCAACACACCATAGCACAATAAACACAGACAAGCAACATGGGAAAGTGTTCCAGTGTGTACATCTGATCTGGGACCGCTGCAATCTTCGACTGCGCCTCCAGCTGACCCGATGTCCACATCAGAGGGGAGGTAAGCGTTTGAGGTGGCGTTGGATCCAGGGTAGGGAGGGTGATGCGTCAGTGAGTGCTTATCAGTATCAGTATATGTATGTGTTTGCGCGTCCATAGTTCAGCTGAGACAGTGTCCTTCGCCCTGCTAGGCTAAGTAAACAGTCTTCCAGCCAACCCAGGTGGCCTTGCATGGAATGGGAAGGGACAGACTCAACACAGTCGTTATCAGGGAGTTTTTGTTCGGCTCCAGCCTTGAGCCCACAGCTGGCACCAAAGGGGTTACCAGCATCTTGTTGAATATTTGCCACAAAGAATAAGGACAGGTCTGAAAGCAAAAGACGGTCAAAGCCAGTAGAAGCAGTAGTCATAGTGGAGTATAATTTAAGAACAGCCAGGAATTACCATGCTTCAGCAGCTGTTTCAAAGAAAGTGCTCTTATAAATGATTCATGAGTGTACTGTTTTGATACTTTTCGCATTATATGTAAATACAGCTATGGGTGGACAGAGCCTCTTCAAAGTCTAATTCGTGAGACTAAATGAGACCAAGACTGGCTTTTTTTTAACCACCATATAATGTGACCCTGTGGAAAATTCCCCCCTTAACTCTATCATGGAGAAAAAAAGAGAAAGAGAAAAAAACTGAGAAAAAATTCCCCACACACATAAAAAAAAACTGCCACCATCCTGACAGAATGTAACCGCGGCCATAGTCTGCTCCTGTCGATGCTGGATATGAGCATGGAATGACTAATTCAATTACAGATGCACATAATGAAGTGAAGATTTTACAAAACATGCACATGCACACCCATAATCAATCACATGCACACAGAGACTGCCACTTCCACATAAGTGAGGAGAGTTCACTAATTTTTGTTCCTTACGCATGTATCCTGATTCCAGCAAGTAAAAGTGACCTCTCACACACTCTTTTGATAATTTTGTCACACAGACACACAAGAGCAGCTACAGATACAAACATGTGGTTGTCCAAGTAAATAGGAAGACGTTTATCTCCAAGTACAGGCCTTGATCAATTAAAAGAAATGAGGCGAAACAGGATTCTAGCACACCATCACTAATAACTGACAGAAGGTTGAAACTTATATATTCTAAATCGATTGCAGAAAGAGAGCAAAGAATTTCTGATTGATTTTAACACCAGAAATCCTTACTGAGAAAAGAACAACATGCTCTCTCATAAGAGCCTTTCCATTACAAACTCCATTTTTGAGGGTAAGGGTGTCCATAAGTGTGCTTAACACCAGGTAGGGAGGATAAGAAAGACAGACGCAACAACATTGTCATCCCCTATGTAGCTGGTGTATCAGAGAAACTCAGGAGGGTTCTCTCCAAGCACGACATCCCAGTGTACTTCAGACCCAGCAACACACTCAGACAAAAACTGGTTCACCAAAAGACAAAACTCCTAAACTGATATCATAATGACAATAAATTTTTGGTTTATTGTGCAGGCCTAATCTCGTGCACCCAGAATAAGCAGCCTGAGACTGAGTGACAGCAGCTTTATAACCTTGCCAGACCGTGCAGTCAGAAAACAAATCCTTAGGGTATGTAAGTTGTGTGGTGTGCGTGTGTGTGTGTGTGTGTGTGTGTGTGTAGGTTAAAACCAGATGTGAGTCTTTGGTGATTTAAGAGCAACACAAGCTATGAATCCAGCAAGTGGATGAATATTAGGCTTAAAGATGGTTTGGATTAATTTAGTTGACAGTTTTTAAGTTTTCCCAATCAGTGAATCATCACATTGTTATTTCAAACAACAGATGGCAGTTATATGGAGGCTGCTCATGATTGACAGCTACTGTCTTGGTGTCACAAACCTCCCACCTCTGTTATTTGTCTTATTATTTCAACTCAAAAGCTGTCTTTCATATCGACTTAATTCGATTTATATTAAAGGTTCTCTGTGAAGTTTTCTTGTAAATAAACAAAAACTTTGCTTTCTGATGATTTTGTGTCTGGGTCACATAGTTTGGACTGTAGTTAAAGTCAGTGTCTTAAAAGCTTTTAGGATCAGTATCCAAATAATAATTTCAGTTTGAAATTCACCATTGCTGACTAGTGGTGCAACGGATCAAAAATCTCACCGTTTGGATTGGATCACGGTTTTAAGTCACGGATCGGATCAATTTTCGGATCAGCAAAAATAGAAAAAAAAGAAAAAAATTCTACTCGCCATTTACTTATTTTTTGCCTATTAAAAAACAGTCAACTGAAGACTCATTCCCCGCACTTATATAAAAACAAATTAAGATGGAATATGGACATTATGGACCATGGTCCTTGACTTTTCCCAAAGTCAAGGACCAGCAGACTTAAAAAGTCCTTTGTCCCACACGCCATCAAACTGTTTAACTCCTCACTGGAGGGGAGAGGGAGGGGAAACGGGGACAATATGTGTGTATACAGTGGGGCAAAAAAGTTTTTAGTCAGCCACCGATTGTGCAAGTTCCCCCACTTAAAATGATGACAGAGGTCAGTAATTTGCACCAGAGGTACACTTCAACTGTGAGAGACAGAATGTGAAAAAAAAATCCATGAATCCACATGGTAGGATTTGTAAAGAAATCCTAAAAGATCCTTAAAGATAAAAGCAAAGAAAGGGGTGAAAACACGGCTTTTACTTACATATTTACACATGTGGGTTACAGCACAAACACACACGCAAGCATGCATTTATATGTGAAGATTGTTGGCTCGGTAATTGCTTCTTCCATCCTTAATGGTATTGAAATTGCCCATCTGCTGCCTTATAAACCCTGTGAGCTCTCTGGACTCCTTCCACTGTGAATGTCCATGTGTAGCTCACTTGCTCTTTCTTTATTTCTACTTTCAGTTTCTTTACACCCTTTTGGTTTCTTTCATACATTCACATTCACACGCTGATGCCCACCCTTGCCTCACGAGCATGTATGTGTAGGGGTCATTGTTATGCTGGTCGTGATGGGGTGTATTTGTGCCTCAGTTTATCCCCAGTGATTACAATCTAAAATCACCTCTGTAATGCATGCTGGATGTGAGTGGTGGTTCTCAGCTCACAGAGGCACCATATCACAGACACAGCCTTTGAAGCCCCTCCATTCTTTCTCTGCATGCTTGTCTGTATCCAGAAATATCTGTCTCTTAATCAAAGTATGTCTCCACAGTACTGTTTGTCTGGCAGATGGGTATATAAAAAAAATACTCTTATGTTCTCACCTCTTGTGTTGCTTGGTGGTTTTCAGCAAACCTGTTACTGATAAAACAAGAAAGGCAAGAATGAAGCTGTACAGTCCAGAAAGAGGAATCCTTATATACAAGTATGTATAAGTATTTGGACCCCTTTGTTTTTTTTTGTTTTGTTTTTTTTGATCAAGGTCTTTTTATTGAACAAAGAATTGCTTCCAACAACAATTACGGCAATATTAACAAACAGTCCCCCCCCCATCCAGAACAGTGTAACTAAAACCCAGCCAGATAGCCGATAGCCGCTCCAGTGTTACCCATGATGATGATAAATTATCATGGTCTTTTATCCAGTACAATAATGCCCTTATATTAGCTGCCCAGTAATAAAACAAAAAATTTGGGAGCCTCTTACGCTCTGCGGTCTTTGTAATACACTCTGTTTCAGCCTAGGTGGTTTTTTGTTCCAAATGAAGGAGGAGATTGACTATTTAGATTATTAAAAAATGACTTAGTTAAAAAAATTGGAAGACACTGAAAAAGATATAGAAATTTAGGAAATATAGTCATCTTAATGATATTTAATCTACCACCCAGCGAAAGAGGCAAGGACTCCCACTTTCCAAAATCCTCCTTTAGCTTAGACAATAAAGGAAGATAATTAGTTTTATACAAGTCTCTATGGTTCTGCGTAATCCAAATGCCTAAGTATTTAAACTTGTTATAGCTGAGTTTGAAAGGTGCTAGAATAGACGAAAGTTCCCCGGTTATTGTACCTAAAGGCATTGCCTCGCTTTTCCCGAAATTCACCTTATATCCGGAAATTGTCCCGAATTCCTTAAGTACATCTAAAGGATGAGAGGCTATTTGAAGGGTTGGAAATAAACAAGAGCATGTCGTCGGCATAAAGAGAGACTTTATGCTCGACGTATTCCCTCAACCTCAACACAGTGTCTCAGAGCAATAGCTAGCGGTTCAATTGCGATGGCAAAAAGGAGAGGTGACAAAGGGCACGCCTGTCGTGTGCCACGCTGAAGCTGAAAAAAGGGGGACAGACTATTGTTGGCCGCTACAGGGTCACAGTACAATACTTTTATCCAGGATACAAAATTACTCCCGAGGCCAAATTTTTCAAGCGTACGGAAAAGAAAGTCCCATCTCACCCGATCAAACGCTTTCTCAGCATCAAGCGAAATAACAGTTTCCAATACATTACCTTTGACGTGGCTATAGATTATATTTAATAAACGTCTAATATTAAAAAACGAGTACCTGTTTTTGATAAAGCCTGTCTGATCAGGTGAGATAATGGGGGGAAGATGTTTCTCTAAACGGCGGGCCAACACTTTAGCAAGGATTTTGGTGTCCGTGTTCAGCAAAGATATTGGATGGTATGAGCCACAATCTAAATGATCCTTATCCTTTTTTAGAATTAGGGAGATCACTGCTTGACGTATTGTTGGAGGTAAGGATTGTGAGAGGAAAGATTCTTCAAAAGTCGATTTTAACAGTGGATTCAATTGGTTAGAAAACTTCTTTAAAAAATCAGAAGGATACCCGTCAGGGTCAGGTGATTTTCCAGACTGCAGGACCCCTTTGTTTTTTAAATACATAAAATAATTTCAAAATTAAGAAAATATGTTCTTTTTTCAATCAACTGAAGATTTAGCAACTTTATTAAAAATCAGGAGCTTGAAATCGAATTTTTAAAAGGTTTCACTCCAGATGTTCAGTATAAGTGCTGTTGGCAGCAGTTCCAAGTTTTGCCCATATGAATTTGGGAAGTTTATACAAAATTGTTCTATCAGACTGAACAGAATGCATCTGTGGACTACGATGTATTGTTTCTCCACGGATGTTTTTATAAAGTTACGCTCAGTAGAAGTCTCTTTATATCCACTTGTGCTTGTACCTCCATCATTCATGCTAGATGTACATAGAGGTTTAAAACAACAATCCTTCTACTTTAATATCCATTTTCAGTGTTCTACAGTTCAAGCCCTGTGTGCCAAATGCTCTTCCTTAGGTCTCCTCATGACATAACAGCAGAACTTGCCTTTGGGCTTGGAGATTATGGGCTCTTAGATTGAAAACTGCTGCTGAAAACTGCTGGGTCATAAGCAACAACCCAGTGGTTATCACTAGTGATGACTGTACATGAAAAGGTCAAACATGTGCCTTCTGAACAGCAGGGGATAAGTGGAGCAGTTGGTTTGGGGAACAGTACTACCGGCACAATTGTGGTCCAGCTGAGGCCCCAGCAGCTATCTCAGTAGCCACCCTAGTTTTGTTTCATAAGAACAAACAATCTTCCAGATTCAGTTTTACAACTTCCAGTATGACTGTTATGTACTGGTTACTTAAAGTGGCTACTGTCTACTGCACTCTAGCCCCGAGCCTCTATTGGTCAGGCTTATAAAGTGCTTGTAACATCTGGCAGGTTGTCTAAACTCTACAGGGGAATTCAGTTAGAGAGACCATTACATTGTTGGTCACCTTTCTGACCGACAGTTTGAATTTTCCATTTGGCTTGTCAGCCAACATAGGAGCTGTTGATTCTATATTTATTCCTTTTTTCTCCCATGATTGAAACCACTGTGCTGCTGATACTGTTCAAAGCTTTAGAAAAAGATATATAAACCCTTGACCTGCTGTTTCCCAGCTCAATTTGATGGCAGAGGTCACAGAGTTTCTTTCACCAATTTAAATAAACTCACCAGTTTTTCCAATGCAGCAGATGCCCAGACAAATGTTATATTTAACTAGTAATTTAGTAATTTAATTACTGACCTTGAATTGCTTATACTCATGCAGTCAGTGCTGTGGTAGCGTTATTAGTGGTTATTTTGTCTGTGTGTGAGTTAATCCTACTGTCTTTCCAGTTTTAATATACTGCAAATGACTGAAGGCAAACCTTTGAACGTCAGACAAGTTTTACCATGATTGCAAGTACGTGATTTTGGTTTCTCTTTTTCTGGATTTTATTTTTGAGTAACTGTATGTGTAAATAGTTGCCTATGTATTGTAGACAATTCACATTGAAAAAATACTCATATAAGATCAGAATTTCCGGGTGGATACTACATTCAAACTCTCTCTGGCCGTACACCTTATATGCAAAGTATATGCTGTCAAAGATGAAGTTCACTAAGTAAGCATGTCATGTACAAAAGACATGTAAAGCCTATCAAAAGATGAGTAAAGTAAAATTTAAATGAGATTAATGAGATGCACAGTGGCACACTTATGCACCCTTGTGTAACATTTAATCGTTATTCTTAATGTAATGTGGAATTGTGAACAGATGAAATCACTTAAATACATTTTGACACATGGATCACTTTTATGTTAGAAATCCATGACATTCACCACATGTTCCAAAGTCTTGATATATTTGTGACAGGGGTTAGCTGCATCAGCTATCAGCTGCCATAAAGGGTAACTTTCAACTTTCAATATTCTGCTCTTGTCTCTTCTTTTCACTTTTATTTTTTTCCCACACATTTTTCCCACACTGAAAATAACTAAAAGGCATCACAGACCGTTAGGGACCCGCCCAATGTGACTTTTCCCCCCTGTTTTTTTCTGTGACTTTCATTTTGCGTTCCGACCTTGCTTTGTAAACCAGGGTTGAAACTCCTTTTGTACTTGCACTGTATGTTGTGCTCCAAAACCCCCTAAAATATAAGCTGTTTTTACTCAGGTTTTAACATTCCAGCTTTCTAGTACAAAGTTCATGTAATGTCCAGTTGTGCCCATAAGTAACTGTCCACAGAAATCACTGCGAGGTAGTGAGTAGATGTCCTGTACCTTCTGCACATTCTACCGAGGCAGCTGTCTCTTACTTGAAAAAAAGGGAGTAAACTATCTCAGCATGCTGCAGTCTCATATTTAAAAAAAAATATATATATATATATTAGGTTTTTATCTTAGTGGAGATTAGAAACTGAGTTGATCTGATAAGGGAGACAGGTGTAGGTGTATTCTTGTGCATGGCCACGTGCATATCAGACTTGGATGGTGTTGAAAATGAATCAGGATACTAAGTTCAACCTCATAAGATTGCCATGGTGACTTGCAAGGAAAGTGACCGGGGTTCTCATTCACACATAAGGGCAACATGTTTAGATGCTGTCAAATTAACGGAAAGGAGAGCATGTGGAAAAGTTGTCTTGGGCACAGATATTTTCCAGAGGTGAAGGAAATGTCTCCCAGGTTGCTAATTGTATTCTCACAGTTATGCTGGAGGAGAGCGCAAGATGACCACCAGAATCAGTAGGATTCAACAGAGGAAAAACAATACAACATTTTCTAGCACTCCATTCATTAATCGTTATTCATTATCAATAACCAAACTGGTGGTTCAACTGTCCACCCAACGGGGTGATGATGTCTCGATTCTGACAAGATTAAAACTGTTAATCTCACAGATACTTTTGCATAGGATTCCATAGTTAACTAGGTTTTTTTCATGCAGAAACTTTGTGATATATTGTTGTTTCCACCATCCTTCACCATGCCCTGTTTACATCAGCTTTACTCAGATTGCGTCTATCTTTCAGCCTACCCCGAGGAGCTTGTCTGCAATCATATCCTGCTAGTTTTTTGTTTGTTTCTTAATTTTATGTATGTTTTTCTTTTTTTTACGTACTGCCACAGAAAGGCCAAGAAGGTGAGGCCAAAATACAATTGAACAAATGGAAAAAAGAATACAATAGAGCACATGTTGCCTAATGATCTATTGAGTGTTTTGTTGAAAGGAAATAGTGCAAAAGGACGTCCATAGTCTTATCATATTTTATTTTATAAAAAGCAGTATTTTAGTGTGATTTGGTATCTTTTACTGCTATCGAAGGCTTACAGACTATGGAGTGTAATCCTCTGATAGTCTATCTAGAATTGAATCAGTTTCAGCTGGTCACACTAAAGACTCTGTTGTTGTACATAAAGTACTTTCAGGCTGTGCCTCTCATCCCTTCTTCCCATGGAGAAACTCCGAGAGTGGCATGGAACATTAACACCTCCATTGCGGTGTTGTTCCCACTCTTCACTCAGCAGTGTGAAACCAGATGGATAGCTTCTCATTGGGAGAGTTTTGCATCGTTGCTGTTTTTTGCTTCAGGATCCCATAAACAGTAAGTGAGGAGAGTAAAAAGACAATAAACATGCTTCTGTCATTCACATACATTTAAAATAAAAATGTTGCTGGTGTTTGTGTGAGTTTCAGAAACTCCTGGCTGTATCACTTCTTGATGTTTAAAAGCACTAATCAATGCATATTTTTATATAGAGTGAAAAGGCAATAAGGTGGTACTAGGGGAGTAATGATTAGCCACATGGACTCCACTCCCTCACTAGTTCTTGCCCAGTCCACTTGAACCACTGTTCTTTTGTCACTTTTCATTATAAACCAGGTAACTAGCACCTACAGCACACCTTCCTAGACCCTGTAAATTATTTGTTTCTCTAAAATGTGTTTAAAATAGAACAAAAGATTTGAATCTTATATCGATAAAGCTGTCTAGAACAACAAGTGTCTACCAGTGACAAAATTTGAAGAAAAGTTTTCTAATAATTTTTTCCTAAAGTTAAGAATTAATCTGTTTAATGATCAGAATTATTAACAAAGCAACTTCTCCCTCAAAAGAGGTCATAATGTGGAAAACTGTTATCAGTAAAGAGGACTTTTAAGAGGCTGAAGTGTCTGTTTAACATAAAAATAGAACAAAGAAAATGGTAGAAATATAAATAGGTGTTAGAAGTATTCAGATGCTAATGAAATGCCATAGGTTAGATGGTGCTTGGATCATTTCTGTGGCTAATCTTAATGGAGGTGCAAACAGCTCTTTTCTTAAGCAAAAAGTCTGTAAAGCTTGAGGTAAAAGTGATCACAACAGTAAGATTTTTGGTAACTGGAAAAATAGAACTGTCATGGTCCTGGGTCTTAGATCCAGATTTTTGAAGTTTTTGGACTTTAAAATTCTGTTTGTCCTCAAATATTTTCTATTTGATTCTTACTTTCCTTATTGTTTACATTTTTTACTTATTTCATTACTTTTTTTTAGTCTTAGTTTCAGTTACTGTCTGTATTCATTGAGTTCATGAGTTCTGTGTTGCCTTTCTGCCTTGGATTAGGTTTTCCTTCTTGGCATGCATGTGTCCTTAACCTGCAGACAATGACAATGACAATAACAATAGAGCTTTATGACTTAGATCTGCTGGGGATATCAATTAGCAGACTGCTCACATATTCACAGCATTTTCACACTCGCACATTGTGGCACAGTTCATTAAAACAGGGCATTCATGGGAATTTGGACCCTCACTGGTGTTATTGGTGTACTATAGATAAAAAGCTAAGCCATTGCCTTCACCCACTACCCTCATCTCATTTAACAGCAGATAGATTAGGCAGGGAAATTACCCGAAGTGGAGGGGAGACCAAAACTGCATTAGCAGGTTTGTTTCTTTGTTTCTAAAATATGGTTTACAATTCATTCAACTGAGATTTTCATTACCTCCATTAAAATGAGGTGTTAGTGGTAATTATGCCTCTTTTTATACTTTTACTTGAGGGTTTTTTCTTTTTTTGGAAAAAAAATGACCATATGCTTGATTTACCTGCAGCTGCAGAATAAAGAGCTGTAGATACATATTATATATACATTATATATACATACATAAGTATGCATATTTGCATATTTAGAGCCCAGAGAAGCATGTTTTAGCTTCCGGATTATATTAAGAAATTACCCTACAAAACCTTTTAATTGCACCTCTGGGTAAATACAACTCGAGTTTTAGCTTTGCACACCCTAGAACACCTTCATCTCAGCTCTTATGTGTTCTTATACACAGCTTTTTATAAGATAGGTCTCCCAGCAACAGTATAGGGAGCAAATCTTGAACCCTGAGAAGCCCCACCCTTTCAGGCTTATCACTGGTTCTGATGGAAGTGATGATTTGCTTCCCTGCCTGCTTGATCTCATATCATGGTAGTAGCTGTGGGCAGCATAATAATAATAATAATAATAACATTTTTATAAATGCTCTGCAGAAATGTGAGTGGGAGAGAGTTGGACCGTCCTGAAATTACTGTGGGCTTGTATTTATATGCCAACACAGAGCACATGTTGTAAAATGAGGTGTGAAAGCCAAAAGTTGCATACCCTTGTAAAGTAACTTGCACTTGCACTGATTAACACCCCTCTCAAATCCATGCAAATATATTGGATTCGTTTGAGTTGTAAGATGGGAAAATACCCACTGCTGCAGCTGTGCATGCTATATGTTAGCAGACATTCTCAGCTTATCATGTATGCTGCTCTTCTGAGCTCCTACTGGGCAATAACATATCTGTTTTAGATTTCTCTCTTTTATTTATGCTCTAGCTGTCACAGGGACTTGTAATTTTTAATATTATATAATGCAACTATATTTAAACTGGAATGTAGAGTACAGAATAGTATAGAAATCACTGCACACATACAAATCAGAGAAATCCAATGAGAGCTATTCCTTTGTGCTTTGTGCAGTTTGAAAAGACAATCTCTGAAATCTCCCAGACAGATGTGCTTGGATAGAATTTAATGCAGCTGTGCTTTAGTTTACATGCAGTCAGCAGCATCTCTGGATGTGTCTTCACATTGCACAATGTACTAGAGATACACATTCAGAGGACCTCTCCGTAGTTACATGCTCAAACTCTTGTGCATAATGAGTCAATGTAACATACATTTGAAAT
Source organism: Maylandia zebra (assembly GCF_041146795.1). Classification (NCBI taxonomy): domain Eukaryota; kingdom Metazoa; phylum Chordata; class Actinopteri; order Cichliformes; family Cichlidae; genus Maylandia; species Maylandia zebra. The sequence goes on along the minus strand of NC_135172.1, from coordinate 37,506,966 downwards.
TATTTTCATCATTAAGTGTAATATAAAAGAATGCATGTGAAGTGTGTATACACAGGCATGCACACACACTCAGACTGTGATTGATGAAAGCAGTCTCCCCCCCATGACCAAAGACAGCTCATGCAAGCCCATGAGTGTAATCAGTAGTTAAAGGTCAGCACGACGCTACACCCACACTCACACATGCGCGCATATAAAAGTATATTAAGTAAGATAAATATACAGCATTGTCTTACTCTTACTTTGTTTTCTATTTCTACATCATAAGTACTTGAAGATGGGATTCTTGCATTCTTCTTACCATGAAAGCAACATGGTTCATTTTTCATGGTGTGATTGACTATTTGACCTCTAGTGGTGAACGACAGTTGGATGAATTGCCATTGATTTTTTTTTTTTTTTTTGAAAAAGCTGATAATCTGCCCATTACGGCTTCAAATGTTTCACCTATGCTATGAAATACTTGTGCTTCTGGACTGACCAAATATTTAATGCAGGCATTTATTATTAGATGATGTACAAAAAACTGTACATCATCTAATAATAGATGGATGAAATTTTCATGGGGAATCATTTTACAAAATAGTTACGAGACTGATCTCCTTGAGTTTGATGTCTGATGTTTAAGGCACTTTCAATAACAGAAATGTCTGCAGTTTAGTCTCTGGCAGAGGGCCTGTGTTGCATATTATACTCCTGTCACTCCCCTTTCCTTTCTGATGTTGTTTTTATCTTCATTCTCTGCTAAGTAAAGGGAAAATAACTACAAAACAAAAACAAAAAAAAGATTGCTTGTCATTGATACTTCGGTCAGTATAAATCATAAAGGCATCTAAAATGCAGAATGTGTGGCAAAGGGAAAAGATTTTTTATACGAGAAGCCTAGTATGGTCAGTCACTGGCAAATAATCAATCTAAAGGGCAAAAAAAGCAATTGAAATGCACAAATATAACTTGTAATTACTCATTTTTGGCTTTGCAATCGATCACTAGAGGACGGAACAGGAAGTCTTAAACTAGATATTCCCTGTCTGCTTTCTGTGCAGTTTCTGGATATACCCGAAGCCCTGAGACCTCTTCCCCATAGACTGACTAAGAAGATTAAATAATGGGATCCTAGACTGGCATGATTTCAGTGTATTACCTCCAAAACTGATGACAGACAGATTATTCTCAGCTTTAAAAATCATTCATTATATTGTACTTCTTTAAAATGACCAGTAAACCCTGTGAGAACTGTTAGCATAGCTATAGATTCAGTTTCCGTTTTTTGTTTTTCTAACTTCTGGAAGTTTCTGCACGTGCAAGTGTGTGGTTGTATAGTTGTGGGTGTTTGCTTGGCTGCATGCTCGTCTTGATGTGTTAACGGTGAATAGCAGCTCCGTATCAGGCACAGCAGTGAATCCCCTCTCCTTTGTGGGCCTGTTTTCATGTTGTTTTTCTCAGCAGGAAATGCAATATTGCCAGTGCCTAGGGCTGCAGGGCTTCTAATGCAGTTACTATTGTCTTTTCTCTTATCCACCCACATGTCTCTATCTCGCCATCTCATTCTGTCCTGGTTCATTCTTGTCTCCCAGGGTTCTCACTCGTCGTTACGCAATTAAAGTAGAAACCCTCATAGTCACATCTCCATATTTTGCCTTCTCACCTTTATTTTCTGCTTGCATTTGCCTTCTGTTGCTCTAAATCAATTTCACTTTCTGTATTAGTTCAGATTACTCTCAGATAATTTTGTTTTGTTCATTTCATGGTATCGTAGGAAACATGCGTAGCCTGTGTAAAAACATTGAATTTGTGCAGATCTACACTGAAAGGAAAGCATAGAGAAGCTGGGATAAAATGAAATTTATTAGGCGGAAAAGAAGCCATTTTCTGAGAAAGGAGAAGCACATGTGGGAAAAGATGAAATGGACAGAGAGCTTGTCTGTGCTTAATGTTGTTAGAACACCACCATCAGACTCTCTTATCATCCCTTTGGTGTCCCTATCAATCACAGAGTAGACCATCAGCCACCCCTATACATAATGCAGGGAAACAGAGTTGTCACTCAAAGCAGTCACACATGCATCACCATCCATGTGCTCTGTCCATCCATATCAGACACACACATGCACCCACACACACAAGAGTCACAAGACAATGGTGTGGCACAAACAGGCTCAGGAAAAGCTGCTTCCTCACTCTGTCTGCATCCTGATTTGCTAATTTATGGCCTGAGCTCACCTGGATAGCTCACATTATGCACCTCAGCAGCTTGCAACATTATCACATCTGTCCGTTTGGTCCTACAGTATGGATCAGCAGAGCGTGTGATAAGTCAGGGTGAGTGACAACAAGACTGACTGCAAGGAAAGTTGCAAAGTAGGGAGGAACTGGGTGTGGAATATTTGTATTCCTTCTTCATCCATGAGCTGTTTTAAATGGGCACAGATCATCAGAGCATGTGATAGGGAAAGGCCAGAGAAAAGAAAGTGAGAGAGAAAGAGGGAGAGCGATAAACTGAAAGGTGGGCGTAGCAGACATATAAAGGGCGATCTCTCTAAGGTCCTGTACAGGAAGAGAGACACCACAGCAAGTGAATTAGCTCAAATTTAGTGATGACAAAAGGGCACCCATCTGAACAGAGACAGAAGGATCATCCTTCTCCTAATATTAGCCTGTTGATCTTATGGGAAATAGAATGGCAAGAGAGGGGCCGGAGATTAGAAAGTTAGAGAAAACGCAGCCTCTTCAGTTTCATACGTGGAAATAGATCAGCAGATTAGTCATGTTGAGATATAAATGGTATTTCAGTTACAAAAGACTAAGAGGCATATTGGGTGGAAAGGAATGAACTGAAATGCTTATCCCACACTTCTATGTGTGATATAAAGTTAAGGCATGAGGAACAAAGAAGATACTATGACACTGGCAGTTAAGAATACCAGGGTGTGTGTAAACTGTGTCAACACTTTCTTATTCTTTTCCATAGTGTTGCCCATTATAGTGGGGCAAGCACAGCCTCAGGCTCTGAATCAGAGGCACAGTACTGTATACAACTGGAGGGAAATACTCCATTTGTCTTCACCGTTCAGGAGAGAATGTATGAAACAACAGCACATTAGAGAGACAGTGTTTTAGTAAGCCACGGTGTACTGGAACTGCTTTAGCAGTGCAGGTGGCCAGTTCACCTGCATAAGACACTTTTTATTTTTGTTCTTGTGTTTTTTCTACTTCATTTGTTTACATATGCTGACATATATTTTGAAATATTAACAAAGATTACCCAAGAATTCAGCATTCAGTCAAACACAAACAATAAATGACAAAAATAACACACCATCAGACAATGTACGACAAAGCATAAAAGTACAACATGAAAGTCCACAGTAGAATAAGAAAACACGACAATAAATAAACTGGTTCTTCACAGGAAAGTCATGTGCTGTGCCGATGCTAGCTGGAGAGGACGGTCCAAAACTTGTGTACTTTATTTTTTTGCACCTTCTGTCTTCTAGATGGCCCTGCTCCTCGTCATTTCCCAACATGCATCTCTCTTCCATTCTCTTAAAGAAGAATGCTTTGGCACTGTCCCTACTACTGAAATGTAGGAATAGTGCTGCCCAAGGTCTCATTGTGCATGTAAACCTGGGTCATAAGGTTCACTCTGATGTCTGATCTTTGCATTACATACTAAAATCTTGTATTTTATTATCTTTGTCTATATGATTGGAGCAGAAAAACTTGATCAACTTGTCCAATTTTTCAATTTTATTTATACAGTTGTTAACATAGATTCATGCAGTGTGGTTGTGCGAAATGCTATGGCATCATTGTGACGTTGTAGGACATCATATAATAAAAGCGCATGAAGTCTGTACTTGTTTGGTCAGAAACATGCACATGAGTAGTTTTGGAGAGCATTTTGTAGGTCATTGGCAGTGCTCCTCTTCCTTCTCAGACAAAATAGCAAATATGCATCCTTCTGGCGGGTTGAGGCCTTTCTATGGCCCTGACCACCTCTCTGTGTGTAACGGCCCACCTTCTGGTATTTCCTCCCAACTCTTGAGACTGTGCTGAGAGACAAAGAAAACCTTCTAGTGTCAGCAGGCATAGACATGCCTTCCTGTAGGAGCTAGACTACCTGTGCAACTTCAATAGATTACAGGTACAGTCTCACGCTGCCTGAAAAGAGGTTAGTGTTTCCACCCTTTTCCCTATTTAGCTAAGATGGCAACCACTGTGATGAGAGGTTTATAGTAGTCGGCACTTAACCACTCGTGTTGCTCTTCATGTAGCCATTGTTGTTCGTATTAATGCACTTGCGCACTCAAAACAGTGAGCGTTAGTATAGAAGTATGCAATGAGAGACACAGCAGTAATGTGTACAGTGATCAGAGCAAGTTCTCAGATTCTTATTCAGTCCCAAAAGGTCTAAATGAGATATTAACCATGAAAATCAGGTTCACAAGAATACTTAAATTAAAATTAACATCCCACAGCGATTCACCATGTTTTGCAGTAGCATAATGAAGTAAGTCAAGAATATGGGAGAGAAGAGGAGACAGAAGCTTGTTACCACTATGGGTTTATAATGAAACCCAGATGTTTGCTGCCAAATACATCCCCAAACACACTAAACAAGTATGCCATCCAGGATTAGTTTACTTTTTATTTTACTAAGAAAATAAATATATGAACCTGAGGTCATTATAGAGTCAACTGTTATCATTTAGTACTCAGAACCATCCAGTATAAGCTTTACAATTGTATGTTAATGTTTTCTAAGAAGAAAAGTTAAGAAATAGAAAATTCATATGGGTGCATTTGAGGAAGAACTAACAGGGAATGTTAAATGATGTCTCTTTAGAAATGTTGATGACATTATTCAAATGTGTTTTTATGCCTTTTTAATGAACAGGATGTGCCACTGTGATATATCATCAGCATCTGTTTTAACTCACTGCTTTCTCTGTGGGTTTTGTCCAAATACTCCTTCAGGAGATATATGCAGGATATTACTGGAAGGGATAATTTGTCACGAGAAAACTGTTGACAATGTCAGGACTCTTATCTGCTGTGTCCATTTTTTTAAAATTTGTTACGACAAGGCTGTTCTTATTCCCAGGGTGTCAAATACTGTCATTTTCTCAAAGCTGCTGTCATCTCACAGGCACATGCGATATTTTCTTTAGTGTCATTATCATGACACACCAGGTAATAGCAATACTGAGTTGAGACTCTTAAAGGATCCATTAGCATTGAATTTAAATGCTTAGTTTTTCAAGGCATATAATGTTATCAAGTAGTTTTGACCCAAACCACAATCTTTTCCTATACTTTCTCAAGTTTTTGGTGCCAAAATCTAACCAACAAATAAAAGAAAAAGAAAGAAGGAAGTGAAAACCAAAGAAAACAAAGCTTCCAGACAGGACTGTGGTCTTCTTGTTGAAAAACGTACTCATCCTCCCATCAGCCACTGCCCCCAGTGCAAACTCTGGGACTAGTTATAGGTGGGACATTATTTCATCACCCATTATTGCCATATCCAGTGTGTTAAGTCACTGATGCCATCTCAGGGACGCCAGCAGCACCTGTCTCATAGATGCTGTAAATCATATTATGTATCATATAAAGTCTGCTCATTTAAACTGAGAACAATATAATTTAAATATAATAACATGACACAAACTTAGGGAAAAAATGTATGTACTAGTAATTTGGGAATTACAATTGATTACAAAAATCTGATTAAACTTTCAGACCTAAAATTCTTTCCTGTCTCAATCACCCCCTCTTTTAGGAAGAGGAATCACTTCTATTCCTTGGAACATACTGTATGGGAGCACATGATAGCAAGCTGAATTAAATGCCTAGGCATTTAAGATCTTTCATCTTTGTTCCTTGTGTTTTCTTTTATGTTTGGAGATCCAGATTTTTAGATCTTATTTAGTTTCCCCTGCATATACTAGCTGGCATGGGCATTTCAACAGTACATTTAGCTTTTAATTTTGAATTTCTTTTAACTGTAGGGATGTGAAAACAGATTTCTTTTGATCTTAGCTCTATACGGAGGGCAAATTAAACATGGATAAATTCCCACCTGGTAAATCAGATAAAATATGTTGAGGGGAGCCTTATAGTAATCAGCTCTATTTGCCAAACATATGGTTCAGAGTTTTTTCCCATTTATCGGCAAATATAGGATAGATATAGGATCTTTGAAAGAATGACCTAATAGAGGGTCAGTGTGCCACTTTTAATGATGCGTTTATTTAATTAGATAAATAGGAAAATGTGGTGAACACTGCTGGTGTAGGATGTTATTCAACTATTGTTGTCCTTATATGTAGGATAAATGTGAGTCACAGTATTGTTATTTGATTTGGGTCATACTAACATGAGGTTTATGAAGAAAATATCTCATTTTCCCATCTTGCCAAAAAGTGTTCTGTGTTGAAAATATTTAACCTCCAAGGACCTGGCGTACACATATGTGGGCATCACGTTTTGGGTTATTCAGACCAAAATACTTAATTTTGCTCTATGAGGGCCTGATATCCACTTACAAGGACATTATACTGCTAATGTTCTATCAAAATTTTAATCAAATATCCTCATATGTGGCTCTCATTTTTCTTAGAAACAAAAATAAGGTAAAAATAAATAAATAAATCTGGTAATTCTTTGTTTTTACATTCATCAGGTCCCAATCAGCCCAAATATCAAAGAGAAATTAAAAATGCATGCCGTGGAAGAGTTCGGTTCTCAGGAGGTTAATTTAAATCCATCAGTTTAATTTAAAGATAAAATGGTACGACTTATGCATCAGAGTAGTTAAATAGAAGTTACATGTGTACATTTTCTCCCTGATGACATCTGAACAACAGAAACTGCTAAAGAAAAGTAACAAAAGATTTTCAAGATAAAGGAAGAAAAAAATCTTTAAACCTCACCACCCAGATTTCTGTGGTCATGATGGACGTTTCCTTGACTGTCATATTGTTCAACAGAATGGTTGAAGGCCAGGGTGCTGATTGTCACAGTACATTTAGAGCTTTATAAATTCCTTCAAATGTGATCCAGCTCTGGTTGTTTTTCACAAGTCACAATTCTTTCTCTATTTCTTTTTATATTGGTGTTGCACTGAAGATGCTGAGATTGAAAGGGAGAGGTAGACAGCCCAAACGCAAATAGATATAGATTATAATAGCTCTGATCCCAGCTGCAGGGGAATATTATTATTTTGATTCTTTTTTTTCATACTCATCTGGGTTATGGAGAAAAACCTATAAAGCTTCTATAAAATGAAGTTGAGCCAAAAAAAAGCCATTTCTCATCTGATTCTCTGATTGATGCAAGTGTAGGTTTAAAAATGAGATAACAATCAGCTAATGGGTTTCACTGGTTCCCTCAAATATAGAATTGTTTTTACATGAAGAAGCAAATATTAATTTGCTTTTGTTTTACTTGATTTACTTAATTATTTTATTTCACACCTGGTAAATTAGATGTAGTGAAGGTTTTATTCAATGTGGAGATAAATATGTATTTTAGAAAAAACTAAATGTTTTGCAATAGTGAGACACAGAAGCACGCAGGTATATATGTCCTTGTATGTATTCACCTATGAGCATAGACATGAATGCTCAGTATAACTGGCATTGTGGACTTCTTGGTGACCACATGCAATTACCATTTCCCCCAGTAACTGTGCAACTGCTCTGTGACATCTTAAATACTTAATGTGAAAGAAGGGCAGGTAGAGAATTGCAGAGCTGAATCATTTCCTTAATATTAGCCAGCCAGCTTATAGCACGTTCATTTTTTTCTGGCCATTTAAATACTTATAATCTAAAAGCTTTCTGCATCCAAAAAATAGGAATTTGCTGACTGCTGAAAATACATATAAAAACAGTTTGCAAGTGCAGTGACATTCAGTTGAAAGAGACTGTGCAATGAATGTGGATATTGCTGTCAGAGGAACTGCTTCAAGGTTAGTGTTCTCCATGGGAAAATCAGCTGAAGTTTGCACTTAACTTGCAGTACCTACTATATGAGGCGAGCACTTCACAGACAACAGGCTATACATGTATAATGAAGTTGAGGAATTTTAAGGGTTTTCCCTAGAAAAAAAATATCACACTTTGAATCTGTTTTTGATTCAGTGAGTCCATATTTAATATGCACAGGCCTTAAATTTGACTGCGGCAGCAGCTTAATCCTTTGTTGTCATTTTTGTCTATTTGTTGATTGATTTTTGACAAACGCAAAATTTACACAAATATACACAAGGGAATTAGACACCGCATTGTTATACCAAGGCAAGAAAAAAATAACCTAAAGTGGATTAGTAAGCTGGTGGGCCACCAGAACAGTTGGTGCACTGTTTCATTGATTCTGAAAGTCTCTGGCAGGCTTCTGGAGAATGAAACACAATTTTCTATTATATGAAGATATTACTTCATATGGTGTTTGGATGACAGTGGTGGAGAGATATATGTAACAAATCCATCCTGAATCTCGCATCGAATCAAATATTTAAATGCAAAGAAGTATGTATGTATATTAAAAGGATGGGCAGTTTGAATAATGCATGTTGGTAAAAAATAAAATAAAATGTGCTGGATCGCTTTAGATTGTGTGCAAAAAAAAAAAAAAAAAAAAAAAAAAAAAAAATAGATTGTGTGCATTTATAATGTCGCAAGACTTTCACACATCCTTAGTAACACTGTTACTCGTGCATATGTCCCTTTAGGGCCAGACTGCATTGAATAGTGTTGTAAAGGGAAAGATGGCAGATGTCCCACCCCTACTTGGTTTTAGAAAGACTTTAACAGCAGGCAGGACTGCAAACGCCAAGGACTGGCTTCTTACTGATGTGCTAACATTATCCAGCTTTAGGAAGCTTTTCTATAAAATATTCCTTGAAGGTACTGACTGAAGTTATTTAATAAAAACAACAAGAGGGGAAAAAAAGATTTGTTTCTATGCAACAAATTCTAAAGTGGCGTGTTCACAAAGGCATTAACTGTGTAAACCTTTTTCTCTCTCAAGCGAATTTGTCAAAGATCATGGCAGAACAGGGAATAAAAGGAAGACTGTAGGAATATTAAAACCATCTAAACCAGTAGACAGTACATCTATTTAACCAGTCAAACTTTAAAACACCCTATATGTAGGTCAGTGGACAATTGGAAAGTCAGGTTGTGAAATACACATATGACTGTGTGGCCACTACCAGCTCCACCACCATCATCAAGTTTGCTGACGACACCGTCGTGGTGGGCCTGATCTCTGATAACAACGAGACGGCCTACCTGAAGGAGATTAGGAATCTGGAGAACTGGTGCCAGAGGAACAACCTCCTTCTAAACGTCAGTAAGACAAAGGAGCTGATAGTGGACTTCAGCACTAAGCAGGAGAGGAACTACCAGACCCCCGTCATCAACGAGTGCCCAGTGGAGAGAGTGGACAGCTTCAAATACCTCGGAGTTCACATCACGCAGGACCTGTCATGGTCCTGTCACATCAACACCGTGGTGAAAAAGGCCCGTCAGCGTCTCTACCACCTCAGACGCTTGAGAGACTTCCAACTGCCCTCCAAGGTGCTCAGGAACTTTTACTCCTGCACCATAGAGAGCATCCTGGCGGGAAACATCTTAACCTGGTTCGGGAACAGCACCATGCAGGACAGACGAGCTCTACAGAGGGTTGTGCGGTCAGCTGAGCGCACCATCCGCTCCGAGCTCCCTGACCTGCACTCAATCTACAGCAGGCGGTGCTGGACCAAGGCCAGGAAGATCGTGAAGGACCTCAGCCATCCCAACAACAGACTGTTCTCTCTGTTGAGGTCAGGAAAACGATTCCGCTCCCTGAAGACCAACACAGAGAGACTGAGGAGGAGCTTCTTCACACCACCACACAGTCCTGACCCACACATATGGTTCTTACACACACACTGGACATTCTGGACATTGTTTTCACTTCATCACTTAAATCACTTTAAGCATATTTGCACTGCACAAGACACTTACAAATGTGGATTGCACAACACTGGACATTATATTCTTCATTTCCATTTAATACTTGTACAGCTGCTGTTATTGTATATATATATTTATATTTATCATACATTCTTATATAGTTCTATACTGTGTATTGGTGTATTTTGTTGTACAGTTATTTTATTTTCAACTTTAACTTATATATTTTATCTTATTCTTTCCCAGTTAAATTTACCCTTCATTCTAATTTGTGTTGTACAGTTATTTCATTTTTAACTTTAATTTTTATATTTTATTTTATTTTATTCCTTCCTAGTTAAATTTACCCTTTTTAATTTTCATATTTATTTCCTATCTTATTCATAACTTTTACTTTCTTTTTTTTTAGGTCACGAGCAGTTGTGTAAGCATTTCACTGCATATCGTACTGTGTATGACTGTGTATGTGACAAATAAAAATTTGAATTTGAATTGAATTTGAATTTGAATTTGAATACCAGTTATAAATAACAGATAACTCTCGATAAGATCAAATAAAATTCATTACAGGAAATAGGACATTTTTAAAACATCAATGCAATGAACAAATAAAACACTTAGGAATTCAAATAATAAAAATAACATACAATACAACTTTTTTTTAAAAAAATCTCTGAAGGTACATTTTTAATTGAAACAGTTTGGACAACTATCAATTTAATAGGATCTTTAAAAGAGCTGTAACATGTCTTCCCCTTGTATCTGCATTGTGGGTCCATGAAATAGACTCTGAAGTAGTACCAAAGCTTTACAGCTCCTCTGTTTTTTTTTCCCATCTGTTTACAAATTCACCATCCTCTTCTCTTTTTTCTCTTTTTCCACCATGGCATTTATCCAAGACCACATCCTCCCTTCTCTGCCTACTGTTTCTCCAATTTGCGATGCCAATACTCAGACACAGACTTTCCAGGGGTAATAACAAATTCTGGCAAAGCTACAGTCCACTTCAAGGACGTGTGTCCTAGCACCTCCTGCTCTGTTTTCCATTTATCAGAAGTCTTTCGTCAGCTGATACAAAGTGATAACCACACTCTGGTCCCACAGATTCTTACTGTATTTGGTTTGTGCCTTGGTGGTGTATACTGTGTCAAACTGGAATGGAGGAGATAAAATTAGCTCATATATGACTGTTCTGCTTTTCTCCTATAAATTCCTGCATGAGCCAACAGAGTCTATTTTGTGATTTCATAAAGGCTAGGCTGACCACACACTTTGTTTGAGCTCTGACCAGTCCTTTAATTCAGATTGGCAATAGAAGTGCCAGCCAAGAAAAAGACAGAGCTGTATATTCTTCCCAAACACTACTTGACCTCTGGTGTTCTGCTTTTTTGACATTAGTTCAGTACACTATCTGGTCAACCAGTGTCATGTCCCATCTTGTGGGAGAGGAGGAGCACAGAAGAGGAAGGAGAAAAAAGGACATTAAGACAAAGACACACATTAGCACATCACAAATAAATGGAGGCTGTCAAACACTTGGCAAACTGCCTCCTAAGGGCATTTCACGATTCATTACCTCTTTTCTGTCTGAATGAATACAACCCTCAAAAAATGATCATGGTATTCAAAATGTATGTAATATGAAACAAAAAACAACTGCATTAGTCTTCATAGTCAAAATCCTCATGAGCTCATAATCCTAATGAGCACAGGGACACACAACTCAAGGCCCCAATTAACACTTCTACCTTAAAATTAACCACATGGGTCTTAAGGCAGATTTATATTATACAGGGTGTATCAAAAAGAATCATTCTATTTCAAAAGCCTATATTTTTAAAGTAATGGACATGAAATGGACATTTTTAAAAACATGTCTGAATATAAAGTTTTTCATACAAAGCGTAAAAGGTTCACAAATGCTCCAGATGCACGGCATAAATCAAACAATAGTCAAACCCCTCTCATAGTTTTGTGAGCTTGTCATGAGTTACTGCAGCCACTTCTGTTATGCTACCTACAGGCAACCACGTGAACCTTGTGAATCTACTCATCCTAACAGAATTTGTTTTGATCGTTACCAGTGAACAAAGTAAAGAGAGCATATGTCTGTGTGTCTGCTTATGCACAGCAGTAGGAACGTGGATTGGATAACCACATACCCTCAACATTTGACAGTGGCTGATTCCTGTTAGTTAATAAATTATTTAAACATTGATGATGTGATGAGAGTGCCCTATACAGCCATACTGGATACAACATGTCAATTAGCTCTTTGTGGGTGTCGTGTTTTGTTTCATTTTCTTTTGCCTCTCTATTATCACTATCTAATGAAAGCAGTAAATGCCCCAAAAGAATCACAAACAAAGAGATGAGCATGAAGCCAGGACTCAACATGATGCTTGCCAGTAGATAAAGGGTTACAGAAGAAATGACACTGTGTTACCTTCTGCTTGTAAACCTTTTATATGAGGATTAAGAGTCCACTATGTTCTCGTAATATGAAGGTCTGAAAGACCTAATGAGCAGCTGCTCCACAGAGCTGGAGATGGATATGAACAAGTCACTGAGGTTAATTTTAAAAGTCAAGGCTCAGGTATCATTGCACTGCATTGCAAACATGCTATCACCTTCATTAGTGGCAGGAAATATCAATGACCTGCTCATCTGAAGCCGTAAATCCTTTCAGTATGTTGCAATCAGGAATTGTTGTCTTGTCTTAATCCACCACCCAAAGCTGTCCTTTAAGCACTGAAAACCTCCAGGGAAGATCACTGACTCTTCAAAAGGAAACTTGCCAAGTACATGGTGCTAATCATTGAATGCAGAACAGGAAGTCTCAGAGCACAGAGCTTACCTACAGAGGCTGGATTCAGCAGCTTTGGTGCCTAATGTCTGTCTGACAAGCTGACAATTCATCTCGATGGGCATTAAGGAAGGGAAGAGAAGCAGAGGAGCCATTAGCAGCACCAGATGGTGGAGGTTTTATGATGATGTAACATCTGATTACTCTAGAAGCATAACTACTGGTAATAAATAAATCCAGTTCTAATGTATTTGATATCTAGCTTTCCCTATATTTTTAAAACTGTAATCCGCTTTGTCCATTTCTTCAAGTCTAATGCCTCTCTGAGACTGAGTTGGGAAAATATATTCCCTGCTCAGTTACCAGCTGGTGATAAGCTACTTAATTCAACTATAATGTCACCTGGGCGAAGAAAGAACGAGAGAGAAAACAAAAAATACAGCCTGGAATTAAATGAAAGTAGTAGAATTCAAGAAAGTGAGGTAGCCTACTACAGAGTTGAAAAGTGTACATTGAATTCTTGAGGTTCGCATTTTCTCCGTCTATGCTGGCCAAAAGTTAGCATATTTGAAAGAAGCTACCAACTAGCCTGCTGCGTTAGCGTGCACAAATTGTATGGGTGCAGATCATAGACACACATATCTGCTAATTTAGTGTGGTGTAGCGAGAAAACTAGAATTTCACTCACTACACTGAAGCAGACATTGATTAATCTGGACCCCAGAGGAGGACATACTGGTTGTCAGAGGTCCACTTCAGTGACTCCAATTAATAGAGATGATGCCTATCAGACTACCAGGCTACAACAAATGCACTTGTAACCCACTGCTGTAGGTACACCTGTCAGTCAAAGCAGCCATGACCCTAACCCAAATGAAAGGGTTATAACCCCACCCCACCCCCACCCCCCAATAGACCTGGGGGAAATGAATGCATGCAGGATGTAAGGGGGAACTATCCAAAGCGACCAAACCACTTTTGAACCAGGTGTTTTTAATGCCATAATCTTAACAGTGTAAGATGTGGGTTGACTTGCCACTAAAGGAAATGTTTTTGGCTCTTTTATCTTGGCTTAATTTTTCACCCCCAGAGATTTCCACTTTAAACACTTTAAACGGGTTAAACAGGAAGTTAGGATAACACTGTTTCCCTCATGGCACATTCAGAACTCATGAAAAATTAAAACAACGTGGTCACATCTACAGTATGTTTAATAATTTACAACCCACCTGTCAGCTGTACAGAGCAGTACTAAATTCAGTGTAGAAGATTTAAAATGTTTTTTATTTACTGCTATAGTCTGTAGTGACAAATATTAGATTATTTTATTTAAGGAGAAATGTGTCTTCCAAATAAAAACAACAAAAGACAAAAATGAAGAGATCTATTTTAGCAAGGAATACCAGTTTTCAGCACTGCCACGATCATATATTCATAGTTAATAATATTCATAAGGTATAAGAGTTTAAGCAAATACACCTACATTGTTTTTTACATTGCAAGGGACTAGAAAAGAGGAAATGAGGAAGATAGCCATAGGGGAGAGGAACATAAAAATTGGAAGACAATATTAAGACAGATGGAGAGAAATGGCCAAAATAACACAAGAGAGTGTGACACACGTAGTGAGACATGGAGAGTGTGGTTCTGATTACAAGGAAGATTGCCTTGGTGACATATTAGTTTAATCAAGCAAAGCTGTATGGGGAAACGGGGAATCATTCAACAGGGCTGTCGTCATTTAACTTAACTGATGTTGCCCTTTCCTCATTTCCATTCTCCACATGCCTCTGATATATTAAGGAGTACACCGAAGGCAACAGGAGCGAGATCTGACCAAAAATTACCAATGGTTCAAATCCTGCTTTGTAGTCTGCGGTAGCTTCAGTGTACTATATGCAAACGGCTGTTATCCCTCTCTGTGGATCTGTATTTGCAGATCTCTGCATATGCACGTGTGTGAGTGCCTTTCCCAGAAGTGGACTGCCTGCAGCTCATTGGCCACCTGGTCTTCTGTGTTAGCTTTAACCCAATAAGCAGAGAGAGGCTGACTGACAGCGACTCTCTAACCTTACCAGTCAATGCAGGCTGAAAAAAAAAACCTTGGGTATATGAGTTTGTGTGTGTGTACTAGTGTGTGTAATAATGTGTCCACTAACTTGACATGGACTGTGCACTCCTCTCATTTCTTTTGCAGTGTGTGTTTTATTGTGCACTTGATGAATACTTCCATTCAATTCCACAACACTTTCAGTTTTTCAGCAACCTAAAGCACAGCCCCTTCTTTTCAACATGAATATATTAGGTTGACATAAGACAAGAACAAGGAGAAGAACAGTAATTCTTGTCATACTTGTCTTTTATGTTAACACTAGTGACAGCACAAAGCAGAGTGACAGCCTAAACAAATAATATGCATGCTTGCCCACTGCTTCTGTATATAAAGTTAAAGTTTTACTGCGAGTTTTGAAAGAACCACTTTAAGGAAAGTGGGAATGCATCTTGAAATATAGCTGAAATAATATAAATATAATAACTACATCAAATTTTTAAAATGGCAGTGTGATATATTCATGTATTCGATGGGCTTTTTAATATGGATTTGGCTAATAGCTTCAAAGGATAATAACTAGGTATGGTAATATGTGGATCTAGGTCCTTAACACACACCAAAGACCACTGATGTCATACGGAGTTGCTGTTTGAAGGACACAAGACAACTAATTTTCTATAGCACACACACATGTGTAGCCACAACACATTACATTAGATTTATAAGCAAGGAAACTGCTTTTTTCCTTGGGTTAATGGCAGTCTATGTGCAGAGGGGAAATAGGGATGTCATAAATAATTGTTGGCATTCGTGTGTGTGTGTGTGTGTGTGTGTGTGTGTGTGTGTGTGTGTGTGTGTGTGTGTGTGCGCGCGCGCATGCAGTGAGAGATACAAAATGTAGAAATGTAATATAATAGATTTGTTTCTATGAACAAAGCGAGATAAGGAGAGAGAGCTTTTGGTTACTGTTTCATCAGAGCAGGCAGAACAGACTCTTTTTCTGTCCCTGTCAGTCAGTTTATGGCCAGACCCTGGAGACACTCTGATATGCCGAACACACCCCTCTTTTCTAGTACATGTGCTATGTCACATGTCTGTATATTTTAATAATAAACTATGATTATTATTGTTTAATAATCTTACATTAATATAACACCTTTCTGGGAAATTTCAATATATGAAAAGACAAAAATAGAGAATTATGAACTCAGGACATAGGCAGTGGCAACAAGTGACAGCCAGTAAGATATTTAAGATCTGATGGTGGGGAGCAGTTGTGCAGACACTGAAGCTTGTGCTGGGCTTTGTTGGGTAGTCCATTAAGGGTCCAGATGAGAGGCATCGAAAGTGTGCATTCAGTCTGACAGGGATGAACAGACTCTTGCAGCGCTTTATGAGGTGATGGAAAACAGATTTGATGGTGGACTGAGGTGTAATATGGAATAAGAGGGTGGAGTTTATGATCACAGACTTCAGAGGATGAGCAAACAGAGCAGATGTCCACTTTAAAAATATCACAAACCATGACATCACTGTTAATGCTGTTTATTTTTAATATACTGAACAGCATCTAGGTTTTGTGCAGAAAGTTGACTGCTGGGCTTTTTTTTATCATCATAGACAAGAAACTGCAGGTTATGATGGCCAAAATCTGTCCAGCGGGGAGAATGTAGAAAGGGAGCAAATCATAAGGACAAGGACAAGGGCTCAGGGGTAGGTTGGTATGTACTAACCAAAGCCGAACCAAATCAAGAGTATAGAACAATTGGTTTGCTGTGGTGACCAGCTCAGCACCAAAGCAAACAGTTACTGTGTGCATAGGAGAGAAGGAGGAGAGGCAACAGAGAAACCAATTCTTTGTGGTTTAGGTGTGCACATGTGTGTTTCTGTGATCATGAGAGGGGGATGACTTTACTGAAGCAGCACCACTGATACACTGTTTTCACTTTGCAATAGCTTTGTTGAGCTATATTCTGAACAAGTAACATGTTGCAAGTCATATGAATTCTGTTTGCTTTTGACTAGTGTAGTAGTTGGCCTGTGGATTATAATCATAGTTGCTATGATCAACTACCATAATAACCATTTGCTGATTTTAATGTTAACCAGTAAGTTATAAAAACCCTGAAGCGACTAAGAAAGTAATCCCAATCCAGTTCTTTTGATAGGATTTGTGCATGTGGTGGATCATTGTTCTTTTCCCAGTCACATTACAGCATGCCCCTTGGGTGTTACTGCTGTAAAATATCATTCCTGTCAGTATGCAGTGGTTATATCTGCTAACACGAACCATCTTTTTATATGTACTGTATGCTATGGAAGAGTTGTTGGGTACATTAGGGGATTATGTAATGGGGATGTAGGTGTATGTTCACAGCTATACAGTGCCATGTAAATGAAGGCTCGAGCAGTGCAGTGTTGTTGCCTGCCTTATTAGTGCTTCCCACTATCCTCTCCTCCAAATCATATTAATCCAGCCTACACTCCTTCAATTAGAGACTATTGATTAGCTGACATTCTACAAAAAGGAACCATCTGTGATCATGTAATAATGAAGAGCCCAACAAGTGTAGCACTTTGATTTTATGCTATACTGAAAGCACTATCGTACATTTTTATGCATTATTCATTTTCTGATGGAAGGGTACAGCACAAAAGGGTTTTCCACTGGGCTGTACTGTGTGTAGGCTAGCCCATATTTGTTGCTCAGAAACACATCAAGTCACTGGAATATAAGCGTATTCTGACAGTGAAAGGTTGTATTAGGTGAAGGAGTGGCCAGCTGAATAAAATATTCTCACTTCCATCTGATCTATTACAATTCATTTTAGCATTTACAAGTAAGGGGACATCCTAATTGGGATGGGAATCAAGAACCAGTTCTAGTAGTCAAAATTCTTGGAGTCGTTAGTCTGCCTGCCCTTTAGAGCCTGCTTATCGGTTCTCGCAATGATCATTTATTTTTATTGCACAAAACTATGAGAGCACGATGGTAGAGCGGAGACTGCTCCAGGACAGAAACAACTGCATTACACAGATAACATAACTTCGGCTCTTTGCAAGCACCTGCACAGATAGCATGCTAACGCTAAGCTAGCCCACAGCCCAGAGTGATGTTAGATGCTGACCCCAGCCCAGCACCGTGATAAAGTGAGTCGTCATCTGCAGTGAAGCCGCTGCTAAACTTCAAGTGGTAACAAATGGATGAACAGTCGGGCTGAGGAGTCCGTTTCTACCTGTTCATGTTTCTAAAGTAGAATCACTGTGACGATCTCTTTGTCTCTTTGTGCTGGTTTTAATCTTTGATTTGTGTTTTCGGCTTTGTGTTCATAACTAAATACTAAGAGAAAGACCACGTGTGTCCTCATTAGGATAGAGATTTGTGTTGGTGTGTGGGGCTGTAGCCTGTATGTTTCTAGTGTTAACTGGTCATTATGAGACAGTGTGTTTCAGATAATTTTACAGAGTAACATGAAAGTAACATAATAGTATAGTAGTATAATTACTATTCCTGGGAGTAATTAAGTAAAGTTCAGAAGTAAAGTTCAGATTCAGAAGAAAGAAAAAAGAAAAAAAAAGACCAGTTTCAGGGGAAACCTGCCTCACTGCCACAGGAGTCCGAACTCGTTTGTGTGTGTGAGTGTGTTTCATTGTGTGTGGCTGCTTAGATAAGCAAAGCGTGCGTGAGATTTCATGTAAAAACGAGTGTCTTCTGAGGTAGGCTGGGTGGTCTGGCCCACAGGTAGGACGTTAGCGGTTTATTTGTGAATATCAATGGTTATTTGTAGAAAATGTAATTTAATGTATAGGTGTAACATACTGCTTTACTTTTATGAAAAACTTTGTGTAATATGCGCTATAATTACTTTTTTTGAATAATGACCCTAACACTGATCAAAACAAAGAGGGTAAACACCTCAAACATCCACAAACATTTGACCAGGCAGCATGTAATTAATTTGCATGAATGTAATGTCTTTGACATGCTGTTTAGAGATGGTGGTGACTCTCAATATGGAGCCAATGAGAACTGATAAGGACTCAAAGTGATAGACCGCTTTCTCTTTCTCTCTTCTTCTTGTTTTTCCTAGTAAAGAACTTGCAGCTACGATTTTTGTCAAAGCATTTCACACATACCATCTTGCGTGACAGCTGTGTTTTGTTGCTTCTATGAAATAGGGTACTATTGGTTACCTTTCCTAAAGGCTTCTTTCCTTTGGACAGGGCCTTGGATTCATATTGGATTTGGTTGATAGGCCAATGATATCTCAGAGAGTTTAAGCAGTTAACCTGATCTCCTTGATGCAACATCATGCTCTTTAGGTCTGCTCATACTCAGCTCTATCTGTCTTTCGCCCAAACCAAACTGACTGCAGCTGCATCCCCCTGAGAGAATTTTACTTGGTAATACAAACTGTCCCTTGATGCTTCTGTGACAAGTGCTTCCTACATACAGTTTTCTTGCATATTATGTTAAAATGCATTTGCAGTCACTTACGTTGTCATGTGCATTTAGCTGAAAGCACTCAGCTATCTTCAAACTCAGTGTTTTAGTAGAATAAGAAATGCACTAGGTCTCAAAGCAGAAGATCATTTTTTTTCTTTTCTTACATTGGAGTGAACTGACTCTTTGAGGTCACGACTAATCCAAGAAATACTGAAGGCTTTTGATGTGACCCAGAAGAGGGCATTCAGTCCATTTATTTCAAGGATTGAATTTGATGGACTTAAGAACTATTGGCCATGCAGTTTGCAAAAATGTGCTATAAATGAATCATATCCATTTTAACACAAATGGGTATATTCAACAACAGAAAAATGTATATATATATCCATCCATCCATCCATCCATCCTCATCCGCTTTGTCTGGGGCCGGGTCGCGGGGGCAGCAGCCTAAGCAAAGAGGCCCAGACCTCCCTCTCCCCAGCCACCTCCTCCAGCTTATCCGGGGGAATACCAAGGCGTTCCCAGGCCAGCCGAGAGATATAATCTCTCCAGCGTGTCCTGGGTCTGCCCCGGGGCCTCCTCCCGGTGGGACATGCCTAGAACACCTCACCCAGGAGGCGCCCAGGGGGCATCCTTGTCAGATGCCCGAACCACCTCAGCTGGCTCCTTTCGATGTGGAGCAGCAGCTGCTCTACTCTGAGCCCCTCCCGGATGGCCGAACTTCTCACCCTATCTCTAAGGGAGAGGCCAGCCACCCTTCGGAGGAAGCTCATTTCTGCCGCTTGTATCCGCGATCTCGTTCTTTCGGTCACTACCCACAGCTCGTGGCCATAGGTGAGGGTAGGGACGTAGATCGACCGGTAAATTGAGAGCCTCGCTTTTACACTCAGCTCCCTCTTCACCACGACGGACCGGTGCAGCGTCCGCATTACTGCAGCTGCAGCCCCAATCCGTCTGTCGATCTCCGGCTCCCTTCTCCCATCACTCGCGAACAAGACCCCGAGATACTTGAACTCCTCCACTTGGGGCAGGAACTCATCCCCGACCCGGAGTGGGCACTCCACCCTTTTCCGGCTGAGAACCATGGCCTCAGATTTGGAGGTGCTGATCCTCATTCCCGCTGCTTCACACTCGGCTGCGAACCGTTCCAGTGCGAGCTGGAGGCCCTCACCCGATGAAGCCAACAGAACCACATCATCTGCAAAAATCAGAGATGAGATTCTGAGGCCACCAAAGCGAAAGCCCTCCGCCACTTGGCTGCGCCTAGAAATCCTGTCCATAAAAATTATGAACAGAATGTATATATATAAATATGTGAATTCTCAAGGTTTAACAGAAGCAAAGCTTTTGTGATTAGATGTGGAGAAGCAGTTAGATTCAATTAGAAAGCATTTTCTATAAAACCTGCTGAGAAAAGAATTAAAGAATTTAAATTAATTATAAAATCTTGCAATGATTTGTCTTTGAGAGAGGAGAAATAAATATCTTCTATTCACACTGTTTACTGAAGCATTAAGTCAAACAATAGCATATCACTAATGAAGACATTAAACTTACTGGGTTAGAACAGAAACTCTGAAATTATATCCTTGGAGCATCTAAATATGAAATTATTATGTACCACAGTTAATGCATAAGAGGCATAATTTTACAGTAGCTGGTATGCAGAGACAGTAGCATACTTACATAGCAGTCACCTTATACATGTAAATATAAGTTGTTATAAAAATATAACCTATTATAATGAGTTTCACTCATAACAGACCAGACAAACATACAGAGGTTTACAGTAATAGCCAGTTAAATTCCTTTAGATGTATAGACAGTATAGACATTTTTTTTATTACAAAATAGCATTTATGACAAGTGCAGCTACTTTTTTATTGAAGTGGAAGTGTGCAGAATAATGCAAAGATGCATTTTGAAGAATTGGAAGAATTAGGTTTCTAAAAAATCTAATCAAATGTTTCAGACTCTCCAAAAGCACAATCAAGCACATGAAAGGTAAGGGGAAGTGGGCACGAGATTTCCAGAGGTTAGAGAAAAAGTCTGAATACTTCTGGTAGGTTCAGTACCATTTAAAAAAAAAAGCTGTCATAAATATTATCTAAACTCAGCATCCAATTTCTGATGCAAAGTTATGATTATTTGCAAATCAGTATCTCTATTCTGTTTTCGACTTTCACAGCTCTCACAGAAATGTTTCTAACAGTAGGCAGCTGGTTTCCTGTGGAAAAACATCTCTAAAAGCCTATTGTATAATACAGTAGCTGCTCAGGATGGAAATAGCACATAGTGGCTACTGAGTGAGTATAATGTAGTTAGGCAGTAAAAGACACATACTTCTCTTTGGCGTTATTAGCGACAGATCTCAAAGAGAGTGCACATTGGACTTCTGTCATTAAATGAGTCTTTCTATAACTTCTAGGTGACGTTATCATAAACTGTTTCGTAACAAACAAGTAAACATGTCAGGGAACAAGCTTACATGCTTACGAAGCTTGTTAAATGAGGGAAGGCTATGATTATATCTAAAGAGTTGGTAAGCATCTTACATATTTTGCTGTCTCTGCTACACTCATCTGAGAACATTACAACAAAGTCAGAAGGTGTGTAGATTTCACTGTAGTATGACTTTATCAAACTAACACAAAGAAAGGAAAATGCAGACTGGAATGTGCTTCTGACTTGGTGAATCCAATAAATGGCAGTTCACTTTTATTCATTTATTTTTAGCCCTTTTGGATTATTTTCAATTTCATTAAATTTAACTTTATTTAAATTGTGCCAAACAACAACAGTAGCCTCAAGGTGCATTATATTGTAAGGTAAAGACTCTACAGTACTACAGAGAAAAACCCTGCAGTCAGATGACCCCATATGAGCAAGCTACAGTGGGAAGAAAAACACTCTATTAACATGAATCTTGCACCTCATTTTCTCACACATCTGGATTCCTATTAATTAATACTAATTAAATTCATACTCAAAGATACAGGTTTACATATAGCCTGTGGCAATTTGAATTTATTTTTTATACTGGGAACTAGTAATTGATATATTAAATTCTGAGTCTGTCTTATCAGTTATAGTATTCTAAAAAAAACAGAGGGAGGCTATCTGTGCAGACTCTCAGCATGATGCAATATACTGCCAAATTCTGTGGCGATTGCTGTGCTTCTTCAGAATTCAAATTGACACTGTAAAGAAATAAGAGAAAAACTTTCTGTAAGTTTTCACTCAAAAAAAACAAAACGTTGGTGCCTTGTGAAGAATTACAACTAGGACTGTGCTGCAGCTGTGTCCCTCCCTGCACCATCTACCTCTCCCTGTCTTCTCAGCTCACGCTTCTCCATCTAACCTCCTGATCACTTCGTCTCCTCTCTAATCTGTCACACTTGTCTTTCTCTTGTCATCACTTTTTAATCTCAGCCTGGGTTCACCCACTCCTCCTACTGCCTCTGTTTTGACCCCTGCACCTTTTCATTCTCTCCCTTTTCTTGCTTCTGTTTTTTTCACCGGGCACCGGTGAAAAAGTTTGTTTTTTTTAAATAAGAGAAACTTGGTAGCACCATAGGTGACACTAGTTACAAATTAATTACTGAATTTATTTCTGCATCCTCATCCTCTCTTTGTTTGATCTTCCAGTCATCCACAGACTGTCGATTCGTCACCTGTTGTCAGATCAATAATGCATCTCAGCACAATTGCTCTAGACATGTCATTGTGCTGTGGTTTAAATTGATCTTGAGTATGTGAAACCACTTTGCATGCAGTTCTCAGCAGCAAATGTGATATTTTTCAAATCGCATCAAGATGGAATATTCAGATGAATCATTATGTTCTACATATTACTCCCATCGGGTAACAAAAATTACTAAATTTCAGATATGTTTCCAGGCAGAGGGCATACACAGGAACAAAGTCCAACCTACATAATGAACCTGCTCATGTGTCTGCAGGGCGGGCTACATTTTATAAACTTTGGTTAAATTGCGAGTTTGTCTTATTTTGATTTCCCACCCAAGTCAAGCTGTGGTGGCTGTTCATCATTCAGAGTGAGTTTGGTTAAATCATTCGCAGTCTCCTCTTCTTCCTCCACACTGACCTCTGACCTGCTTAAAATGCACCATCTCCTCTGGGACTCAAAGACTGTTTCGTCATTGTTTCTACTCTGGTCGAAAGAATCCACGCTTCGTACTGATGTCCACAATTCTTTTATTCCTCTCACAATCATGGAGCACCGTGAAAACTAGAAACAAGTAAAATAATATCGATAGCACATATGATATTCATCTCAGCCACTTATTTCCTTTCACAAGGTGCACAAGTGTTAAACAAATAACAGCATAATGATTTTTTACCGTGTACGCCTTGTAAAACCAGCAGTAGAAAAGTTGTATATTCCGAAAAGTCCGCCGTGTTACCGTTCTGTCTTGTCTCTCCCGCGCACAACTTCCGGTTCCCGCAACTCACAGGAAGTGACTACTTCACAATAATATTTTAACAGAAACATTTCTTATAAGCAGGATATATCACTGGATTCATAGATTACCTTTCCTACTGCAAATGTACACAAGCATGAGAAGCAAATAAAGAAAACAAATAGAAAACAATAACGATCTCAGATTCACTTTGGTGTTGTCATGGCAACCCACACAAACATTTCAGCGTCAGCTACACTCCCACCAATTACCTTTGATTATTACAATTGAGAACGTAAATGCACTTGCATTTCTCATTATATCAATGGTAATTCCCAAGCACCATGTTGTTGTTTTAAACATTCTTGCATTGACATAAACAATATTCTTTTCTCAACAAATGAATTCAACAATATGAACAGTAGATTTTACATCTCCATAACATGTGCATGAAGTACAGCATAATGACAACTTCTATTTTAGAAGGGAAATCTAATCAATGAATGACATTTTTCCCATTTAGCTGTTTTTCACCAGGACCACTAATTTCTGAATGGGTCTCTGAATGATTGAGGGTTGGACAAGGCGTTCGCCTCCCTTTCCTAACTTCCGATCACCAGTCTGGATTGTCACCTTCCGTACAAGTCCATCATCATCCTCATGTGCTTCCACAACCCTAGCAAGTTTCCATTCATTGCGAGGAACATCTTCCTCTTTGAGAATCACAATGTCACCCACCTCCACATTACGTCTTGGTGTATGCCATCGCTGTCTCAGAGCAATATTGGCCAGGTATTCCTTTCTCCATCTGTGCCAAAATTGCTCAGTCAAATACTGTACCCTTCTCCACCGTTTCTTAGCATACAGGTCCTCCTTGACGAATTTACCTGGAGGTGGAAGTGGGACTGAGGATTTCATGGTGATCAAGTGGTTCGGTGTGAGTGGCTCCAAGCTTTTGGGGTCATTGATGTTATCAACAGTGAGTGGGCGGTTATTCACGATGCACATAGCTTCATAAAGGAATGTCCTCAATGAAGCATCATCCAACCTTCCCACACTGCAGGCAAGGACTGTGCTCAGTACGCTTCTCACTGTCCGGATTTGACGCTCCCATGCGCCTCCAGCATGACTAGAGTGGGGCGTATTCATCTGGAAGTCGCACTGATTTTCTGCTAGGTATGCAGTCACTCTTTCCTTATCAAGTTCTTTCAGAGCCTTTGCCATCTCGTTTCTTGCCCCCATAAAGTTAGTTCCCTGATCGGACCTAATGTGCCTAACAGCTCCACGAAGGGCAATGAAGCAGCGCAAGGCATTGATGAATGCGTCAGTCGTCAAATCCTCCAACATCTCTATATGCACTGCCCTTGAGCAAAAACATGTGAAGAGGAGGCCGTACCGTTTTTGATCTTTGCGACCTTGTTTGGTGTGAAAAGGACCAAAGCAGTCCATACCACAATAAGTGAATGGTGGTGTGGGATCAACACGGTCACTAGGTAGATCTGCCATCCGTTGCTCCTCTGGTGGCGCGCGGGCTCTCCTGCACTGTACGCACTGCCTGATGTATTGGGCTACAGCCTTACTTCCACCAGTGATCCAGTAACCATTGGCTCTCAGGGCATTGAGGGTTTGTCCTCTGCCTTGGTGTTGTATCTTGGTATGATGGTGTGCAATGATGAGGTTTGTAACAGCACCATCTTTAGGAAGGATCACTGGGTGTCTTAACTCAAGAGGCACAGATGCCTTCCTCAGTCTTCCTCCTACTCTCATTATGCCATCTTGGAGAAATGGGTCAAGCTGAAAGAGTTGGTGGTTGCAAGGCAGCCTTCCTAGTTTCTGGCTGAGTGTGTTTAACTCCTCTTGAAAGGCATCTTGTTGTGCAAGCTTGACGAGAGTCTGTGCAGCTTGCTTTCTCTCTTCCACGCTTAAAGGCTCAGCGGTCCTGATCCTCTTTGCCAGCCGCTGGATACGAGCAATGACGTTGACAGCTGTAGTCCATCTTGAGAACCGCAGCAGATGCTTCTGGATGTCAAACTGCCTTGCTACATCAACCTTCAACACCTGAGTAGTCCTCACCTCTGGGTCTCCCACCAGCAAATCTGAAGTAGCCTGTTTTGTGGCTATCTCTCTTTCCCATAGAAAGCTGGGACCAGAGAACCAATTTGACTTGATGAGGTCAGCTACTTTGAGGCCTCTCGAGGCATGATCAGCAGGGTTTTCTCCTGTGTCAACATAGTACCATTTCCGTGCATCGGTGGTTTCTCGAATTCTCTGCACGCGGTTTGCCACGAACACATGGAACCTTCTTGCTTCATTATTGATGTAACCAAGCACGACCTTTGAGTCTGTCCAAAAATATTCGTCATCAACCTTGAGTTCTAGCTCCTCTCTTAACATGCTGCTCACAGATGCCGAGGTTACTGCTGCAGTTAACTCAAGTCTCGGTATGGTAACTATTTTGGTTGGTGCAACCCTCGCCTTGCCCATGACCAAGGAGCAGCATACCCTTTCTCTGCTTACCACTCTGATGTAAGAGCACTGGCCATACCCTTGACTGCTTGCATCAGAGAAATGATGAAGCTCGACTCTTTGAATCTCGCCAAGGCTGTCAGGTATGAAGCATCTTTGAATTTCAATTCTTTCCAGGTTCTCCAGATCCTTCATCCAAGTCTCCCACCTTAACTTCAAGCCTTTGGGTAGTGGCTCATCCCACCCTGTGCCTCTCTGACACATCTCCTGCAGCACTCTTTTCCCTTCAAGAATGACTGGGGCTAGAAACCCCAAAGGGTCATACAAGGAGGCCACAATTGAGAGAATCCCTCGGCGCGTTGCTGGTTTCTCCTCAAGTGACACCTTGAAGGAGAAGCTATCATTTTCAACATTCCACCTTATACCTAGCACTCTTTGAACTGGTAAATCCTCGTGATTAAGATCAACATTCTTTACCTCCGTAGCACGCTCTGCAACATCGACAGAGTCAAGGACCTCTCGGCTGTTGGAGAGAAATTTGTGAAGGTGCAGCTTTCCTTTGGCACACACGGCTTGGGCTTCTTTGACCAGTTCAATTGCCTTACCCACCGACTCTACACTTATGAGACCATCGTCGACATAGAAATGTTTCTGGATGAAGTTAGCTGCGGAGGGGTACTCTTTCTCACATTGGCTGGCAAGGTGCTTCATGCCATAATTGGCGCAGCCAGGGGATGATGATGCTCCAAACAGGTGAACCTTCATGCGGTACTCTCTGGGTTCAGAGTTTGTGTCTCCATTTTCCCACCAGAGAAACCGCAGGTAGTCTCTATCATCCTCGCTCACATGAAACCTGTGGAACATTTTCTCCACATCACACATGACTGCGATGGGATGTTTACGGAAGCGGCACAGCACGGCTGTTAGGCTATTTGTGAGGTCAGGTCCTGTTAGCAGATGGTCGTTTAAGGAGGTGCCTTCATACCTTGCAGAGCAGTCGAAAACCACTCTGATTTTTCCTGGTTTTCTGGGGTGGTAAACTCCTTGGTGTGGGATATACCAGACTTTCCCCAGCTCTGCTTGGTTTTCCACTTTCTCTGCATCTCCATCCTTGAAGACACCTTCCATAAATCTCACGTAGTCTATTTTGAATTTGGGATCTCTGTCCAGCTTCCTCTTTAGATGCTTCAGCCGTACTAACGCCAGCCCTTTGTTGTCTGGGAGATGCGGACGTGCTTTGAAAGGGAGAGGCATCTCCAGGTGACCATCCTTATTTTGTTGGATTCTGTCTTTCAAGATCTGCAGGAAGCAAATATCTTCTTGAGATATGCTTCTGTCACCAGGTTTTGTGTCTGCAAAATCAGACTCCAGGGCCTTGATGACAGCAAATGGTGTTATGGGTGGCACCTCTCTGACAGACACTCGATGACAAAAACCAGTCACATCTTTAGCCTGCACACGCTGTGGTGCGCTTCCCACAATGCTCCAACCAAGATCCGTCTCAATAGCATAAGGCTCATAGTCACCCCCAGTGACGACCCTTCTTGGAATTAACGCTCTGGAGCAGTCGTATCCAATCAACAATCCAACACCACAGTCCATCAACGGGGGTATCTCCTGGGCCATGCTTACAAGGTGTTTCCATTTGTTGGCTGTCTGGCAAGTGGGAATATGTGTGCGGTCAAGGGGAATGAAGTCCCTTGTGTAGGCTGGAGGCAAACTGATGGAAACATTAGAGGAAAATCCTCTAACTTTGAGCTTGCATACTCTTTGACTCTTCACGACTGAGTCTCTCCCCATCATGGTGGAAAGTTTAAGTTTCACTGGTTCCATTGTTGCTTGTAGCTTTTCGCACACCTCCTGATCAACAAATGTGTGACTGCTTTGAGTGTCCAATAGTGCATACACTAGGGTTTCAGTGTCCGGAGCACTAAGTGTTGAGATCCACACTGGGACTATCATTGATGTACTCCCACCTTCACCTCCACTCACACAACATGATAATGACAACGTACTTTCTTCAACTGCGCCTTGTGTTGATGCTGCTGTAGAACGATCTTCATGCAATGGCGTTGGGTGACTCTTTCTGCATATGCCACACATGGCCCTGTTCCTACAGTCTTTAGAATTGTGACCCTTTCTTAGACATGCAAAACACAACTTATTTTCAAGTATGCATTTTTTCTTATCCTCTACAGACATGTCCATAAGCCTCTTGCATTTATGTATGGAATGGTTCTCACTACAGCAAATACACTGGCCATTATTGGAATTTTGTGTTGGTGTGGTCCATTTCTTTGGTTTCCCTGCATCTCCCAACTTGATTTCACCAGGGTCAGATTTGGCGGTGGAGCTTGATGGAATCGGGGGTTTCACATTTGTGGCAAACGTGTTTGCTTTTGAATGCTTCATCTCTCTTGCTGGTGCCTCTGCAGAGTGCCTTAAGGCATGTAAGGATGACACTGGATTGCATGCGATGCGTGACTCCTTAGAGATAAAGGAAGCAAACTCATGAAAGCTTGGATAGTCGTTGCCCCGATCTAGCTGCTCTGTGACATAACGGTTCCATCTAGATGTCACCCAATCAGGAAGCTTGACTAGTATTTTCTGATTCTCCTCACAGTCGTTAAGAACCTGTAAGCCCTTTACGTGAGGCATGGCATTACTACATGTTTGGAGGAAATCACTGAAATCTCTTAACTTGAGATATTCCTTTCCACCAATCTTCGGCCACCCATTTAGCTTATCTCTGAAAGCCCGCTGCACTACAAAGGAATGGCCATATCTAGCATTTAACCTATCCCATGCTTGTTGATAGGCTTCTTCATCTTTTCTGTAGAAGCTGCCTTCAAGAGAGGATTTTGCCTCACCTGCTATGTACTTTTGCAGGTAGAATAGCCTGTCTGCAGGGTCAGAGCATCGTCTCTCTATGAGGGCTTTGAAGCTTATGCTCCATTCTGTAAACTTCAGAGGATCGCCCGAGAATACAGAAGGTTCTGGAGTTGGCAAGCGAGTAAGAGCTAATGACTCTTGTAGCGATTGGACCAATGATGTCTCGTTTTGCACAACCTGCCGTTCTTGATCTGGGATGTGGTGAGCGAAGGGGTGTGCATCACTCACTTTGCTGAATGGAGGACTGCGTGTCCCATCCCTTCCCTCTTCTTCAGTGTAGACATTTAGCTTTGCCTGAATTACATCAATGTCCCTCTGATTTTCAAGTTTTCTCAACTGCTGACGTTGAGCTTCGATGGCAGCTTCCATATCAATTTCGGCTTTCTTTGCAGCCAGCTGAGCAGCCACTTCCGCTCTCATAGCTGGAATGCTAGGTGACTCTGAGAGATGGTTAGAATTGTGACAGCTGGGTGCAGTAACTCTGGAGGCTGTGGATCCATATATGGACCTAGCATATTCATTATCAAGTAGCATGCGTAACCTTGATCTTTCCGCCACCGTGTCAAACTCACCTTCATCTTCAGTCAGACGTACTCTCATCAGCTGCAGCAAGTCGGCCGTCACGGCTGAGCATGCATCGATCTTTCTTCGAAATTCTTGACTTGGTGAGGTTTGGAGTCGAATTCTGTCATACTGTTCCTTTAATTCAGACTCAAGCTTCTCAGCCTCATCCATCATATCATACATGTCACTCTCAGAGCATACTTGCTTTAACTTTGTGCGAATGTCTCTTACGTTGCTTTTCCATTTCTCGTATGTTGCTTTGAACCTCTTCTCCTTTTGAGTTAACTCTTGATCTTTCAGTTCCTGCATTTTTGGCGTTAATCGCCTTTCACGAGAGGATTTTCTTGCTTTTGTCTCAGATTTCTCAGACACTACACTTTTTTCCTCTTCCAAATCCCCTGCATCTTGTACTTCTGACATAACATCAGGGTGACTATGACCATCTTTAGACATTTTCAGACTTTAAAGGGGGTATCTTATGAAGAGGACAAGATAACTAAGGTAATTACAAGAATGGATGTAATAGGCGGAGAATTATTAAAATTAACACAAAGGAACCTTAGCTTAGATTCTTACGTATGACAGCAAATAAATTTTCAGTTTCAGCCTTCATGAAGCTTGCAAGCAACAGGTAAGAAAACAACAATAATTTCCAGAACTTCAACAGATTGTTCTTTTTTTTTTTCTTTTTTTGTTTGTTTGTTTGTTTGTTTGTTTTTACACAATCCGAAATTTGAACACTATTAATTCCTTGTCCATTACAGCAAATTTGTAGCTCATGTTCTATCCATCAACTCATGAGGCATAATAACTGCGCAATATAGCCTGAGGACTCACGCTTTAGCCTGAAACCGCTTCTTGGAGTGTCCGCTGAATCTGCAGCTCCCGATTGGTTGTCACAAAATGCAAAGCAACGTGTCCACTGAAGCCTGTAGCTCGCTGCAGGATGAGAAGCAACCGAGACCTGTAGCTTGCTGCAGGATGAGAAGAGCTTTGCACACCGAAGCCTGTAGCTTGCTGCAGGAGGGGAAGCGCGTTTGCAAACCGAGACCTGTAGCTTGCTGCAGGATGAGAAGAGCTTTGCACACCGAAGCCTCCAGATGGATTGGGACACGTTTTCACTGTTTCTACTCTGGTCGAAAGAATCCACGCTTCGTACTGATGTCCACAATTCTTTTATTCCTCTCACAATCATGGAGCACCGTGAAAACTAGAAACAAGTAAAATAATATCGATAGCACATATGATATTCATCTCAGCCACTTATTTCCTTTCACAAGGTGCACAAGTGTTAAACAAATAACAGCATAATGATTTTTTACCGTGTACGCCTTGTAAAACCAGCAGTAGAAAAGTTGTATATTCCGAAAAGTCCGCCGTGTTACCGTTCTGTCTTGTCTCTCCCGCGCACAACTTCCGGTTCCCGCAACTCACAGGAAGTGACTACTTCACAATAATATTTTAACAGAAACATTTCTTATAAGCAGGATATATCACTGGATTCATAGATTACCTTTCCTACTGCAAATGTACACAAGCATGAGAAGCAAATAAAGAAAACAAATAGAAAACAATAATGATCTCAGATTCACTTTGGTGTTGTCATGGCAACCCACACAAACATTTCAGCGTCAGCTACAGTCATCCTGCTGTGAGTGTGTTTGTCAGAGAGGAGAAGACGGTGGTAATTTGTATCGGAGCAGCAAGGTGACCCCAGAATCTTCATCATTAAGAAAGGAATTTCATACTTTCTCTCCAAAAAAAAGAGACTAATTCAAGCTTGAATTTGAGAAGTGTTAAAAAGGTCAAGAATAAATTGTGCCCCAGTGCTGTTTCAGCCTTACATGGTATTTTGTTTATTATCCTTTACTCATTCTCTATGTTGTATTTAGTGATATAAACATTGATCGCTCTGACATCCAGTTATAACATTATAACAAGAAGGTTTGTTTACTCATATAACAATATGAAAAGAAAATCGAATCAATCTCATAAATCTGGTTAAATTTAGGAGCGCCGTCTTCTCTAAATGACAACATTTGGTATTTAGTCATTATCTGGACTGCAAAAATGCGCCATCATTATCTGCTATTTTTTTCATAACATACCAATTTAACTAGGTCACTCTTATAAGTCAGCCTGTATTGATTGTTATTTTAAGATTATTGTTTTGAAAAATGTAGAAACTATGTTACTATTGACTAGATCAATGTTTAGTTTGAGGTTGGAAAGTTTACCAGAAAAATTTAAGTTGTGGATATTCTTTTTTTTCCCAGTAGTCTCCAAGTGAAGCTAGAAGAGTCGTTAGGAAAACAGATGGAGGAGAACTGGTTTTCATAACTGCAGCATGCCTAAGCTCGGTCAAGATGTGGTCTATCATAATTAACCCTGATAGGGTTTGATACTTTCCTTTCCACGAGTTGACAGAGAGATTTATACAGATGGTCCAGACCAGAGATGGGCAGTAATGCGTTACTTATAACGCGTTACTGTAATCTGATTACTTTTTTCGAGTAACGAGTAAAGTAAGGGATTACTATTGCAAAAACGGTAATTAGATTACCGTTACTTTCCCGTAGGAACGCTGCGTTACTAAAACCGTGAACCGTGTCTCACGACAGTGACGTAAGCGAGTGCGCCGTTAGTGACAACAGCTGTGTGCAGATCAACAATGGATCACATATCGATTGTGGGAGAGAGTGTGAGCGTGCAGCGTGGAAGTACTGACCTTACTTTGAGTTCGATTCCATAAAAAGTGACAAAAACATTAGCGTCCATCGTGCGTGGGAAGAAAACTTCTTTTTACAGCGAAAAAAACCCCTAAACTTCCAAGCAAGCACCGAGAGCGCAACGACGTAATGGGAAACTCACAGAGACACTGCCGTATCCTTCCACTGACCGCTGCACACCTGCACCAGGGTAAACCTCTGCCTACCGCAGTCCTGCTTTACAGGTGAAAATAGAGCAACAGGACCGCTGAGTCTTTGACTTTATTTATGTTCTGCTGTGTTTCACTTGCATCTATTTGAAAGAGTGAGTGTAAACAAAAAAAATATTTTATTTTATGTGCTGGAATGTGTAGAAAATAGGTTTAAATGTTAAACTAATTTATTCAAGTCAGAGAGTGTTGCATATAATTAAATTTTTGCTTGATGCATAAAGTTAAAAGATTAAAACTGATAAAACAAATTTAAAAAAGAGACTTTTCCATTTGATTACATTTTGTATGATGGATTATGTAGAAAAAGTAGAATTGGGCTGAAAGATATATCGCTTTATCACCTCTTCAGGTTGTAAATCGTGTTTTTAAAAAGTAACTAAGTAACTAAGTAATTAATTACTTTTGAAAATAAGTAATCAGTAAAGTAACAGGATTACTTTTTTGGGGAAGTAATCAGTAATTAGTTACTGATTACTTTTTTCAAGTAACTTGACCAACACTGGTCCAGACAAGCGTGCAGTTGTTCATTACTTTTATTTCCCATATATAAGTTACAACAGAACTGAAACTGAATGCTCAAAATAAACAGCAGCTTGAGGAGTTTTCAACCAGTTTTCTCTGAATATCAGCTGCTTTTCACTCATTTTCAGTGCAGTTCTTATACCTGACAGTTTCAAAAGAAATATTTTCTTTGTTTAGCTACTTAACACTAACCTATAAGTCATTCAGGCATTAAAAAAGGAATGAATCAGCATCGTGTCTACACATAATAGACAACTTAGAAAAGAACTAATTTCAAATTGTATCCTAAGGCACTTTGTTACTAGCAGAAGACTTGGCATATGTTGGCTTAGTATGTCTAGACAAGTGAACAACAAAGTTGAAACATACAAAACTATCTGTAGCAGATGAACAGTGTCTAAAAGTCATGACGTTAAGAATCGGAAAAAGTCCAGCAGCTGAACTTTTAGGAGCTGACAAAGAGTTGATTCATCCGTTCACTGAAGTCTCCTCAAAAATTGTCTCATTTGAAGGACGACTGTCAAGAAGCCATTCATAAGATAGGAAACAGGGAGAAATAGTTGAGGTATGTCAAATTGCAACTGAAATCAGGGGCAATTTGAATTTTCTCCAAGCTGTACTTGAGTCACTTTCATCGTGATGCGTTTTCTCTTTGTTTTAACACTGACTGAAGGGATTTTTAGACAAGAGGCATGTTTACCACTGTGTAGCCTCGCCTATTCTTCAACCACTATTTCTAATAATTCATTTTTATATTTTAAATAAATAAATATATTAAATAAATATTCTATATTTATAAACTGGCAATATTCCATAATCATATATAGCCCAGTGAAAAGCAGGAGCTGTGGATTTGATTCACTACTCCACCAACAATCAGAAGTAACTAAGCACCAGTCTTTACACAATTTAAAATACACAGACACAATCCCACACTGAAACTAATGAAACTATTAATTACTATCCATTTCACACTGGAGAGGCAAGATGCTAAACTGACATGCATGTCTATTTTACGCCATGCCGTAATATCAGGTTGAAATGTGTATAGCTGCAGCAGTCTGCAATCTGTAGTAAGGTATATTCCAGTTTAACATTTAGTATGACAATGATAGAGAAGAATACTGACTTAAAATCCATTTGGCTACAGTGTGTTTGCAACCTGGAACCTTTTAGCCTAATCCCTTCCCCATGCCTCTCATTTCTTGCTATCTTGTGATGCATTGTCCTCCAACCATGAACAGCAGGTTATGCCGAGGACTGGAAGTCTGATGCCTGTAAATAGTAAGTTTACATAGCTTCTCCAGCAGATCATCTTGCAAGTTGGTTGCTGACGATTCCTGCGATTGCTATCAGACAATGGTTGATGCAACACCAATTACTCTGATGCCCGTTAAATGTCAAGTAGAATATGAATTATACCTGGAGAGCACTACGTCTTACTCTAAAGATGAAATGAGGGCACACTACCCACCACACTGACCCACTATCACCTCTTCAGGTTTTAAAGAGAGGAGGTTAGCTTTATCTGGTTAGCTTGCTAACAGATAGCTGCTGTTTCTGTTGGTAATTGTAATAATTTTTTTAAAATAGTTTCAGCTCACAGTCATTCATAGTAGCTTCCCAAGTCCAACATGGCTGACTAATCATAAATATTTGATTCTGAACATCTGTTATGGAATATTACAGGCAGTTAAACGCAAAACTTTAAGCTTCTATTTCTTAAGGTAAAGAAATATCAAAATCCTTCTAAAAATTGCAATAGTACAAATTCCACAACCTAACTGTGTGCCATTGACCCAGATTGTCTACATAAATGATATTTTGTTTAAAAGAAAGGAAGAACAGCAACATAGGGCAGAGATGACCAAATGGCTCAGACATTTGACAGTATGGATGAAGTTATGTGTAAGATTTTGAGAACATAATCTTATGTAGTGTGTCAGAAAATAAAAAATAAAACAAAAATCATAAAATTAAATAAAGATTATTCATTGCGTTAGTGAACCTTTAGTGTATTACAGCTTTTAAATTGATATACAAGCCAGAGGTGGTAGGTAGACAATAAAAACTCACATCTGGCCAAATAAGCAACAAACCTGGCTTCATACTGAGTGCTGTTGGAGTTAAGCACATCTTAGAATTCCTGCAAGAATTTTACACTGTGATACAGACTGACAACATGACTGCAAGAACAGAGTGGGTTTCTATATTTGGATTTAGGAAGAGGAAAAACATGGCTACAGTGGCTATGGTTGGCTGGAAGAGTAATCTGTTGCTCTTGTAATCACACCTCTAATTACACTTAACATCTCTAACAACAGACCACAGCAGGAAAAACCCAGCTATAGAATAATAGTTCATTTCCTGTGTATCAGACTCTTCAAATGTCGACAGGAAAGATTAGTTTTGTTCCCACCTACAGTATAAAATCTGTTCAAGCGCTTTGAAAAAGAAACAATAGAGGTCAGTAGATTAAGTTCATCACTTTGGCGCCATTTTAACAGGACAGACTGTGGTGGGGAGTCGTTTTATGATTTAATTGCACTTGCATCACAAATTAATGACTGTACTGTGTGTGTGTGCGTGTGTGTGTGTGTGTGTGTGTGTGTGTGTGTGTGTGTGTGTGTGTGTGTGTGTGTGTGTGTGTGTGTGTGTGTGTTTGCGCGTGCAACAACTAGGCTTCAATTTAGCTCTGTGTTTGACTCAGAATAACACCACTAAGCTGTGAAGAACATTGATTATATTTGTCGTTTGACTTGGAGTAACAGTGATGCTGTCAGTGAGCACTTTCACAAGTGTATCCCATATGGAAAAGATATATATAAATCTTATAAAGTTTGTATCTGTCTTGTGTGAAACTTGTATGAAAAGCATATAAGAGTGAAAACAGATATAAGATCCCTTGAAAAATTATATAATGAAACTTGTATGTTTTGGATACTTACTAAAACAATATATGAAAGTAATGAGGAAGTGGCCACTTTCATGAGTAATCACATATAAGTTTTTACTATTTCTTTTCCATATGGGTAGTCAGACTATTCAACAGCTGCACAATGTACTCATATTCAGGTCATGCATTTAATAATCATGAAGCATGGGTTCGAATTGAGACCCTGCTTTTTATATCACCCATTGTGCTCAAATGAGCAGTAGTTTATACTGCAGGTTTTATCTGTGTGTAACTGGAATGTCCCCACTTACCAGCTTTCCTTGACAGGATTCATAGAGAGATGCTTTCCACCTTTTGTACTGTGCAATGTACAGAATCCATCCATCTAAATTTCTAAAACTATTATTTGGAAAAGAGAAGAAAGAAGGTGAATCCATGAGGGCAGAAGCAATTTGTCATGACTAGGGATGGGTACCGGTGTCGGTTCTGACATAAACGGTAGTAACCAGACCGAAAAGCAGCGCACATTTCGGTGCTTTTTTTTCCTGAGCTGTGATACACTTCTAGCCAATAATTTTACGTTGGCTAGTAGGCCAGGTACGTACGTTCTGTTAGAGCAGAGCTACAGATTAAAAATGTCCAAGGCGAAGCGGTCAAAAGTCTGGCTGTACTTCACAGCAAAATATGCAAACTCAGCAGCCTGCAACAAGTGCTTTAAGCTGATATTGTGATACTGTCAAAGGAGGTAACACCAAGAATCCGATTAAACAGCTGGCGACGCATAGCGTCTTTTTTAAAAGCTGAGAAATGTGCCGTATTTGATAGCTTGCTGCGAGACCTCATACCGTGCACGTCGGGTGGGTTGCCAGTTATCGGACCCGGAGCAACATCCCCCAAAAACCCGAAGAATAGAGTCCTGGCCCCTAGCCCTGCCAGTGTAGCAGAAATGATGAGGATGATGATGCAGCAGCAGCCGTTCTTCTCTGCGTGAGTAGCTTAATGTTGTTCATGTGTAATTTACGTTGAGTAGGCTAACCACGTTATTACATTAATGCATGTAAGGTGAGCTAGCAAACATCATCATAGCTACATGCGGCTGTCTTCTTGTTTGATGGCAGATACTCCCTTCACCCTGGCCAAAAAGGCTAAAATGACCAAAGAAAAAGTGGGAAACAGTTAAACATGAGAGGTTTTTGGACAAAGTTTGTGTTTTTTCCATTGTTTAAGCACTGCTTCCAGCCAAGAGTGATACCATATATGCCACATAGCTGCAGAAAAGGCACACATTGTTATCTTTTTACAAAAAAAACCAGCTGAACATGAGAGGTTTTTGGACAAAGTTTGTGTTCTCCATTCTTTAAGCACCGGTTCGAGCACCGTTTAAGCACCGGCACCGTTTCAAAAGTACCGATTTGGCACCGGTATCGGATAAAACCTAAACGATACCCATCCCTAGTCATGACTCAGTGACAACAATATAATAATTT
Source organism: Maylandia zebra (assembly GCF_041146795.1). Lineage (NCBI taxonomy): Eukaryota > Metazoa > Chordata > Actinopteri > Cichliformes > Cichlidae > Maylandia > Maylandia zebra. The sequence continues at coordinate 37,469,503 of NC_135172.1, read as the reverse complement.
GAGGTTCTGAACTCTAACAACCTCACAACCCTACCTAAGCTTTCCTGATTACTTCTACGCCAACCTGCCAAACATGCATCTTTTTTCAACCCTCCTTCTTTTTGACATCTCTTTCACTTTTCGGTCTGTGATGGATTTGCCCATTCAGCAAACAACACCTTCTCCTGCACTGAGGGATCACCTGTCATCAGGGTTTCTCACTGAGTGTTTGTTTGGGTGTGCTTATACTGCCAGCATACTCAGCGTAAATAAGCTTGGAGGGGATTCAGAAGAAGTATTTTGTCGAACCCCCTGTGCTTGTGCTAACACAGCAGAATTATACCTTGGTAAGCACAGTTCAAAGAGCTCAGGTTGTTCACAGAGGGCAAATGAAGGCAGGCTCTTGTTGAGAAACAGCAATCACAGAGACTAAATCAAAAACAGTGATCAACATATGTGAGCAGAAGCATTTCAGTAACTGCCGAATCCGTTAATTAGTTATTTGAAAGATGCACGTATGAAAATATATTAGCAAAAGTAATTATAACTGATAATGTTTAATTTATTAAGCATAAATGCTTACATATCCTCCTCAAATATTAATATTTGTGTCTTTTCTGCAGCAATTGCAAAACTGAATGAATAAAAAGTAATAAAGTATTAAAAGAAAATGTGGAGCTGAATATCATCTGCGGTTAGCGGATTATTGATGGAAAGTATGATTTCCTTTACGTCTTCTACAACAGCAAACACGACTTTACTCTGCTGAGTGCACTGGCCTTTGAAATGAAGTTTTCTTCCTGTTTTGCTGTTGGTGCAGTAGTTTACAGCATCATCATGACTTTTCTGCCTTTCAAACTTTTCTGCCTTCCCCTCTGCTTAATCTGTCCTCAGCAGGTGAATCTTGAAAAGCTTAAATGCAATTTGTTTGAAAACTAATCTGTATTTCACCAATTGACCAAAAGGGAAATGTGACCCTGGCTTCTTAGAAAACACTATACAAATGTAATATAATTTTCTCTCCGTTGTTTTGTTTTGTTTTTTAATTTAAATAAACAATATACCTGGGGGTCAACCATCCAAAGCAATGGACAATGCAGAATAGCAGTTAGGAAGAGAGTGTAGGGAGGGTGGAGTGGGTGGATTCAAGTGTCAGGGATGATTTGTGACAGAAGATGGCAACAAAAGTGAAAGTTTACAAGACATTATGCCATGATGTATGTTTGGAGACAATGGCACTGGCAAAAAGAGAAAAGGTGGGGCTAGAAGTGTCAGAGTTGAAGATGCTAAGAGTTCTGCTGGGAGTGACCTGGGTGAACAGGATTAGGAATGATTACATCAGCTCAGGTTGAACAGTGTGGAGCCAAAGAGAGACAAGGCTGAGGACATGTGCATGTAGTGGACATACTAAGTAAAGGATGCTAAGATGAAGCTGCCAATAAGGAGGAAAAGAGGAGTGAGAGAAGATTCATGGAGTGAATGAATGGATAGTGTTGGTGTAACAAAAAAGGATGCAAGGGGTAGGATGAAATGGAGGCAGAGGATCAAATATGGTAACCCCTAGAGTGAGCAGCCAAAAGAAGAAAAAGAAGAGGGATATAAAAAGTGACAGCTGGAACCAATGTACAGCACTGTGATACAAATGCTGAGTGGATTACAGTGAATTGCTGGAGGGATTGGTGAGCACTAACCTTATGCTCCAGATAATTTACCACACTAAACTATCTGGGAAGTCATTCTCTGAAACTGAGAAAAAACAACATGTGCAATTTCAAAATAAGTAATACAAACAATACTTGGCAGGTGATTGGATGAGCCATCTGTCTACCACAGTTCTCCTTCATCCAGACAGTCTAGGCTCATGGGACATAACAATCAGAAAAACAAAAGTAAAGTGCAGCCTGCATTTTGATGTGCAGAGTGAGGAGTCAGTTGCTTTTTAGTTTGCATGTTCCTAAATCGGGGGTGTCAGACACTAGATTGAGTTTTTTGTTAGTTCATTATTCCTTTGGGCTTTTGTTAAGTGATTTGTGTTCAAGTTCTGTTGTTGGTTTTATATCTCTTGTAATTTAATATTATTATATTTTTTATTGGTGTCATTTATTACACTCTTCCAGCGGTCTCTGTTTGTATTTTGCTTATTGCTAGAAGTCATTCATTTGAAGTTATCCTTGGATTGCGGTTCTGTGTATCTAGGTTGGTCACTATTTATTTTTCTGTTTATTGAGTTGTTGTTATTCCCTCACATTTACAAGTCTTATCCTGTATTTTGTACAGGTTCTTTATGGCTTATTTTCTTGTCTTGTTATATGAGTCGTGGAATAACCTAAAAAAAACCTGAATAATCACTCAGAGAACCCACACGCTTAACTTAAAAGCTTGTAAACAATGCAAACTGTCAGGATGAGGTCGTGGACGAAAGAAGGAGGACCCAAACGCTGGACTCACAGGTAGGTGAAGATTGGTGTTTTATTGTCAACGGAGTGAACAAACAGAACAGAAGTAGGAAACGGCTGGCCGGCTGGACGACTGACTGAATGGATGAATGAAAGACTGACTGACAACTGACCGGCTGACCTGACGGAACTGAACAGAGGACAACCTAACAGCGGCGAGAACAACATCACAATAACATCAATGACACGACATTGGACTGGTTGAACTGAGGGACATAAATACACAGGCTGAGTGATGAGAGATTAGAACCTGGTGAGTACACAGCTGAACATAATGACCTAATGATAAACGGGAAGAGGACGGAACATAATGCACATGGACCAAGGCTAACACAATAAAACAGGAGGTGAAGCAGACAGAATATAAACAGTGAACATGAACTAAGAATACTGGGTCAAAGACCCAGAAACCCTGACAGTACCCCCCCCCCCCCGCAAAGGCCGGCACCCGACGGCCAAAAGAACGAAAAACCAGAACAGGGCGGGCGGAGGGGGCCCAGGACGGAGGGACGGAGTCCACACAGAGACAGTTCAGGAGGGCGGCCACGTGGAAGGCAGCAGTGACCACTGAGCCGGTCCGGTGGGCGGCTGCGGCGGTCGAGACGAGACAGTTCAGGGGGCCGACCGTGCGGACGGCAACGGCGGCGACGTGGACACAGTTCGGGGGGCCGACCGTGCGGAAGGCGACGGCGGCGACGGCGGCCACTCAGGCGAAGAGGGTCCGGGGGCCGGCCGTGCGGAAGGCGACGGCGGCCACTCAGGAGAAGAGGGTCCGGGGGCCGGCCGTGCGGAAGGCGACGGCGGCCACTCAGGAGAAGAGGGTCCGGGGGCCGGCCGTGCGGAAGGCGACGGCGGCCACTCAGGAGAAGAGGGTCCGGGGGCCGGCCGTGCGGAGGGCGACGGCGGCCACTCAGGAGAAGAGGGTCCGGGGGCCGGCCGTGCGGAAGGCGACGGCGGCCACTCAGGAGAAGAGGGTCCGGGGGCCGGCCGTGCGGAAGGCGACGGCGGCCACTCAGGAGAAGAGGGTCCGGGGGCCGGCCGTGCGGAAGGCGACAGCGGCCACTCAGGCGAAGAGGGTCCGGGGGCCGCCCACGACGGCGATGGCGCCCGGCCAGTGGCCTAGCCAGCGGTCTAGAAAATGGCCGTTTAGCTTCAGACCCAAACGAGGCTGGGCCAGGGGAGGCTGAAGGCACGGAGGCTGGGCCAGGCGAGGCTGAAGGCACGGAGGCTGGGCCAGGCGAGGCTGAAGGCTCTGAGGCTGAAGGCTCTGAGGCTGAAGGCTCTGAGGCTGGAGCCGGACCAGGCGGAGCAGAAGCAGAGGCCGACGCCAGACCGGGCGTGGGTGCAGCTGAGGCAGAGGCCGGGCCGGGCGTGGGTGCAGCTGAGGCAGAGGCCGGGCCGGGCGTGGGTGCAGCTGAGGCAGAGGCCGGGCCGGGCGTGGGTGCAGCTGAGGCCTCTGGCTGGAGACAGGCAGGGCCAGTAGGCGCGGACGCCTCTGGCTGAGGAGCGGCCGGGCCAGCGGGCGCGGAGACCCCTGGCTGAGGAGCGGCCGGGCCAGCGGGCGCGGAGACCCCTGGCTGAGGAGCAGGAGAGCTCACAGCTGGCTCTGGGTGCTGTGGCTGCAGGTCCGGGAACTGGACGGGATGGTGGACAGGCGACTGGGAAACAGGAGGCAACTGGACTACAGGGCACTGGGCGGCAGACTGAGCTACAGGTGACTGGAGGACAGGTGGAGACTGAGCTACAGGTGACTGGAGGACAGGTGGAGACTGAGCTACAGGTGACTGAACTGACTGGAGGGCAGCAGGAGACTGGACAGCAGGTGAGTGAACTGACTGGAGTGAAAGCTGAACAGCAGGTGAGGGAACTGACTGGAGTGAAAGCTGAACAGCAGGTGAGGGAACTGACTGGACTGGAAGCTGAACAGCAGGTGAGTGAACTGATTGGACTAAGGAGACTGATGGATAAACAGAGGCCGGTGAGGCTAATGGCTGAGCTAAAGAGTGAGCTAGTGAAGGGGACAACAGTGCAGCCTGGGCTAATAAAGCTGGGGCCTGAGCAGGGGACACCTCAGCTAGCCTAACCAGTGATAGTGCGAGGGCATGAAAAGCTGGATCAGGAGGTGGATGAAGAGGTGAAGTGGCAGGTGGACCGGTTAGCTCTTCCAAGCCTCCAGGGGGGTCAAGCTGGGTTCTGGTTGCCCTCAACCTGGGCGCTGGGACGGGCACGGAAGGTGGCTGGACACCAGTCACCCCCACCTGAGAAACAGAAGCAGGTGTGGAGGCAGACCGGGTCACAGCTGCCCTCCTCCTGGGGGCTGGCACTGGTGTGGGCGTAGGCTGGGCCCCCATGCTGGTGGGAAATGGCTGAATAATGGGTGTGGAAATAACGACTGGGTGAGTGATACTGACGGGTTTATTGGGGAGTGTTCTGGTCTTCCTGCCACCGCTATTTACAGTCTTTAACTGAGCTGTCTTTGGGGAAACAGAGCAGAAAAAGTCTACCCAGTCCACATTGTCGTCCAAGAGGGACGTTCCCCATGAATCGGAGAGGCGTCTATTATTTATCTTATGTGAAGAGTCAACTGAGGAAGGTGGCAAACAGTCACTGGGACTCACCGCCGGGAGTGGCTGGAAATAGTCCATGTTACGGTGGCGTGTGTGCCGCTTTCTCCGGGTAGAGGAAGCGGGCGGGGTAAACAGATGAGCCTCTGGCACGGGAGCCTCCATTGAGCCGAGGTGGTAGGCGGAGCCACTGTGCCATGGCGAGGTTGAAGGTCCGGTGAGTAGAACGGCTGGCGGGCGAGCGAGGAGCGGAGCAGCGGGAGAGCGAGCGGCCGAAGCTTGGCCTGTGACGCCCACTCTCCGCGGCGAATGCTCCGCTGCAGGTGAGGCAGCAGGTGGAGGACCGCGGCGTCTCCGAGGCCCGCCCAGAGCCAGACGAGTCCCCTCGAAGACGTGCTCCCTCTCTGAGAAGAGCCGCTGTTTCCACCTGAGCTTCTCCGCCCAAATGGAGAGCGCTGCGTCCTGCCGCTCGAAGAGGTCCGAGTCCGCTGGGTCCACATCGTGTCTTCGTGGCACGGGTCGTGTCATTCTGTCAGGATGAGGTCGTGGACGAAAGAAGGAGGACCCAAACGCTGGACTCACAGGTAGGTGAAGATTGGTGTTTTATTGTCAACGGAGTGAACAAACAGAACAGAAGTAGGAAACGGCTGGCCGGCTGGACGACTGACTGAATGGATGAATGAAAGACTGACTGACAACTGACCGGCTGACCTGACGGAACTGAACAGAGGACAACCTAACAGCGGCGAGAACAACATCACAATAACATCAATGACACGACATTGGACTGGTTGAACTGAGGGACATAAATACACAGGCTGAGTGATGAGAGATTAGAACCTGGTGAGTACACAGCTGAACATAATGACCTAATGATAAACGGGAAGAGGACGGAACATAATGCACATGGACCAAGGCTAACACAATAAAACAGGAGGTGAAGCAGACAGAATATAAACAGTGAACATGAACTAAGAATACTGGGTCAAAGACCCAGAAACCCTGACACAAACTATATAAACAGGGGTTGTATTAAGTCACTTTAAATAGGTTTATCAGCACTGACTCTCTAATCTGCGTTAATTTGATCCAGTATTCAATGTTGAGGAACTTTGGGCACTTTGATGATGGGTTGCTGGATCATCACACTTTGGCTCTACACTGCTGCTAACACATTCTGAATACATCTCACCACAGACTCTGCAAACTTCATGGAACTACACACAACTGGATGTCAGACTCACCAATCACAGACTGTCCAGAAAGAGGAGCTCACTTCCAAAGTCATGCTCACCCAGACTGAAGCCTCCCCATTACAAAAGTAAGACCTGAATCTGTCAAGATGAGCTATGCTACAGGGAGAAAGTACAGCAGAAAAGGCTGTAACAAGCTGTTAAAGACAACAATCTGATCTTAAATGTCAATTAAACAAAGGAAGTTATTTTTGATTTCCAGAGAGAGAAAGAACGCAGCAGCAGAGCTGCTGAAAGATGTGTAGTTCCTAAGCACAGTGATCACTGAAAACATTGACGAGGCTACATTGCAATCTATGTTTGCTAATAAGGCAGAGGAGCACAGTAAGATGTAACAAGATTCTCAGGAACATACATGTGCATGCCAACTACAGCCTTCTGCTTCGATCACTCATCAGCTCTGCTGGAGATTATTTGTTTTGTGTTTAGTAAAGGAACTAAAACAACAATTAATCACCACATGAATTTTATTTAGATCAGTGATTTCCAACTGAGCACACCCCATGGGACTGCAGTTGCCAATGGGGTAGACAGAAAATAGCTGACTTATTTTGAATGAACAAAGATTGCAGCCTACTTTTTCTTTATGCCCAATTTCAGATATGCCTCCCACATATTTATGTTTAAAATAAAAATAAGGGAACGGTGGGGTTACTCCAGTTCAGTTACAACTTAGTTTACTTATTTCACTGTACCTTAGTCAAGGGAAATAATTGTCACTACACTAATGCCAAGTATCTGCGAATTTAGACACTACCGTATTTTCCGCACTATAAGGCACACTTAAAATCCTTTAATTTTCTCAAAAATCAACAGTGCGCCTTTTAATCCAACATATGAATTCTGGTTGTGTTTACTGACCTTGAACCAATTTTATGTGGTACACAGCGCGCAGAAATCTGTCAAAAAAATGTTTTAGCACAACTTTGGTAAGCTATGAAGCCGCACTGCTTGATGGATTGTCAGAGCATTACAGCTACCGTAGTCAGGAGAATCGCAGAGTAATCTGGGTCCAAAACTCCGCTTCAGGGCCCAAAGTCAAACGAACACTGCGGCATCACTGAGAGTTTAAAGCTGTCTTTCATATTTAATAATAATTGATCAGTGTTGCTGCTTTACCAGCTGTAACAATTAAGTTTAACATCCTTGCATCCATGAAAACAGAATTTATTAAATTTAACGGAGTTTGAAGTTAGCAGGAAGTTAGCTTGCTAGTTTCCACCTAAACATGATATAGCATGTTCTGACTGAGAAATTTCTAAAAATATTAAAATGTACAGCTCTGCTATCACTTCTGACATAAATGAAGACAGAAAACTAAATGGCAGTGAAATTTGTAGGGTTACTGAAGTTGGACTAGCTGGTATATAATGATGTGCTACGTGATTGCTAGCAACACAACTATGTTAGCATAACACTTGATAAAAGGTAGCGTGGGGGTTCCCAATGGTTAGGGACAAATGCAATCGCATGACAGGATGCTGTAAATGGACCAAACTTTAGTCAGGAGAACAACTGAGATAATCCATCCACAATACAAGGTTAGTCATTAATATACTGCAACAACATAGGAATAGAGCAGCTGCGAGAGAATTCAACATTAATGAATTAATGGTATGGAAGTGGAGGAAGCAAGAAGAATGAGTTGAGTTTGACTTATCTGACTGTTTTGTTCCGCTTAATACGCCTTATGTATGAAAACAGACCTGTTCATTGACAATGCACCTTATAATCCGGTGCGCCTTATCGTCTGAAAAATACAGTATTCAAAAACAAGGAGAAAAGTAGAAAAGTATAGTAGAATGTCTGAGGGCAGACTTTCTGCCATCAAACATTTGATGGATAAGGTGGGTCAGAATCATGGGATGTCAAAAAGCTAGCTGATGGGGCTTGATGGTTATTGATGTTATGGGGAAGAAATATTCAGATAAAGATTTGAAAAATGTAACATCACAGCGCCTTCCAGTGTAGCTTCTGTAATTGAAGTGTATTCACAGTGGAAAGGTGGTAAAAGTCTGAAATTGTGTTTGGCTGATAGAATAGCTCCACCTGTCAATGATGCAAGAGCCCTTTGACCCAGCTTTTAACCCATGACCTCTCTTAGATGTGTAGTAATTAGTTTTCATGATCACCTTGGGCTGCTTTAGCCTAACTGGTTCTGTGCAAGATGCCTCTCGAGTTCAGGGGGTCAGCAGTAATAAATGACAGATTTTATCTGAATTAAACTGAAGTGCTTATGTCGTCAAAGGCTGACCCATGCTAAATTTATACTTCTGCAGTTTCAAAGTGTCTTTGTGTATTAGTGTTGCTGTCATCATAAAGGTATTTTTAGTATTATGTGTTTCTTTCTTCCCGATTTGGAAATGTGTGAGCAAATCAGAACCAATAATAGAGCTGTTTGAAGAAGTATTAAAAGAGGAGTTTTGCCATTGTCAATATTAGCTTGTTTTGTATAATGTTACAAAAATGGCAAAATGACTTTGGGGATTCAGTGAAACACCGTGAGTGCATCCTAATGATTATATTCAAGAGTCTAAAGTGCAGCTGTAAATGTCAACAAAGCATACTGCCTGTAGTGTTATTGTGCATTATTGTCCCCTGTGCACGGCTTTCATAACAGTGGAAAAGCATAAAAATTGTTTCCTTTTTATGCAGAGCTCACTTCAGAGGAGCTTGTGTTGAGTCTACAAAACCACCAAGTTAACTTTATCAAAGTTGTATCCCATTTAATGAAGCTAAATATGAAGCTGCTAATTATGAGATATTAGGTGTTTACAAAGAAGGTGGCAGTGTTGCCTCTTCACGCTTTTATGACCGCTACGCCTTACTATTATAGCAATCACCCACACTTATATAAGCACCAGGAACCTAATGATGCTGTACACACAACTCTAAGTCCACTAGCAACAAGCATGCTCGCTGCTTTGTTCTGAAATGACGCATTTCAGCGGTTTATTGTGGATCCAAATACCTCGTCTGTTGTATTTGAGAGGTTCTTTACAGCCATTTGCAGCCATCAGAGATTTGTATAATAGCTGAATTTAGCAGATGGATTTTACATATCAACCATAATTCTCCAAATACAACAGCACAGATCAGCCAGGTGGTTTTAATATGAAATTACACTTAAGGTCATAATTTCTTACCCATGTGGCATTAAATATATTTTTCTATATTTACTTTATTAAGTTTTTAGAATGCTGACAATTTTTCTCGAAATATTCATGGACATTTTCACTGCATGTATATTGCATCTGCTTTTGTTACGGCTCTTAAAACACTTTCAGTGCATTCTACTACACACAGCTACCATTTTGCTTTACTGTTGTTTATTGTATACATACATATCTTCCCTGAATCCTCCCTTCCTTACATTGCAATAGGCCTAGACTGCTGAGGGCTTTCGATGATGCATTTCTTCACTCACTATGCATTTATAATTAATATATGTTTTCTTTGTATTAAGAGGCAACCACTGTTGTCATTTGATATGTATATACACTGAATTAAAAATTGTACGCCACTCGGCGGTTGTTATTAATCTGTGACTTTCTTCCACAGTGCATCTTTTCTTTAATCCCATCATCCTCCCCTGACCACCAGCCGGTCACAGCAGATCGCTGTCCCTCCCTGATCCTGGTTCTGCCAGAGTTTCTTCCTGTTAAAATGAAGTTTTTCCTTCCCATTACTGCCAAATATTTTGAGGGGACGATTGATGTAATTTGCCACTATATAACTAAAAATAAATTGACTTATGTTGCCTATAAATTATCTATATGCCATGTTCCATAGATTTTAAACTAGATGTCTTAAGCACATTTTGTATGAGTTCGCTGAGAAGCAGGCAGACATCACAAGTCATTGGCAACTAGTGGTTATTAGCTAATTCACTACTTTTACATTTAAAAGTAGTTTTTTTTTTTTTTTTTTAAATTGAAGGATTTGCATCATACAGGGTTAAGGTTCATATTTTTCCTCTGAGTCAATTTTGTTCATTGAAATCTTGTTTATTTTAATGTTATGTTGGGAGAACCAGCATACATAATTCAATGAAATCTATTGGCTGAGTTCTTAAAACTGATGCATTGATCTAAAGAATTCCTGTGTATTGCTTAGTGATCATTGTTTCAAGATGCAGTGGTGAATGTAATGGTCCACACTGGATTTCTCTGTGGAACCAATGTTTGTAAAGCTGGGAGGGAAATCCCCCCATCCACTTTATACAGTAGACTACATTACACCTCTGGTTTAATGTCCTTGTTCTCAGAAGCTCTCCATACAGATCAACAGAAAGAGAAAAGAATGCAGGAAAAACAAGTCGACAAGACAGGGGCAGATGTTCCAGTGCAACACTTCTATTTGACAAAAACAGCAATAATGAGCATCAGTGTAAACAACAGGAGAGATAGCGATAGAGGCGAGTGAAAGTTGCTCACAAGGGAAACTCAATGACTGAATAAACAGGAGGTATGGCAAGAGATGAGATAACAGCTGGGCGATGATGTGGATGGGTGTGTGCATATGTACTTACGCATCAGATCATATGTCTAGTTCACTTTTGGTTTAACTATCCATTGCTAGATGCCTATAGTTTTCATTTTACATATTTGAGTCTTACTTAATATTACTGTATACAAAAGTGGTTTATTATACAAATCTAATTTTAAAAAATAAAGGTAAAATCTTAAAGAACCATATTTTGGGTAGTTTATAATTCTCTCTTTTTTATATAAATGCAAGCCTTTAACTCTCAATGGTAGGTGGTGATGTGTGGGCATTGCGGAATATTTTTCATACTTTGCAGGAGCAAAGATCGTTATCTTTCATCTGATGCGAATAGAGCAGCAATCTTTGCATTAATTTGTATAAAATTGTTTTTCTGTTTGTCTTATCACTCATTCACCCAGAGGTCATTGCAAGTATTTTTAGGAGTTGGCGTCATAATTACTGCCTGACAATGAAAGACTGTTGTGCAGATCATAAACGGCCTTGGAGCCCAGCTCATTCAGTTTTGCAAACTTATTGTGCTGCTCACCTGCTCAAGTTTTAATACTTATTTTCCGACTCTCCTGTATTGAATCGTGACTTCTTTTCCCTTCGGGATGTTAGAGGTAAGCTTACTGAAGTTAAGTTAAAGCAAAAGCTAGTACAGGCAGGGGATAAATTGCATTTGGCAGGTGAGAGAACCCTAAGACCCTAAGGTGTAGCATTGCAGTCTAAGGGGGGAAACACTAAATAAGTCACATAACAATTTGTATTAGATTTTAATTTTTCTACATGTTGTGATCAGCTGACTTTTGCTGCTGGTGTTCATTGCGCTTTGCAGATTTATTCAATTTAATTCAATACGATATAAGCAGATATTTTAGGTACTATCATGGCTGACTTCCAACCCATAGATACTAAAACCTTTTGATGAGTAAATCTAAGCAGCATTATCATGTTAAATACATAGATTACATTAAAGAGACATTAATGTAACACTGCTCGTGTATTTCACAACCTGCTCTGCACTAGTTCCACATACTGTAAACTTCACCACAATGCTAAAAACTAACCACTACACAGGACTAACATCACTGTGGCTGACAGAGTTGGACCTAAATGCAAGACTCACAAGAAACATGAGGGATAAACTAAATTAAGCACAAAATTATGTGAATCCAAAAAAAACAAGTACACACAAACCTAGAAATCAACAGGAAAAACATACTGCAAGGGAGAACGTGACAACGACTCAGGTAATATATACAAACATGGGATAATGAGAGGATAGGAAACAGGTGGGAACACAGCTGTAGCTAAAATAATGACTAGTGAGGAAGTAAAATTAGACTAAGATTAAAGGGAAGAACAGACACCAAAATAAAACAGGAAATGATGGACACTGAGACCCGGACTAAGAAACACAAGCTTGTTGGAGACAGAACCCTAGGCATGGAGACCAGAGAGAAGGAACATAGTAGAAATACACGAGGGGGTTAACAGTCTCTCATAAATAATACACAAATAATTGTACCGTAAACAGAAAAACCCAACATCAGCGAACAGAAAGCGAGTAGAAAACCATGAAACCAGAACTAGAGAATACATTTTTGGTGTATTTTAACAGATAGCTACTGTAGTGCAATTATAAGACACACACACTGTGTGACTGATATATAACGTCTTTTGCCTCATGTGTTGATGTCCCACTTCCACATGATCCTACTGTTATCACTCGCTCTGCATGCCAAACAAACTGCAATGGAGTGAACACAGAGAAACTTGGCTTTATCACATGCATTGTATACAGTATCTTATATTAAACATGGTACAGGCAGGTATAAAGACAACATATTGCTTTTACTTTAAACTTTCAGTACCAGAATTTCATCAGCCATTTTCACAATGTGTCATTAGCCCCTTTCAAACATGGACTCCTTGTCCTTAATCCAATAGCATCTAAACGTGCTGGTTTATTTTATGAAAGTGCCCCCTGGTCACTTTTACAAATAGCCCACGGTGCAAAATGACAAAATCTTCCTGACAGTTACGTTTATATATTGGTTTCAATGCTTTCTTACATTTTAAGTTTTTCCGCTCACAAAGAAATATAAGATTGCTTTGGACAATTCCCAAAGTATTATCATGAGGACAAAAAAGAAACATTTGTGACGCCGTCTTTTTCAGTCTTTACTTACACACAACATTGTCATGCAGGTATTTATGTACCAGGCAAACATCAGTTACTTTATTCATTATTCAAAATATATTATCCCTGACAGAGACTGGATCGATCAGGATCTGCCAGCAAATGCACTGCACTTCAGACGTGAGCTTTTAAACTGCCTTTTAATAACTGCCTAACAGGTTATCTTTTTTAAAAAAAAGGCTGATTTGTGTATTTCTTCCTATTACTGCATAAAATTTAGTAAGTGACTTTGCTCTGTGTAAAAACAGCTGCAAACTGCTGTGGGACTGAACGGAAGAAGCAATGAGAGAGATTGACTTTTAAGTGACCTTTAAGTGACCTAATGACAGAATAGCATCACTTTAACAAAGCCCTTGTCATGTAATAGCAAGCAAAAAGATTGCTAATGGCTCTGATCCATTTAGGTGTCCCAAGTAATCCATATCAGCCGGTTGGTGCAATACCAAAGTCCCAGAGTCCACTATAACACTGAAATTAATTACAGCCTTGCAGCCATCATTAACATTATTAATTACACCTGTGCTTCTCTCACTGCCACACTTAAAATGGAAAAAGAGTCTTGCCAAATTACAGCAATCTATTTGCTTTTTTTATGCTTGAGAATTAACAGAAAATAAAAACTTGTACCTGAAAGTGTTCTGTACAACATTTCTTTATTGTCTTTTTCTGGGGGTTTTTATAGTTTATTTGATTTTCATCTGAATTTCGAAGAATCCACCAGACGCAAAACAATTTCCGTTAAACTACACAGAACTGCATCTTTGTGTTCTGTTTAGACATTTTGTTTACATCCACCAATCTGAAAATTTAATTAAGACATATTCTATCAATGTTTACTGCAGCTCAGGTATTTAACAGATGGCACAGTTCTTCAGATTTTTTTTTTGAATCAGTGTAAATAGAAAAAATGTCAAGGCAGAGACTGCATTTTCACTTAAATATACAGCGCAGCTGCTATGTCACTCTTAGCTGGCCTCTAGTGATTATTAATAAGGTATTAAGCTTTAATTCCTTTAGGGAAAGGGACCTGTGGCCTTGCAGTTATAGTTGATGTGCCCACATTCCAACCTACTGTACAGTTACTCAAACCTCCAGGGATAAAAGGTAAAGTTCCCTTTAAGGGCAGGGACCTCCAGCTCTTCTTTGTCTTATAGAGCTGTCATGGCTCATTCTCTCTGTGTGAGCTTCTTTCTTTTAATCTTCTCCTTCAATGTTCATCAACTATCTTCTTTCCTTTGATTGGGTGTCTTAACTTTCACTCTTTTTCCCAATTCTTTTGCACGCTTCTATCTCATATATGATATATATGGTCTAAAAGTGTTTGAATTATTTGTTTTCTATAATTAACCTGCAACAATCTTGAGAGATTAGACTGCCTGTGGTTCCTAAAGCCATTCTGATTTTCAGTGCGTGATAAAGTGAACTCAGATTAAAACAGCCTGATTTTGACATCAGACAACAGAAAGCCTTATTAACGTCATACCAAGGATTAATAATATAACAGAATCAAATGGCATCTCATTATGCAGAAGAACCATGTTCCAAGTAGAGTGATTCTACAAAGCCACACTTTAATTAACCTGATTTATGGTGACAGGAAGAAATAACAGGAAATCATTAATAATTATGGAGTTTGTGAGATGTTGTAAAAATAGATTCAAGGATAAAGATGAGTGGCTTTTTAGCATCTCTTCTCTGTAGGTAGTTAATAGTACAGATAATGCTTCAAAAGCAATCTTCTTAGAAATCTTTCTACATATCTGTTTAGTGCAAGATTAACCATACAAAACAACTTTCTTTGTGAAAATACAAACATAAAAAGAATCTCTCTCCATGACCGCCATCAGCCTGTTTAAAGTGGAAACTTTGCACTCTACTGTATGTCCCGAGGCCAGACTTCATATAGGAATAATGCATCATGCAGGCAAATACCGCACGCAATGTTTACCACATGAGCGCACACAGAACAGCATGAAGAAGTTCATGCACAGAAACACAAAAAAATTGTGTGGTGAGCAAAACAAAGCGTGCGTGTACTGTCTTGCAAAAATGACAGTAACGAGTCATAATATGATATTATTACAGATTAAAACCTTGAGATCTTGATAAATTGTTATGCACACATTCAAACAATATATCTTGTAACTGTAGGCGGAAAGAGTGAGCAGGTGTTAAATAGATGTGATTTTCTGAGGATCAAGTTTGCATAAAATTTACATCACTAATGTAAGCAGAGCTAATGCTACATTTGATATTTTCTAAAATAATGCAATTTAAAATAATTTGAAAAATTAATCTGTTGTTGAATAAAAGATGACATGATGCAAATCCCCTTCAACACTGGTTTTAACCCAACCATCTCCTTCAAGCTCATTTTGCTTTTACGAGTCCTTGGATTTGTATTGTAAATGTCCTTTCTTTTTGGCTAGAAATACTTATCCAAGTTATTATAAAGTTTATTTTTAAGAACTTAAGAATTATGTGTATTTCCTCTTTGAGGAATCTCAATTTGATGTTGCTTTCTTTGCTACAAGTCCAGGAGCATTATGCCAAAAAGATTTTTCCAAAGGCAAAAAAAAAATTTTCCCAACTCTTTTTTTCCCCAGCACTTACAACTTCTTGTGGTCATGCAATCAGTGTATTCTTACAAAAACATAGCACAGACATTGTATACAGATGACACATGTACCAAGACACAATGTTGTTTCCTAGTAATGGAGGGCAAGCAATTTGCATTCACAGCCACTGGGGTATATGAATACATCAGTGCTTTGCAGAATCTGAGAATTCAACATTAAAAGGATTTAAAGTACCCTTAACATTATTACCCTATAAAAGATACAGATTAACACCTGTATATTATAAATAACTGCTATTTTCTATTACTGGGATCTTGCTTTAGAGACCTTTTTTTAAAAATTCAAGTATAGTTGTAAGCAGGCCCTGGGAAATCTGGCTCTGTCATCTACTGGCCACAAGTCCTCTTTCTTTCTTTCTTTCTTTCTTTCTTTCTTTCTTTCTTTCTTTCTTTCTTTCTTTCTTTCTTTCTTTCCTTCCACATGTGCATCACAGATTTTCAGTTACTCAGTGTATTGCAGAAGCTCACTAACCCATCAGTGACCCTCTATTTCTGAGCCCAGTCACTCACATTGACCTTTTCAGTTCGTCAAAGCTCTGCCATCTCCATCGCTCCTCAGCTTCCTTCTCTTCCTCTTCCTTTTGTGGGCACATTCATGGCTGGAGTGGCACTCGAAACCCTGCGTTTGAGGAGGAATATTTTATAGCATGGAGATTTTGAAAAGCCAACAAACCAGTTTCACTTTCTATTCTCTTCTTCATAGAAAGGTCATACAGAGATCCTAATTTAAAAATATATATATTTTAAGTATTTACTTAAAATAAGAGGGAAAATAAATCCCAGTTGCTTGATACTGGTTCACTAGAAATAAATAAATAAATGAATATATGAGTTTTGAAATTTGACTGATATCTTTTCTACTAATGTCTTTCTTTGAAGTCCAGTATTCAGGCTTGAAATGTGAATCCATTTATCTGCCTCCATTAAGAGACTAAAAGAGGTTACATAATTTGTGTAATTATATCATTAGGGTAGAGTCAAGATGTGAACCTGCAATTGTACAATACACAGTTTTTCCTGTTTGCTGCATCTTTCCCATATGCAGATACCCACAAAAAGATATAGCAGACATTGCATGAAATGTTGAAGGACAAATGGCGAAAAAGGAGCATAGCGTAAATGCAAAGTGTCTCGTGGGGAATACAGATACACTGAAATGTGCATACATAATGAATTACTGTTGAATTCACAAGAGAGTTGGCAAGACTCGGTAGGGTTGATTGCTG
Organism: Maylandia zebra; assembly: GCF_041146795.1. Classification (NCBI taxonomy): domain Eukaryota; kingdom Metazoa; phylum Chordata; class Actinopteri; order Cichliformes; family Cichlidae; genus Maylandia; species Maylandia zebra. The sequence continues at coordinate 37,452,693 of NC_135172.1, read as the reverse complement.
TAAATGACCTGAGAATGAAAAGCATTAAATTAGATTTGCACCATCTAAAGGCAAGGGAATTGAATGAGTAAGTAGGCGGGTTTGGTTAAATGATGAAATTCCAACTACCAAATATCTCGTCCTGCTATTTTTTGTTCCATGTTATTTTCTTTCTTCCCTCTGAATCCTCTGTTTTCATCTATATTTTTTAAAGGTCTTGTATTGCATTTAGTCATGTTTTCATGCATCTTGCCCTCAGTTCCACAGATCTCTTCATCCATCAATCACATGTGCATATTACACAACATACCAACATATACTTTTTGTGCACTCAGCACAGTTCAGAGAGAGTGAATGAAGCGAATTCAGCTGAGAAATATGCACACTTCTATTTACATCAGATTACACCGAAGGGAGCACAGCTAGAATTTTCCATCCACCTCATAGTGGTTGTAACAATTATTAGGAAAATTTCCAATGCACAAAATAGCTTAAATCAATTTTTATACTGACGTTAAGTTTTGAGTGCTTAACAAGCACTAAGCATGAATTGATCCAGAAAACAGTAAGACAGATCAATCAGGAAATTGAACTGTGTTCAATATTGGCATGACTTGTGTCACGGCTGCACAGCAGTCGTGTGGTGAATTGAGAAAAGGATCCAAGATGCAGGCACTGACTGGGGTGCGAGTGAATGTTTATTTGCAGAGGTGATAAGGTGACAAAAACAGGAGGAGCAGAGCGGGGAGTAAACCAACCTAAACTGGGGAAAACTAAAGAACTCAACTTAAACCAAACACGCACAGGAGGAGGAACAAAATACACAATGAAAGATGGCAGAGAGACACAGACTGACCACCGGGTTACACAGAATGATGCAGACAGACATGGCGTTAAACAGACGACACGACAGAGAGCACAGGAAAACACAGGGCTTAAATACACGGGGAGTGATCAGGGAATGGGCCACAGGAGGGAGACACAGCTGGGAGCAATTAGGCTAACGAGACAGGGGAGAGGTAAAACTGAACACACTGACATGAGACATGAACTTTCAGAATAAAACAGGAAACTAACAGACACAGAGAACCAGACAGGACACTGAACTTGACAGGCAGACTCATGAGCAGACACAACACCATGGACAGACAGAGGGAACATAGAGAAGTGGGAGCAGGCAGGCAAAGAACAGAAACCTAACAAATGGCAAAATCACAACAGAATACACACTCGGAATGAACAAAAGCATAAGGAAACACAAAACGCTGAGTCCTCAGACTCAGGACCATGACAACTTGTACCATCTCAAATGTTTTATTGGCCACATGACTTCTTATATGTGAAAGAGGTTGCATCTAAATAGAAAGCCCCAGAAAGTTATTGACCTACTCTGCGGCTCCTCTCAGCTCTTGTAAGCTGTAGCTTATGTTTAAGCTCATTGATTTTGTTCATTAGCTCACAACATCCCTCTAGCCATTTTCATAATATCATTTATAACCACACTCAGCAAACAAAAATGTTTTCTTTTTTTTTTTTTTTCTTTTTTTTTCTTTTTTTTTCTTTGTCTTGTTTTTTTTGTATTTTCATCAAGAGCGCTGTAAAGGACGCGTCGCTGAAGAGGTGCTCAGATAGCTCCTCGGCTGAAATAACCTGAAGGTAGAGAGGGAACAGACCAGCTTTCTGCAGCTGCCACGTGAAGCTTCCCTTTCATCAAATGTTTGGTCTGCCCACAAACAACCATCACATTTAAGGTGCTTCTGTACCTGGATGTAAAAAGCAGAAACCTCAATCCAAAGGCATTCCTCCTTAAAGTAATTTTTCTAAAGGACATTTGAAGTGTTAGATTAAATATGTTTACCATATGCAATGACCCACGTAGTCAAAAAAAAAAAAAAAAAAAAATACAACTAAACAGACGACAGCACGTTTTGTTAAACTTGTGGCTTGGTCATTAAAAACACACTGAAATATTTATAAAACTACTCCAACAGCTGCAGTTTCTCACTACAAGTAAAAATCAAAGTGTAGCTCAGCAACAAGCTTGCCACACTCATTCTGTTATTCCATTAAGCTGCACAGTTCAGCTGCCCTAAAAAACCAATATCACCACAGGAAACTGACACGAACAGAAATAAAATACCTCCAACAGGATATAATCTGCATATAATCGACGTAAAAGTGTTAAAACACACAAAATCTTTGATCTGAGCTTTAATTTTACTGCCCTGCAAGCGACACAGGTCACGTGATTCAGACATGACATGTGATCAGGATAAAATCATCACGTGACTGCAGGGACTTACACTCTGCAGTCACTATTTGTTTCCTGGCTACTGAAAAATGTTTCATGTATGAAGCTGAGAGACTTCACCTGGTTGCAAAGATGTGTCAGATGGCTCAACAAAGCTGAAAACAGACCTCCCACAGGAGAGGTGCACCATGTGACTCCCTCCCCCAGGACAGGGTCCAGGGCAGGTATCATGGTCTGTTGGTCTGTCCAGCCTAGAGATCGTCAGAACTATGCTTAGTCTGGGTCATCACCCTTCCAGCTCTTGATATCATGATCCACTTGCACCTCCTTAAGGCAGTGATTCTTGGTGGAGCTCAGAGCTTCACAAGGAGATAACTGTGACTACAACACCTCCTGGACCTCCGCAGCATGTCCAACTAGGTGGAGGCTGTCTCTGGATACCCTGGAGAGATTACATCTTCGAGCTTGTCTGGGATCACCTCGGTGTCCCACCAGAAGCCCCCCCGGGGGGAAATGTAGCTGGGGGAGTGGGGGTCTGGGCACTCTGTATAGAGTCCTTCCCCTGTGGCCTGAACCAGGATGAGCGTCTAATGATGGATGGATGAATCGTTAGATCAATCTTTTTAAAGCACCCAGGCTTCCTTTGAAGAACAGTTTGCTTTATTAGCCGTTGACAGGCTGCCGATGAAACAAAAATGTTTTCAGCGAAAAAGGGGGTTTAAGAGCCAAATGTCCTTTTTACCTGCCCAGCTCCAAGCGCCAGGCAGACAAAACTAGCAATTAGCTGGTACACAACTGGTTTATGATGTGTTCATTTGGCATTGATTGTTCTTCGTGCACATATATATATATACATATATATATATATATATATATATATATATATATATATATATATATATATACATATGTATATGTTTCTAGATTTATGGCTGAAGGACATGTGCCAGCCGTAAGACTTGAGCATTTGTCCTGTCAGGTGGAGGACATATCGTTAATATTTCTCAGTGAAAGAGAGCATCTGTCATCTGCTGTGCAAGCTGCCTGACATTACACCTGCCTAAAGCAAAAACCAAACAGAACACAATGAAAAAAAAATCATAAATATGAGCTGGCTTTGTGAGAGGGCTGGATTGTGCTCAGACCATTAAAAGTTACTTTAATGGTCTGGGCTTGGTGAAATGCTCATTTGTGACATTTGTAAGCACATGTGCTTCTGTTCATAATAAGCACAGCCTAGCCAGGTAACCATGTTCTGTTGGCAAGCACAGAGTTGGTTACCATGTTCTACCTGTACAAACCAGAGAAAGTGAGCAGCAGGTACAGATGGCCAGTGGGAGTACATGGCACCATGCTGGAGACACACAAATGCATGCAAACAAACCATAGGGCCAAATTCAGATATTAAGCTCCTCTCAGCCTTTTTTGTTTTTTCAGATTAATCCTCAAATTTCAGCTCTATAATTACATTATGCACATGAATACATGGAAATAGAGGTGTTAAGTAAATTATTTTATTCTCATGATGCAGAGTGTGCCTCCCTTTATCCTCTGTTGAGCACGATCAGTTTTGTGGTGTAAGACAGCAAATCTGCATATTAATAAAGACAATAAAACGTGAATCAGGCACACAACTTAAAGTCTGTCATTAACTTTGCATGGATGTTAAAGGATAATCTGAATGATCCCCATTTTAGAAAACGCTTTACCAAACATGCTGTCGCTGCACACCTCCATCTTTCATCTCACACAAGTCAAATGAATTTTTAAGGAATACTCAAAGGCAATTTCAAGCCATGTGCACCGTGCCAAGAAATCATGCAAATGGGCAGAGCTGTATTGTATTCGGGGGGGGGGGGAGGCAGACAAGTGTGGAAACCGATGATGGGTGGAAATACACAGAGCAATTAGATGATGTTAGAAACGTGTCAGGATGTTGCCATTTCAGGTATCATCAAAGCCAATTCAGACATAATATTATTCTGTATGTGACTGGCCGCGAAATTTCAGTGTGATGGTTTATAATTCAACAAGGACGATGAACCCAGTACAGTAACAACATCTCCTCTTTTTTTTTTTCAGCATTCCATCAATGGTCATTTTTTAAACCAGTCCATTTTGAGTCCAGTAGTTATAACATTAGCATTAAACAACCATGCAGTATATATAATCTATATAATCTAACTGGGAACTCACCTGACATCCACACCCTCATTATAGATTCTTATTCATTTACTCAAATGATTAAAGTCATTAGTCTGTAAAGCATGCACTCTTTCCAGGTGTCATAACCCTGATACGAGAGGCCCTGAGTTTCTTTGCTGTTTTAGCGTTCTCTTGAGATGGAACCCAAGGATTTAATACACAATTACTGCAGCAATTTAACATCACATTTCATATTGCTACTATCTTTACAAAAGGTGAAGTTGTGCTAGTGTAGAGCAGACAAATAGCTTCTGAGTACTATATACTGTTCGTCAAAATCTCTAATCTGAAAGACAAACTGTTCATTTGTGACTAAATCCTGAGCTTATAGGAGGCAAATCCTCAGTCATTTAATGTGAGAGTCAAAACTGAATGCAGCATTGTGAAGACTAAATGATAATTATTGCAATTATTAATTTAAAATTGTTTTCTCTTGGGCCCATTAAAGAGTTTAATCAAAGCATGTCCTGATAAATTCCCTGAACACATTTCTCAGGGGCGACATCCTGTGAACTAATTTGACATTTGTGAGCTTGCCATTTGATTCTGTTGCATTATTTAACCTTGATAAGATGTAATGAGGTCTCCTGTTGTCTAATAAGAGGATCAGGCTCCTTTAATCTGTTTCAATTTGATCCCTCAATGAGAATCTGAAACACATTAGACAGCACACAATATGGCCACTATCAGGTAGGAAATGTTTATTAACCTGTGGACAGCAGGACATGAACCCTTACATGCAGATAAGTGAGCAGTTAGTTACCCTCTGTTACCCTGTGGGGACATTTTGCTGGCATTTTTGGATCTGTTTGTATCTTTAGATGGACAGATCGCTGTATGTTTGTTTTGAGGGATCACCTCATGAGGCTGGACTCCTCCCGGATGACACTGTCTGTATATAAGGTGTCAGTGATTGCTTTGATGGGTGTGTGATTTACCAGATGTCAACCCAGTACACCTATGGGATATATTTCACCAGTGTGTTAAGACAACACTCTCCACAACGATCATCAAAACACCAAGTGAAGAAATAGCTTTTCACCCACTTGTGTTTATAATATATATTAATTTAAGTATGGCAGTCTATACTGTGTCTACTTTCAAATGTATTGAAATTTGTTCATAATATTCTGTCACTTCTGTGTCCAATATTTGTTTACTAGCTCTGTCTGGCGACAGTTTTGTACTCTGACCTTTAACAACGTGGGTTTTTTTTATAGTGGAGCAGGCTGTCTCACAATTATGACCAGAATACCAAATAGTAGATTTATAGTTGTCTGTGCTTCTGTTAAAAAAAAAAATCACTTCATCTAAATTTGAAATAAAATTTTAGCTAACATCCTGTGTCACATCAGTGCTGGTAAGTGCATGTCCTATCTCATTTATCCTGTCCTTCACATTTCCCACTCTCCTTTTCTGTCAGTCTGTCTGTTTATAACACTGTCAATTTGCATGTGAAGGTGCAGCATAATATCTATATTTATATCAGTCACAAGCTGTTTTACCTCAAGACACAAACCTCTTCTTTGTTGTTGACTAGATAACTATTTCAATGGAATAAAAGTATCCATTCATCCTAAAAGCAGGGAAAACAGCTCTTAAAAGGGTACACAATTGTAATTTCTTTTCACATTTATTACAAGTCATAGCAAGAAGTGACACTGATGTGGTGCATTGTCAAAACATGAAATGCATTTTACCTCATTCAGTACTGAATTATCTTCTGATAGTAATGGTCAAGGAAAGTCCAGTGTTTTTACTGACTTTCTTTTCCCTTTCTGATGTTCAAACTGACAAACTGACTACAAGCATTAAATCCAAAGAAAATTCAATTGGGAAATATTGCAATGATTACTTTTATTTTACAGCAATTCAACAAAAACACGCTTAGTATTATATTTATAAATGGAAAATATGCTTTAAATATGCCTGTGCAGGTCATTCTGTGTAAACAGAATCTACAAACAAAACATAATTATACTGGAACAAAAACATATTCAGAGGGCTGGTAATAGCACCATCACATTAGAGTAAAAATAGTTTAACAACCTCCTTATGACTTGGGAAAATCAGTGATTGCCCAGGGATTCCAATGGATTTTTTCACATTGCTAGTAATTGTGGTGACTAGTCGCTCAGAGGTTGGTCCTGCAAAACCCTCAACATCCGGGCAACAACTTTCCATTTCAAGGTGATTGCACATGTTGACTGGTGGGAGAGCCCAACTCAAACTGACTGCAATCACTCCCAAACAGCTTGTTGTCTAATTTATAAACACAGCTTGCCAACACATTTTGAATCAGTCTACACCGATGACTGTAACTTATCAATGCATCTCTTTACAGACTCAACTGGCTATTTGCTTGTATAAAAGTAAGGTTTACAAGCACCTTTATGATTTTGGAGTTAAAGTGCCATTCTGCTGCAACTATTTTACTAGTGGAGGACTATCTAAGTAGTTAATCTGAATTTCTATCTATGTAGAAAGTGACAGATTTGTGACTTTCTTCAACTTCTCACACTTAATCACTTTATTATCACATACAGAATGGATGTAAAAACTGACTTGACACCATCTAATTCAGTGATAGCAGACTAACGACAGACTGATAGCAGACTCACGACCAGTGTTGGTCAAGTTACTTGAAAAAAGTAATCAGTAACTAATTACTGCCGTGTCATCAGACAAGAACACTCTCTCTTCTGAAATGAGAATGAGATTGTAGATTTACTCTGCATAGTGGAGCATGTTCACTGGTGTTGAAAATACTGTCACCATCAAGACGGTTGATGTTCAAACCCGTGGATATCCAGGTTGTATCACATGTTTCTGGTTTATTGCCTAGTTTCAAATATGTCAAAAAACTAAAAGGGTTAATAATTTTCTGTAATATGTCACATTTCAAATACAGACTTCCCAACACTAGCTGCTTTGTACACATGAACACACTCGCTCTTCCTTTACTACAGTTATAGGGTGTCCCTCATGCTCTCATGCTTCCTACGTTTTTTTACTAATACAACATTTCTACAACCAAAGCAATTATGTATAATTTAGAAAGTACATATCTTTTTGACTTATTATGAATCCCACATTATTAACAAAGATTTGACTGAATAGTCTTCCAACACAACAAGGTTTGCAAAGTTTGTTAAACTGATTTTGCCCATCCTTTAGTAGGGCGATGAATGATATTCAGGTTTTAAAATCTTGTTCAACCGACATGACCTTCTGGTTCCAAATCAAATAAAATGCAGTAGCATTTATAAAATGCGCGTTTTTTATCACAAGAATGCAGCAAGAATAGGCTTCTGCTATAAAGTGACTGCGGGGGCTGTTATGATTATCATTTGAAGGTTTTTAAGGCTATTTAAAACCTTCAGGTGGGTTTAAACTGTTTATAGCAATAACTAAAATTCCACATTGGGTTTTCATTTTGGTTAAGTGAGTATTCATAACAACTGGATCCAAATTTAATTGGAATCAAGTTGACCTTTGTTTTATTACATGCCTGCTAGTGTATGTATTGCTTATTTGATTTTTTTCTCTCCAGTTCCATTGTTAGTTTTGTAGATAGATGTTGCATAAAAATGTCTTGTGGCCCATGGAAAAGATAAAAGTTACACAGCTGGTTAACTGGGGGTGATACTCATGGGTTGTGGTCTGGTCTCTGCTGATGCACCAGTTAGAATAGAACAGAGCTGCCCTTTTGTCATTGTACATGTACAACAAAATTATGGTTGGTTATCTCTAACCATAAAGTATAAAGCAGCTAATCTCCTGATGTCATTTGTTACAGTAAAGACTGGTGCTTTGTATATTCAGTGTATTTGTGTTCAGCTTGCATTTGATTGCCTTGGCTTGCCATTTTGGACCCCTGCCTTAGTCCCTAGTTCACCTGCATTCTCATTCCCATTAGGTTTGGAGATTTGCTCAATCTTGTCTAAAAGTTACCTAGACTCTCAAACCCCCTGGACCAATGGATTCCTTGTACTTCTATTATTCTGGCCTATGAAAATATTTTAATTGCTGTCTGCTCTCTGTTGATTTCACTGTACTCTCTTATTCGTATCTTTTTTTTTTTTTTTTTTTCTTTTTTTTTTTTTTTTTTTGGAAGTGACATCAGAAACAGCAGCATGTGACATCACGTGATGGCGGAGCTTCAGTTCATCCTTTGTCATCCTTTTTTTTTTTTTTTTTTTAAATAGGACAGGGGGAAAGAATGAAAGAAAGAGGGGGAGAGGAAGAAAGAAAACCAAAGGGGAGAAGAGACGGTGAGAAGGGGGGGAAGAGAGAAAAAAAAAAAAAACTCCTGGGTCACCTGTATGGAGAGAAAGAAAAACAAAAAAAACAGGGGAGACAGCAAACAACAAAGAGCAACATAATAATAAAAAAAAAAAAAGCACCATCACAATAAACTAGCTAGTCATAGATATCAATAGTTACTAAATAATAAACGATATTGTGCAGCACGCAAGATAGACAGCGCACAGTGTGCTTTGAGGCAGCAGCCAAGAAAGCTGTAGTCCGCATCTGTGAATACCCATGTGTACACCTGTGTGCATACCTGTGTGGATCAGCATGCTTGCATTCCAAAGGTTTCTCCATGTAATGATCTGCTAGAGAGTGTGGGGAGCCACAGCCCTGTCCTCTATGGTATCAAGCAGGTATGGAGGAGATCAAAACTCCAGACATCCAGAGGCACCCAGAACACAAGAGACCAAGGAAGACCCACAGAGGGGCAGCCGCGCCACTGTCCCAGTAAGAGCTAAGGAGAGTCCCAGATGAGAGCTCATTCAGCAGCCGCGGAGCAGAAGCCAGGGGGGGTTGCAGTGACGCGCCCGTGAGCTCCGCCGGCAGCCAGCTGTGCCTGAGTGACCGAGCCCCAGGCCGAGAGGCCGGGGGCACCCCACCTCCAAAGTGGCCCGAGCGAGCCCCAATAAGCGGCCGCCAAGGAGTGAGCCGGTGTGTACCCGGACACCCACCCCCAGATACAAAGAACCACCAACGCACCGATACCTGAGGGAGTCCGCCACCGGCAGGGGAAGTGGTGGTGGGTGGAGATAGGCCTCCAAACCTTGGAGGGCCCGAGATGTCCCCAGAGAGGTGGCGTCTGATACCCAACCTGACATATAGACACAGACATACAGGCACACACAGACACAAACATCCATTCCCACCCTCATGCTCTCATATGTACTTCACACTCAACCGACGTGGAGACAGACATAAAGGGACGCTGTATACACGATCACACTCCCCAAGCGTACTCTACTAACCGGGTCTAGGTACCCTTGCCCCTGGAGGGGGGAACTGCACCCAGACCCAGGTGGTGTTACCCTTTTCCCTGCGGTGGGGAGAGGCAGACCGCCCCGACTCCGCAGCAGCAGGGAGGCCCCAGACCGCAGTCGGATGGCCCACTCCTCCTAGCCCCCCCGCTCCAGTAGGCCGCAGAGAATGGGGGTGAGAGAAGACTCCAAACCTCCCTCCACCCGCTCATTGTAGTGTTGATGCATGTGTGTTCTAAGGTGCAATTAAAACCCAGGAGGGCATGGAGCTACCTGCCAGAGAGCAGCAGGTAAGCGCATGGTCCCTCCTGCTAGCCCTCAATGTCTACATGTATTTAAAATTGAGAGGTGGGCAACGACGCCAGGGGTGAGGCGTACACCCTGATGGTAACTTGGACTCCGTGTATCGTGCCCACCCCCAAGATCCTATATGTATGTGTAATGAGGGTGTGAGTAATGTGAATGTCTAAGTTGTGGGATAAAATTGAGGCAGAGGCAGCCAGAAGGGGACAGAGGGGGGGGTAGCCTCCTCTGCATCCTGGTGACATACCCCTACTCCAAGGCCCTGCATGTGTGGGTGGTTGTGGTGGAGCAGGAGGAGGGAGGCAGCTGGAGATGGGGAGGGAAGGAAGGGAGGGGCAGGTGACCCCTCCCTGGGGCCAGCTCCCCCGCTGACCCCAGTAGGCACTCCCACACTCCGCGACCCGCCAGGGAAAGGGGGGCCCAGGCCCATCCAGACCGGGGCCCAGCGCAGCAGCGCCCCCCGGCCCCACAGAGCCCGGGACAGTCCACCCAACCCCACCACAGAGAAAACTGCACCCACCCCACCATCCACTCGTCTTCCAGACTACATGAGACAATAGACGCCCAGGCTGAGATCTTCCTCCACCTCTCCTGTATCTCCCCCTCCTGCAGAGAGTTCCTGAGGGGAAGAAAGCTCCTGCAAGGTGTAACAATCTCCCCCACCGGTTGAAGAGCCCCACAGGCGACTCGACACGCCGGCGGCACCCTGCGCCAGGGATGGGCTCCCATGCACCCACCCGCCCACAACCCCGGCAACACACAAACCAGGACCCAAGGCCCCGAGGCCCAGCCAGGGCCCCGGCCCAGAGATGGAGCGCCCCCAGACCCTCACGCCCATCCCGGACCCACCCAGGGGCAGACAGGCTACCAGGTCAGTAACCCACGTCCATCACCACAGACCCTCCCCTAGCCCCGCTGCACGCAGCCACGAGGAAATGGTCAGAAAAAGGCCCCCAACCGGACATGACCGCTACCCCGGGTTGAGCCCCCCAAGGAAGATGCCTCCGGGGAACCCCCCGACGCCCTAAGCCTGTCCCTGCCCCCACACCAATCACAACATTGAAGGCGGGACCAAACTATGACCCCCCACCCCCACTAGGTGATGGAGCCGATCAAAGGAGCCCAGAGCAATTGATCTGATGTGGTGGCCGAGGCTGTATCAAAACTAATGTAATCTAATAGATAATTTCTATATTGGTTAGAATTAAGATTGTTTTTATTTTTCCAGTTCATGAGGACAGTTTTCTTGGCTATGCATAGGGCAGTGAAAACCATATGGGCTAAATTGTTTTCTGAGGTGACATTATCTAAGCTGCCCAACAAACACACTAAGGGGGAAGTTGGAATGTTACATTTCAGACACTTTGATAAGTCTTCACATATCTCGTGCCAAAACTTCTGCACTGGTGGACAGAACCAAAGAGCGTGAATGTAATTGTCTGGTGTATTGTTTTGACAGTGTGAGCAGTTGTTGGAAGATGTAAAGCCCATCTTGAACATGACTCTCAAACCCCCTGGACCAATGGATTCCTTGTACTTCTATTATTCTGACCTATGAAAATATTTTAATTGCTGTCTGCTCTCTGTTGATTTCACTGTACTCTCTTATTCGTATCTTAAATACAGAACAGGATTAACAGCAGAGTGCAAACCATAATAAATGCAAATGTATTTTGGGATTTGATGCCACATTGATGTTTTGCTTCACAGCGGATGCCGTCAGAAGCTGATATCGTAGTAGTTAAGTTAATAAGAACATAATGTCGAGGCTGATTCACACATCTCTCAGGCAGCATAGCCTGCAGCACTGTGCTTGGTATCCTATATATACGTAAATCTTCAGTGATGTGTTTTTCCTGTTGTTGTAGAGAGTTTAAGGATGAACTGTGACTTCGGTTACCTCCCAAGACAGAAATTACAGAAAAAAAACAAGAAAAACACCATAATAATCAGGCATTAAAGGGAATGCTTAAAGAGAACAAATACAGTGTTTTCACCTGAGGGATGTATTTGTCTTATTTTATTGTGAATTACATTTGTTTGGAATAATGCATAACCCAACATTCTGCTTTTATGTAATTCCAAAATGGTTTTTTATAGCTTCAGGCTTAACAAAGGGTTAGAATACAGAACATTAGTGACAGAGTTCTGTGTTGGTTACAATCGCAGAGATTGAACAAGGAAAAGTCAAAATGATTGCAGACACAAGCTGTGGGTGCTTTGTTGTACCTTATTATACCACATAATCTGAACTGCTCAATAAGATAAAGGGAACACTTGGTAATCACAGTATAATATAGTCAGTTAAACTTCAGGAATATGAATCTGTCAAGTTAAGAAGCATAAACCATTTTATTTCACTTTGTAAGTGACAACATGTTTAGTGGAAAGGCAACAACGAGACGATCTGCGGTGGCCACAGTTCATTGCTTTCTCCTTAAACCCTCCGTCTGATTTTCTCTCTGATTTTTCTGGTGTCCTTGTCACCAGTGGCATGACGTGAAACCTGCAGACCAATCTGATTGCACAGGTAGTCCAGCTCCACCAGGAAGTCACATCCATCTGTGCCATTACAAGACAGTTTGCTGTGGCTCAACGCAGTTTCAACAGTGTGGCAGAGATGGACCACACGAGAAGAGCTTGACAGGGGGAGAGAAGAAAATCAATCCAGCAGAAGGCCTAGCATCTGCTTCTTTGGAGAAATAGGTAAGACACTGACAGAGTCCTACAGTATGACTTGCAGCACGCTTTTCATGTGTAATTTAACATTTGTTTAACTGTAATAAATGTCTCAGTGAAACACATCAACAACTATTTGCATTTCTGTTTTTGCTTTTCTCTTGAAATAAAGGTTAGGGTTGTGTTTTGAAGCTGGGGTTGGAGCTGTAAACAGTGATGAATTAGACTTAAGAGGCATATCCTGAACAATTAAGCAGGAGTGTGTAAAATTTATTTAGGCTATATATTTACATAAACAGATTGTTCATGATTTAAGACTTTCTGTTTCATGCACTCAGTTACAGTGATTGTGTGGTTTAGAGATATGGCAGGATTTAAAATTATGGTAATTTTTTAAAACTTGAGTTCTTCCAGGGCCATAAAAACTGAGATACAACCAAGGCTTAATGAGGACATGTTAGTGGTATAAAGCAAGTTGCGCTGCAGCCAGGTGTTCCTTCCAGCTCTAAACAGTAATGTCACCCTACAGTTACAGTTACACATTCAACACATTGTTTTTTCCTTGTCATTCCAGATGTCAGTACAGATACTCAACAAGTATCAGCAAGCACAAAAACTCTTTGTGTGCAGTTTTACAAAAACTTTTGCAAGTTTTCCGGTCTGTCTATGAGCTAAAGGTACAGTTGTTTTATTTTCCAGGGAGACAACAAATCTGAATGTGTGATAAGTTATGTCAATAACAGTGTTGAGGTCATTACTCAAAAAAAAAAAAAAGATAGAGTACTCATGGGAGAAAGTAATTTGTTACACTGCTTGTTGCATCACTTCATCATTACTTGAAACACGCGGTCTCATAATTACCAGTTAACAATATAACCCTTACACTACAGTCCCGCAGTTAATGAAGTGCACCTTTAAACCAGTGGACTATATGTTATTGGAAAAAAGCACAAACTGAAGATTTAAAGCTTTCTAAAGAGCCGTTTGATGTGTTGCAAACAGCAGGGTGTATACCATCACAGCAGGTGGATCTGTAAATACTTTGAGCCCAACTTCACAATTGAGCAGGATGAATGTGGTAATTCAGAATGCTGCTCCTCCGTGGACCTGGATTGGGTTCCTTGTGTTATTTAGGAACATTTATCCTAATCTGATTAGGATTAGCTCAAAAGCAATGAATGATTAATGTAGATAAAGGAAAAAGAATCCTCCCACTCATCTATCCAAGAAAATAGCTTTGAAGGACAATATCACTCATTTAATGTCTACAGCGTCTGTAGTGTCGTGTCTATATCAAATGTATTTGGTTTTGTGTGGTGGTATGTGGTATATGTTGTTCTGTTCCCATTTACATGGCCACCTGGAATCCCATAGTCCTTTGTTTTCAGTGCCAGACTCCCTAGAGAACCACTTCACAGTTTTATTCCTATGTTTTTCTGGCACCTGGCGACACACCGGGATCCCTTTTTTCTACCTTTATTCTTAGTCTCCTCTTTTTAAATTCCAAGGGCAGGTTCATGGCTTATATGCTTTTACATGCATTGGGTGAATATGCTTCTCCTCTGTACATGAGAGCTGGGGATTTATTGAAACCCGAGCCTTGTAAAAAGGATCTGTTTGTGTAGGTGGCCAAATCCAAAACTGCTAATTCAAATATTTATGACTGATGTATTACTGATTGAAATTATGTTTTCAGAAAATCATCCCAGAGGTGCCTTAAAATGGCTTGTATTTGTATAGCGCTTTACTAGTCCCTAAGGACCCCAAAGCGCTTTACACATTCAGTCATCCACCCATTCACACACACATTCACACACAGGTGATGGCAAGCTACATTGTAGCCACAGCTGCCCTGGGACGCACTGACAGAGGCGAGGCTGCCGGAGACTGGCGCCACCGGGCCCTCTGACCACCACCAGTAGGCAATGGGTGAAGTATCTTGCCCAAGGACACAACGACCGATTACAAGACGAACTGCCAACTCTTGAGCCACGATCGCATAAGGAACAAGCTTAAAAACATTCATTGTTGTAATTACTCATTTTTGGCTTGGCCTTTTTGCCTAATTTACATTGTTTTCCACTGGCACTCATTAAGTAATTTATTCAAATAAACACTTAGTCAATTGTTCTGAAGCAAAAGAAAATGCAGGTTAATTGTATTAACTGTAGGCTACAAGTATTATTAATTATTGAAACATTCCAAAAAAAAGTTCCAAATGAATCTCAGAAGGCCAGTATTTAATTGAAAATCGTGTCGTGAAAATGAGGCTTTTCATTACCTCGTTCTAGCACACGATCCCAGAGAGTTATGTTTAGAAAAAAAATGTAGCGTCCTTGAATTTACTGCTCAACGTTTGAAACCACGTTAATAGAACAGAATGTTTTTCCCTACAGCAATATAATCACAGAAATCTTAACAAAGTGAGAGACAGACAAAATAGTAGTAATGTTTTTACTACTTAAGCATTTTGTCATGTGTTGGGGCGATTGTGGCTCAAGAGTTGGGAGTTTTCCTTGTAATTGGAAGGTTGCTGGTTCGAGCCCCGGCTTGGACAGTCTTGCTCGTTGTGTCCTTGGGCAAGACACTTCACCCGTTGCCTACTGGTGGTGGTCAGAGGGCCCGGTGGTGCCAGTGTTCGGCAGCCTCGCCTCTGTCAGTGCGCCCCAGGGTGGCTGTGGCTTGCCATCACCAGTGTGTGAATGGGTGGATGACTGAATGTGTAAAGCACTTTGGGGTCCTTAGGGACTAGTAAAGCCCTATACAAATACAGGCCATTTACCATTTAGTGTGGGAAGCATAGTGCCATTTGCAACTTAAAGGCACATAATTTATTAAGAAAGTCACTATCTCTCTTCATCAACAGGGTGAATGAGGCTTTTACATAACCTGACAAAATTCAGCAAAACACCTAAGGAGACTTGAAGGTGAGTTTAGGGATGTCTGCTAGATAAGAAAGACTGAGACATAGAAGATAGCTCGTTTTACATGGCATGTAGAGTCAGAAGCCCAAATAAATGTCACGATCAAAGTTAGGACAAAGTAAAAGGTAAACTAAAATTAACCAACAAAAAAGTACATAAAGTAAAATGTGATGTGTAGTTACAGATTAAAATTTCAAATTATAGTGAAGTGTAGTTCAGGCCACCGTGTATCTACAATATTGACCGTCATTGGCAGAGTGTCCCGTTCCTGTTCTGGATTCAAGTATTTTTAATTATGTGTGTGTATTTCACTATTAATGTTTGTAGCTGTGTCTCACTAATATTAACCTTTCACATCAGCTCTGTATGAAACTATTTTCTATGAAGACAAAATATTTCCAACTCCCTGTTGCTTTCAGCTGGCTAAACAGTAAAATCAGAAATAAAAGTATTTATTGAAAAGACATAAATTTTCACTCTTTAGCCTTAAAAGCCTTCAGATTCAAGGTCAAAGGTCAAGCTCTGTGAAAATCTTGTAAATACATGTTAGAATTAGGTACTGTAGGATTTTCAGAATGATACCATAGGGGCATCTACTAGAAGGCTGAGGGGTAACACTGGCAGAGAGTATTTATTTAGGAAATGATAACAGGTTGCACAATGTATAAAGTTAGAAGATCAATATAATATAGTGCTTAAGTAAAGGTGCCTTTTAATACAATTTTTTGCATTTACTCTTTAGAGGGAAATACTGTACTTTTCACTGCATTTCATTTATCTAACAGCTTTGTTATTAATTACTTTAAAAATTAAGATTTATGTGCAAAAAACATGTGGAAACAAAAAAACAATATGATGTTGTGTTGCGGATTAAAAAACCTATAGTTTATAAAACAAAGTTTATAGTTTATTATAGCAAAGCTGAAATGTTAGCTTAAGTAATCAATCTGACAAATGAAAAAATCATTCCACATTTTTCACTATTTGTAAATCTGCTATTATTTGTCACTGGAGAAAATAATGAGCAGATTAGTCCATGATTTGTTTTTTAAAGAAATAACAATCATTAAGGACATACTTTTACATACTATGTACTTTCATAGTAAAATCAATTATATAATGATATCCACTGATCAGGAATTGCATTTAACCACCTAACATTGCCTTCCTAATATTGTGCTTGACCACCAAAACAGCCCTGACCTGTCAAGGTATGGACTCGACTAGACTCCTGAAGGTGCGCTGTGATATCTGGCACCAAGATGTTAGCAACAGTTCTGTAGGTGGCGTGGCCTCAATGAACTTGTTTGTCCAGCGCATCCCACAGATGCTCCATTGGAATGAGATGTGGGGAACTCACTGATGTTCTCCTCAAACCGTTTGTGAACCATTTTGCACTGTTGAAGGGCTCATTGTGTTGCTGAAAGAGGCCACAGCCATCAGTTAATATCATATCTATGAAAGGGTGCACATGGTTTGCAGCAATATTCGGGTAGGTGATACTTGTCAAAGCAACATCCACATGGATGGCCAAAGTTTCCTAGCACAGCATCGCCCAAACCATCACACTACCCTGACTGGATTGTGATCTCTCCATACTGCATCCTGGTGCCAGGTGTTCCCCAGGGAAATAACACACATGCACCTGGAAATCCACATGATTTAAAAGAAAATGTGATTCATCAAACTCCATTGTTCATTGCTCATATGCCCATTGTTCTTTGCTTGGACCGCTGTTAATAGATACTGACAACTGCAGACCGGGAACACCCCAGAAGAGCTGCAGTTTTGGAGATGCTCTGCCTCAGTCGTCGAGCCATCACAATTGGCTCTTGCCGAACTCACTCAAATCCTTGCGGTTGCCCATTTTTCCTTTTTCTAACACATTACATCTGCCAACAAAATTTTTACTTGCTTCCTAATATATCCCACCCACTGACAGGTGCTGTGATGAGATAATCTTTGTTATTCAACTCACCTGTCAGTGATCATAATGTTTTGCCTGATTTGTGTACACAGAGCCAGTCACAGAGCCATTTTTATGCATTAAGTACTTTTAATAGCTTAAACCCAGGAAATTGATCAATTTTCTCCTCTTATGAGCTGACTTAATGTCATTAATGTCAGGACATCTGTCACATTGTTCTACTTCCCTGCTGGCAGCCGTGTGACTGCACTGGGATCCTCCAAAGAGTTTTTGAAGGATTTATTTTAATTACAAACCATAACATATGCATGGTGTCAAAAACATCCTATGGCACACCTGGGCTTACCTTATATCACATCGTTTGGTAACCACTGTTCTAATCCACACTGATTTAATAGAACTTATCACTTATTATTTGCTCTTATTCAACACTTGGATGTGAATCTTTAACACTATGTCCAGTGTATCAGTACGAAAAACGAAATCATAAAAACAAAACACTGTAGGTGTTAAAAAACAGCAGTTGTGGGATCAACACCCTGATCAACAGAAATATTCTCGGCTGTCTGTCTGGGTCTGTGCTGGTTTCAACACAAGCAGCAGGATCTCTCAGATAACAAGAGAAATCACATTTTCTCTCTTAGGTCTGTAGCCCCGGGCCTTAGCTGGTCTTTGAGAAATAGATTGCTGTGGACAAAGACGCTCTTTGCGAGCAATAGTCTACTGCGTTTGGCTGTCTCTGCTTGTTGTGTCAGCTTTGAATGCATCCTCGTGTCCACAGCAGTAAAGACATTTGGCACTGGTCAGCGGGCATCACACACACAGAAAGAGAGCAAAAAACAACTTCTTATATAGTTGTGGAAAAATTTTGAAACACTCAGTGAAAAAAAATACTAAATACTGACAAAACTTGTAAGGTAATACTCATATAAATTGGCCATAAAACCAACATAATAATTGGAAATTATATGTGTGCAAAGCATTTCACAAAAGCAAGACAAGAGCTATATTATTTACATTAGCAAAATTACTCAATTAAGAAAAATACAAAACCAAAATAAAAATATATCCAACAATAAGATTAAACATAAACAGTGTACATTTATTGTACATGCCTGCAGTTGTAAAACTACACTGGTATAGAATTAAGACAATTATCAGAACATAAATTATTGTGATTTTTCTCTCTCCAACCCTCAAAATGACAAAATAAGGATACTCTTACAACATAAACTGGGTCATTTACGTGCCTCTTTTGTCTTTCTTTTTCCTTTCCCCGATCAACTGTCATCCATCTCCTTTCCAGCTGATCTATACTGTCCTTCTTCCTTTCTCTCCTGTCTGTACACAAAGCAATGCCCCCAGGAAATAAATCTGTAAGTGAAGGTTTGCTTTGAAAATTAACGTCTCTTATTGAATCAAATGAAGCATGGACTCAGGGAGGAAGGAAAAGGTCAGCAGACTGAGAACATTTAATGAATATTGAATCCACCATTTTCTCTCTTTTTTTTAACAAACACACACACACAAATAGGGGCAGGAAAACACGTGCGTATAAGTAAAGATATGTATTCAGCATCAGAATGTTCACAATCTTTTTCACTGTTATGATATCTTCTCATCTCAAAAAGCACTCTTACATCTATTCTGACAAACATGACAAACATTGTTCTCTTGTGAGTCATGCTTGCTGGCTTTCACATCATCAGTGAAATCATGGCAAAGAAAATGCTAACTATTGAAATTCAGGGAAAGAATGTAAACTTTTAAAAGACAATAACAACTGAAATACTTTGTATGCTATATGTCATAGTTCTGCCTCCTAACATCATCCCACTTCTGTCATGTTTACGGCTGAACACATCTGACCAGTAAAAAAATATCTAAGCATCTGCAGTCCCTCTGTGTTTATATTAATCGGCTTCACAGGCAGAACTGATACAGCACATGCTATTCTTTCTGTTTCATCATTACAGATGTAGCATTAGTTTTCATTAATTGTGGCCCACTGTGTGAAATTTTAAAAAAAAATTCACTAAGATGCCATATAATAATAATAATAATAAACTTTATTTATAAAGCACACTTAAAAACCAAGGGTATGCCAAGGTGCTTAACAAGTAAAATAGAGTATATGAGGAGGATAATAGAAATAGGACCAAAGCAAGTACTAAATATGCAAGCAGATAACTGTCACTAATACATAGGAAAGCAACAGGTACAGAGCAAACAAGAATTTAAATGAGCATAAAAGTGTGTGATATAAAATCATAAAAGAAATATTAACTAGAGGGAAAGGCAAGATTGAATAAGTGGGTTTTTAATCGTGATTTGAACAGTGCAATGGAATCAGATGCGCGGAGGTCGAGAGGAAGGGTGTTCCACAGTACCGGGGCAGCCAGAGCAAACGCACGGTCACCCCGGGACTTCAGTCGAGATCTGGGTTGGGTCAGAAGTAGTTGAGTGGCAGATCTGAGTGTTCTAGCAGGAGTATGTGGTTTGAGAAGTTCGCTAAGATAACTTGGCGCTAATTTATTAATAGTTTTGAAAGTAAGAAGTAATATTTTAAATTGAATACGGTACTTTATGGGCAGCCAATGCAGGCTAGCTAGGACAGGGGTAATATGGCAAAATTTCCTGGTACCTGTTAAAAGGCGGGCTGCTGCATTTTGGACTGTTTGCAGTCTAAGAAGAAGAGAAGAGGGAAGACCATAGTACAAGGAGTTACAATAATCCAACCTGGAGGTCACAAAAGCGTGAATAAGCTTCTCCAGGTCCTCATGCGGAATATAATGCCTAGCCTTAGAGATAAGGCTCAGTTGGTGGAAGCTAGATCTCACTACAGCAGACACTTGCTTATCGAGTTTGAGCGAGCTATCCAGCAGTACACCCAAGTTACTGACATAGTCACAAGAAAAGCTAGCAAAGGAACCCAGGGCAGCACAGAGTTGGGCACGAGGGATTTTACTGTTGAACACCACAATCTCAGTCTTCTTATCATTTAAAACGAGGGAATTACTCAGGAACCATTCTTTGACCTCCCGCATGCATTCTTGGTATTCCTCTGCTACGATCTGGTGTTGCATACTTCATGTATTTAAATATTTCAATAGGTTAGTTTTGTTGTTGTGTTTTTTAGATACACTGGGTGGTTTCTCAGCAGACAGGCCCTTTTCTATTCACTGTATAGTAATATAACTTTTTTCTCTTGTTGTCAGGGGGAAAAAACAAAACATCAAAACTCAAAGTCTCAATTGCTAATTGTACTGACAGACAACAGACAAAGGATTTAATTAAGGTTGGAATCAAAAGATTCAAGGTTCAACATTCCAGACTTTTTATTATCATTATGCAATCAAAAAGAAATTAAGGCAATTACAGCTTTTATGCGAACAAAATCATATTCTCGTGTTTACTCATTATATTCTTATTAAAAAGAAAGAACGAAAGAAAAAAGGAGAAATCATAACAACAGAGATAGGAAAGATAATAACATTTAAAAACAAAACACCCGATTGACCCTGGAATTGTAGACATCCATGTCCATTTTATTGTGGAGGTTTAGATTCTTTATATTGATGAAAACTTTAAACCTAACCTTTACAAATTATTTTATCTGCAGTTTCCTTTTTTTTCTATCTTTCTATCTTTGATAACATCAGTGTTAACCATCAACAAACGTTCATAACTAGTATGCTAATTCTTAATCTTGTAATTTGTTTTTGAGGAAATGTTTTCTTCATGTTGTGTTTGTCTGCAGCACATACACCGTCTGTAAACCTGGATAACAAACCATCCTTATCAGCACTTACATTTATGGTTAGTTTAACTTTTTGCTCATTTGGGTGTCACACTGATCCTTTCCTATACTGTATGTCTGAAGTTTTGTCAACTCATTCGTCAAACAAGGCCTTGCTAAACAGATTTTATGTCTGTATATAACATGGAGGCATAAAGTTATTGCAATCACAGAGAAAACTCTCCTAAAACTCTGAGAAAATTCCCACTCTCCCTTCATTGGTCCTTAACCAATTACTTTACCCTTACAATGGCTCCAGGAATAGTTTATCCATAATAGTGTACCAAGCTGGAGCTGAAATTTAAAAAGTGAAATATGGCTTAAATAACAGCATTTGCTGGTGTAAATGAATTGAGTTTTTCAGATCAGTGAAGCTGATTGTATGGTGGAAGGACACATTACTGGCAGCACTTTACATGTTAGTACATGTGCTATTAGTGGCACCTCAACCACATCCATTTTTAAATTTCACGCTGACATTTCAGGCTGGAAACTACATCAATGATGTCAGAGGTCACGGGCCAACACTGACAAGCTGAACATTCCAACAAAACAGGTTTTATTTTACTCAAAATGAGAACAAACAAAGCTCTGCACTGCAGACATGAGGAAAAATCCATATCGCAGATTTTATGTATCAGCCAGTGTCTAAAGTTAGCACAGACATTTCTGAATTACTTTAATGCAATTTGCTATAAATAGGCAGTAGGCACCAGTAGAAATGGAGAGGAAGTCTGCAATAACAACAAGTAACAGGAAAGAGGGCATGATGATGGCTCAAATAGTAACAAATATATGAAAAACAAAATAAAAGCCCAAAATATAATGTGGTATAGTTCCATACATGATTCATGTCATTGAATTAGCTGCAGTTGCTTTACAACAGAGCTCTCATTTATATGGAGCTATGCAGATGAAGAAGAGACAGTCCAACAACATTTTGAACATGAGTCCTGCTCAGACAGAATGCACCAGGTGCTGTGCTTGGACACAGACATCTGGCAAATTTGCACAAGATCTGCTTCATAGTACAAAGATTGCTGCAAATGCCAACCAAGATGGGGGTTTTGCACTCCCCTTTTTTGTCTTTTGGGTTGTCTTACTCATCTTTTTCAAAAGCTCAGGTTTGGCTGGTACAGAGAAAATCAGATGAAAGACAAATGCTGACTTTGAACATGTTTCACTAAATATGCATCTGATGTGCATGTATGGACTGTATGACAATAATTCAATCATTCTTTTCAGTTGAACCTAAATAAAATTCATTAAACTTCATGTAGAGTGCTGTGCAAAATCTTGAGTTGCCTTTATTTTCATTATATCTTGCATCCAAAGAGCCAGAATTTCTTGCAAGTTTATTTATTAGCTCTCCATGTTTTCTGATGGTCTTTCAAAGTTTTTCTTTGGATGTTGCCCGCTTTCTAACTTGTGTTTTATTTGTTTGTTTGTTTGTTTCTTAAGCCCTAACCCTAACCTCCATCTGTGGGGAAAGAGCAAGACACCTGCCTGTCCCCTGTGCTCTGGAAGAGGGACCCTAGAACACCTCCTTAGCAGCTGCCCAAGGGCCCTGGCCGATGGTTGGTATCGTTGGCGGCACGACCAGGTGCTCAGAGTAGTTGCTGAAAAGATTGCCTCAGCAATCAGCACCAGCAAGCATCATCATGCTCCGAGGAAGGTAATCTCTTTTATTAAGGCTGGAGAGAAACCCCAGGTGCGCCCACATTTGACAACTGGCCTCCTCAACACAGCCTCTGATTGGCAGCTACAGGCTGACCTGGGTAAACAACTAAAGTTCCCTCAGAACATTGCAAAAACATCACTCCGGCCAGACATGATAATTATTTCTGAGGCCTCAAAACAGCTGATCATGCTGGAACTCACAGTGCCCTGGGAAGAGCGGATTGAGGAGGCCAATGAAAGGAAACGAGGAAAGTACCAGGAACTAGTGCAGGAGTGCAGGGGAAAGGGCTGGAAGACTTTCTATGAGCCCATAGAAGTGGGTTGTAGGGGCTTTGCAGGACGATCACTCTGCAAAGTCCTAGGCCGGCTGGGCGTGGCTGGGGCAGCCAAGAAGAGAGCCATCCAGGCTGTGAGTGAAGCGGCAGAGAAAGCCACAAGGTGGCTGTGGATCAAGAGGGCTGATCCGTGGGTAGCTACTGGTACACAAGTCGGGGCCTGATCACCACCGGCTGGGTTGCCTGGGCGAGGGTGTATGATGTTGTGAGACCCGAAACACCTGATGACCCTAGGATACATCACTGAAGATGCGTACCAGTGCATCCAGGAGATGTGTCTTTATAGTATAGCCACTTAAAACTGCTCTATTAATCATTCAAGCATATAAAGGCACTTAACTCAAGAGATGAACCCGTGATTTGTCAACCTAGCAAATAACCAATTTTAAGTTGTGTCTTTAGCCACTTTTTTACTGGCAGCCTGTCACAAAAACATATTATTTATTCCCATTCCTTTAGTAATTTTTTTTTTTTTTTAAAGAGAGAGAGAGAAAAAACACATTTGACAGACATAGAGTCGTATTTTGTCTTCTACCAACAAGGTGATTCCTAAAAAGCTACTAACTGAAAACTTCGCATATCTCAGGATGGTGTGTAGTGTGTCCTTTTGAGGAAATTGGACAAGTGGGGGACAAAAGAAGTAGTGGCAGATGAACAGTATCTGAATATTATTAAGAAATAGGAATAACTGGCACAAGACGTGAGCGATACATCTGGACCTTGAGTTGATTCGTCTGTGCTTTGCTGAAGTCTCATCAGAAATGGCCTCAGTGGAAGGGTGGCTGAAACAGCGAGAAAAGCCTCACGTAACAGTGGCAGTTTTCTTGGTTCTCAGGAGGATATGAACACAAAGTTGTTTTGTTTTCTTGTTTTTTGTTTTTAATTGTCAGAGGTTTCAATAAACACAATTTTCAATTATTTCATGGTTTCAGCTTTACAGGGTTAAAGTTCAGGCTTTGCTGAAGAATAAAGGCCGTCATACTAAATATCGACTTTTAGGCTTATTAGAATTGGCCAAATTTTTTTTTTGCTTTATATACTTTTTTCCGTGATTGCTTGAACATATTTTAAAACATTTCTCCACCTCTTTCCCATTTTCATAATGAAGCGTGGCTCAAGTGTTTTGCACAGCACAGCAAGTTATCTTTATGTAGCACAAACTGACTCAGCAATATAGTCTTTTAATTTAGACATCGTTGAGGTTAAGATTCTTTTTTTATTTCATTTTCACCTCCTACAACAGGATTCAAAATAAAGATGAAAATCCAAGTAAATTTCTTTTCCAGAGAATGTGAAAAGAGCTGCTAAATCAAAGGGTTCATCTGGTTTGCATAGAGTGATAATTAAAAGAAAAATATATAATTAAAAACAAATAGCGGGGGGAATTAACTCTATTTGTTTTCTCTGTCAGCAAACGTAGTTGAAATTTCAGTAGCCATTAAATATGCATTAACACTTAACAACAGTTTTTACTTCACCAAGAGTTATTTAGAAAAGCATACTATATAGGACACTGGGTATTGTTCATATATAAGAAAATTATTGCCAGCTCTGTTGAAACAACCTTGAAATAGTTGTCGACAGATTTTAATATGTTGAAAGTTTTGTTGATGAGGAGCTTTTCCAAGCAGAGCTATACTCCACACTAATGCGATGCCTGCTCCTGTTGTTCTCTGTGGTTGTATTAGCACAAGTAATAAGATAATCGAAGCCTGTTTATTGCAGTGGCTTGGTCTTAACGACTGTGTTTGTTTCAGGTCACTGATTGAATATACTCTTTATTTCATTATGACTTTCCTTAACACCCACAAGACATCGAGCCCCGCTGATCAAATGTCTGCTAACTGAGAGTTTTTCCCTTTTTTGTCGTTTCCTTTCTCCTTTTTGCTTTCTCCATTTTTCAGTTTGTGCTTCACTTGTTTCACTCTTCTTTTTCTCCTGTGTCTCACTGCTTTCATACAACATCTCAAACAATTTCTGTCTTTCCACCTAATGGAAGCTGAAGGGAGACAAAATGATGCCATCATCAAGCATGCTTTATATAACAGTCGTGCCACTGTGGCGCTCCTTGTTGTGACACAGCTTCCCACTGGCCTAATGTCTCTCTCCCCTTCTTGAGTTACCTCTCCAGGGACTTTTGCCAGAGTTGGGCCAGAAATTCTGGCCCAGTGTCATATTTTTTAATCTATAGACATATTGTCTTTGTGCACTGTTTAAAAAAAAAGATAAAATGTCAAGGCAAGAGTACATTTTGAATCATTTTTCATTTGATTTTTCTCTTGTGACTGCTGTTGACTTTACTAAGAGTTTTGGCAACTTGATTTTCTTGCTTATTTAATTACAATACTCCTGTGTGCATCTCATTTGACACGTTTTTACAGGAGCACACATGCTTTTTTTCCCCAAACTATCACAAAGCTGCACACAGAGAGAAACAGAGACCATTCATACATGCCTGTGCCCATATGGCCGATTTCATATTATTCAATTTTCAGTTCAATTAAAGAGAGCAACAGAGAAAGTGAGAGAGAGAGAGACAAATCACAACAACAGTCACCTCCAGATGCTTTGGTACAGATCCTAGAATATTAGGGAGAAAATCCAACAATCAAACGAGACCCTTTGAGGAAGCACTTGACGACAGTGGGAAGGAAAAACTCCACTTCAATAGGAAGAATCCTCCTGCAGAACTGGGCTAAGGGAGGGGCAGTCATCTGGCACGACAGGCTGTGGATGATATGAGGAAGCCAGAATAACAGACAGACTGTAAACAGAGCCAGAGATTCATGATTACATGCAGTGTGGTGTGGAAGCACATAGTGACTGAAAAAGGTCCACCCACTGTATCATGGGAAGCCCTCAGTAGCCACGACCTATTGCAGCATTACTCATTCAGGTTCACTTGATCCAACCCTGACTATATGCTTTATCAAAAAGGAACATTTTAACCCTAATCTTTAAAGTAGAGAGGGTGTCTGTCTCAGTGAATCCAAACTGGGAGCTGGTTTCACAGAAAAGGAGTCTGAAAGTGAAGGCTCTGCCTCCCATTCTACTTTTAAATATCCTGGAACCACAAGTAAACCAGAAGTCTGCATGGGAAGTGCTCCACTGGGGCAATATGGTACTATGACATCTTTAAGATGGATGGTACCTGATTATACAAGACCTTAACACAAGGATTTTAAAATTGATTCTGGATTTAACAGGGAGCCATTAAAGAGAAGCCAATATGGAAGAAATTGGCTCTCTTTTTCCAGTCCCTGTCAGTATTCTCATTGCAGCATTTTGGATCAATAATAACGAATTACAATAGCCAGCCTAACAGTTATAATCATTGAACATTTTCTCTTTGAATTATGGGAAGAAACTAGAGACACTCAGATAAAACTTGCACAAGGCATAGACTCTTACTTCAGTGCAACAGCACAAACCGTTCTTGCTAAAAATTTACCAACAAAATAGAAAGGAAGAGAAAGTTTAGTTATTTATTCATCAGTTAACTCACTCAAACATTGCTCACTGAGTGTGCACAGATGCATATGGGGATGCTGCAGGTGAGGTAGACCACTGTGATGGGACAGAGAATGAAAAGTATACTTTTTTTGCAATTTTCTGATATTTTTACTGGGTGGTGTTGACCTTTCATGCTAGCCAGCTGTCCATTGGCAGGTAGACAGATTAATTAAGTGCGGCTCAATCAGTAGCAGATTCCTGGTGGACATTTCTGCTCATTAAATACCAACGCCTGTTAGCTGTAGAAGCTGTAAATAGAGATTAAAAACAAAAAAATGCTGAGAGAGAAATAAGGGCTGAAAATTTCAAGAACGTTTTGATTCTTTTTTTAGTTTCTTACATATGTAAATGAACACCAACTGATGAAAGTAAAGAGTTATAACAGCCAAATTATTCTAACTATGAATTAATTTGGTTCATCAAAAGGGGTACATAGTTTGTAGAAACGCCGTTTGATTAACAGTGCTCTAAATGGGTGCTAAAAATGTTTTAACCTGAAAGGATATTTATTGAACATTTGTCTGACTTTGTTTTTCACATTTTATACAACCGGGTAGGAAATTGCAATTAAATCCAGGCATGAATACATCAGCATTCATCAAACATTAGATGCTTCAGCTTTCTGCCTCTGTTCCTCTTTTTATATGCACCCTCTAATTTTGCTTGTAAGTTTGATCCATTATTGCATGAATATTCTGTTGTTGTGTTGTGGAAATAATTCTTACTTTATGCACTGAACCCTGCAAAATCACAGAAACATCTGTTTATTTGCTTTTGGCAGGCTGTGTCTTCAAATTTCAATATATGCACATGTAAATCTTTTCATTTTTAGATGATCAAATTGACACAGACCACTAACTTTTAAACACTAATGTCTACATTCTGTTGGGAATATGACTGGATTCATCCTGAAGGACTGTGTTAGATTTCTGATCAAATGACTGTGTGATTTGTTTTGGACTTTTGATGCCACCTGTGAGATGCTGCATAGCACGCACCCACAAACCCATTATTGTATTTCTCTCTCCCAGCCTCACTTCACTTCAATTCAGTTTCAGCTGGATCAGATTTATTGACAATAAAGTTCTGAAACAATTTTATCAAGAAGTGCAGTATAATGTGTTTCTGTCTCACTTTTTTTGTCCTCACAGTTTAATATAGTCTAACTGAATTCACTTCAGTTATTGTGGTATATAAGCATGAACGTTATAGAAACAATATACTCAAGGTCGGATCAATAATAAAAAATGTATTTTGTCTCTCAAAAATTTTGATTATCTCAGCTTTTTTTGATATGTAGTGAGCAAAACCAACTATTAATAATAGTGTGTGTGTGTGTGTGTGTGTGTGTGTGTGTGTGTGTGTGTGTGTGTGTGTGTGTGTGTGTGTGTGTGTTTGTTTTAACTCCTTTAAACTTTTAAGGTAACTGACCACTGACCCAAACTGTAAAAGTAGTTTTCTTCTGTTTCTCAGTGATTTCAAACAATAAAAGCTTTTCTCCTTATACATTTTTTGGCATTTAGATCAATTTTGAAGGATCACACAGTTTTTAGTTTTTTATCTGTTTGCCTGTTTTGGTTTGTTTGTTTGTTCTGGTTTGATTTGCAGGGTTTCTGTTTGTTTGCTGGCTTATTTTTATGGGTTTTATATTATATTATCTTTCTTTTCTACCACACCGTGTTAATAGGTGGTGTCACTCATGTACAGGCTTGATTTTTGTAAATGTTTTATCTTTTATTGTAATAAAACAAAAAGTCAAATCTTTAGGTAGCCTTTCAATGCTAAACTGGCCTGTGTGCAGTTCAGTTCTTTCACCAACTGAAAACATTTGCTGTATCATTAAACACAAAAAGTACCCAGGACTGATACTTAGAGACTGTAGTTAAAAGAAGAGGCGATGCTACACAAGTAGTAAAACAGGTTGCTGCCATCAAGTTTAACATTAGTTAACATTTTTATTGAAGTGTTAACTAATGGCCCACCTTCTTAGCTGTAGGTACCAACAACAAATGAGAACATTTTTCATTTTAAGCTGAAAAAATGTTTTTCAGCTTAAAATGCATAAGCTGAAAAACATTTTTCAGCTTATGCATTTTATATGTTTTCTGTGTAGTTTTGTGAATAACATATGGGCTTATGAGATTTGCAAATCATTGCTTTTTGTTTTTACTTATATTTTACACAGTATCCAATAATAATAATAATAATAATAATAATAATAATAATAATGGATATCAAATTCTTTTCGTTTTCTTTTAGAAAAACTTCGCATCCAGTTAACAGGTATCTTCTTTGGTATCTCCTTTAAGAAAGCGGTGTTTCCGTCATCCCAGTGTTTTAAAGTTACTTGGTCTTTTCAACGGGTACTTGAAAATAGAGACAGCATCCATACTAGTACAGTAAACGCGTGGAGGCTTTCTATTTGCTGTCGGAGTCTGCAGCCTTGTTGCTAGGTAACAGCGCAGAGCGGCATTTCCAGTGTAGTTCAAGGAACGCTCTTTCCGCTTTAGTAGCTACAGAAAGGCTGCGCCAAGAAAATACATATCCCACAGTGCACTTCTCGCGGAAATGCCCGCCTCTTTTGAGCATATGACTTTCGGTACTCCAGTGAATCACAACAATACCCCGTTTGTGGTGCTGTGTGGTTCATTTAAGTATTTTGGTGGTGTTTTTCTGTCGTTAGTTGCGCAGAGTTGTTTTGAAAATGAGGCTGCAGTGTTTGTTCGCAGCTTTGTGTCTCGGCGTTGGTGTAATGGCCGGGAAATACTCCCGGGAGCTGAATGAGCCCAAACCGAATGACAGAGATGGGCAGGCAGTGGAGTTCAGGATAGCTAAGCTAAACCAGGTCTGGGAGAAAGCTCAAAGGGTATGTATTTAAGACGATCAACAGCACGATTCATGTAGCACAAATAATTTGAGGAAAATGCTGAAACAATGAAGACAGGGCAATAAGAGATACATGATCGACGTACTGAGCTATGCACAGACCCAGGGGATCAGGTGGACGTTTCCTTAGTTGGAAAAAAAAAATCAGGCGTCTTTTGTTCATTGTGAAGTTGGTACTTACAGCTAAGACGGTGGGCCAAGCTTGGTATTGGAAAATTGTTGAAAAATGCGTTTTACTGCGGCTAATCCCAGTGAGCATCATTTAGCATTTAACTGCCTCTTCAGCTGCCTCATCAGACCTTTGGTCAATATTTAATAGACTGTTATTGTGAGCAAAATTCTCCAGTAGGATTATGGAAAAAAAAATATCTCTCTGTGTACTTTTCTGTTTCTGCAAACTTTCTCCCTCTGCCTGTCTAACAAAGCCAACATTTTCTACTCTTTTGGATTTAACAGATGCAGTTGTCTCCAGTCCGACAGGCTGAGCTGCACAGTGACCTGAAGATCCAGGAGAAAGATGAGCTGCAGTGGAAAAAAATGAAGGTGGAGGGATTCGATGAAAATGGGGAGAAGGAGGCCCAGCTCAGGCGCAACTTCCATGGTAAGACAAACTGCAGACTGCTTCAATCAGCAGTAGTTAGAGCTTTGTCCTGAGTCAGTTTCCTCTAGATCCTTAATCACCATCTTTAACAATCCCTGTACTGACATTTTTTATGGGTTTGATTAGTAATAATGACTGCAACGTATCCTAACACACTGGTAGTCACTAAAGCCAACAAAAAAACAGGAACAGAGAGTATCACAGGATTTCTTCTTCTTCCTCTCCTTTCACTGCTTCCTTTAGGGGCCACCACAGCAGATCATCTAGCCTATCCCTAGCATCATCTTCCATCCTCTCTGCCACTGCAACCCTCTGTATGTCCTCTTCAATTACATTTATGAACCCCCTCTGTGATCTGCCTCCTTCTCTCCTGCATAGTAGTTCCATCTTCAGCATCTTATCTTGCCTCTCTAATCAGTGGGTCACGATGCGTTGGTAAGAGCCATCTTCTCTCATCAAAAAGACAGATATTTTTAGAGTTAATGAATTTAAAGTTATTCCTTTTAATTTTCTTTTTGTCTAATATGGGAAAGCAGAAGGTTAATGACACCTGGCTTGAGAACAGCATCTTTAGTTTTTGTTTTAAACCTTGGAAAATAATAAAACGAAATCCTCTCATGCAAAAACACAAACAAAAGACTTTACAGAAGTTTTATCTTGTAAAACTGTCTGAGATCCTCCATTTTTCTTGCCACTGTAGACATGAAACGGGTCCTAAATTGCTTTGCTAGTGGTGTAAGAAAATAATAATAATCTTGAATCTAACTTTTACAAACTTTCTGAATTTCAATGTCATTTAAACCCAGTGCTAAAAAGAGACATGTTAAGACAGATTGTTTAGGTAGGTCTAATTTAGTCAAGGCATATACTGTAGATGTCAATCGAACAAAGACAAAGAAAATGTTTAATGATAGATTAAGTACATGTACTTTTTATAGTATATGTGCTAAACATGGCAAAGTTTAAGGATCACATACTTGACCATAAAAGTAAAAGTTTAACCGGAGTAAACATTCTGATGTACTGGTTTGTCATTTAAAATAAACTCTGAAGGTCATACTTCTAAGCTGTGGTAGTGATTCCCCCACTGCTCCTTCCTGCTGTTATCAGTAGCACTCTTCATATCTCACTTAATCTGTTCACTTGTCACCTGGCAGATGAGTTACTAAAAGCATACCAATTTTATTTTATGTGCTATTCAGGCTGTGGGTAAAAAGATATTTCTGTATTTTGAATTACACTTTAGATATTCTTTATGTAGTATTTAGCAGTGTTTAGACTGAGGTCCTATTGTATGATTTTAAAGGATAGGCATACTGTATCTCCCTTTATTCCTTGTGAGAGCTCGGCCAGCAGTCCACCTGCTCTGGTTCCTCTCCTTCCTCGCTCCCCTGTGGTGCAGTGACCTTCCTGCTACAGGCAGAGCAACACAGTCCCTCCTTTAGCTGGCTAAATATAATTTTTTAAGGAGCACGTCGAGTCATCTTTTCCATGCTGAATCCTGTCCTTCTCCTTAACTCATTCTAATTGAGCTTCACAGTCATTTTGTCTCCCTCATTACCTTCATTTCCTCTGCGCTTGTTCTTGATGTATTTTATATGTCAAAAGACACTCCTCACACCGGTCAGTCGGAGAACGTAAACACACAACGATGAAAGTGTGCAATGTAAACTGTTTAACTCCTCCAGCACCACAGAGATTTTCTACGGTCTTAATAAAGATTTTAAACTAGCATGCTGTATATGTAAACACACTTATTGAAGTTAATAAATGACACTGGTGATTTGCAAAAATGCTGTGATGGTGCTGAATCAGCACCTACAATAAACGTTTACTGGAGAATAATGAGGGCAGAGATTTCTCAGTCCCAAGTCCATCTTTATATGCTTTGTTTTTCAATTTGCCAAATTCATCAAAAAATTTTTTTGACCACTTATTCAGTTCAGGGTCACAGAATAACTGGAGCGTGGCTGGTACACCCTGGACCGGTTAACAGTCACTGACAAATATTTACCTTTTTATTTGCCAATAATAATAGTTATCTTTCCTGAAGGTTTTTGAATGTGCTTATTATCGTTATTATTATTATTATTATTATTATTATTATTATCTCTTGTCTTATTCACTTTATGATGTAGACATTCTGCAAAATTGTGGGGTTGTTCACGATGCCACTGCTACTAAATTAATTAATTGACAAATACTACTTAATGTCTTGAAAAAATATTCATTCTAGGTTGTTTTTAAAAGCCATTGGCAGCCTTATCATTAGGGGTGCAACGATACTCGTATCGATATTGAACTGTTCGATACAGTGCTTTCGGTTCGGTACGCATATGTATCGAATACAAAATAAATTTTTAATTTATTTTATCAACTTTCCTTCTGACGATGCTGTCTGTGTTGAGCGCTCAGTGGATCTGCGCTCGACAGTGCAGCCTAGGCGGAGTAGTCGAACGCAGATTCACTGAGGGCAGGGCAAGCTAGCGAGACAGAAGTTACGCTCTCCTTGCAACATGGCAAATTGAACCTCTCCCACCCTCATTCAGATCTGGCGTTTGGAACTATTTTGGTTTTCATGTGACGTATGACCCTGAAGGTAAGCGTGTCATGGGCTAAAGTAAAACAGTATGTTGGATGTGCCACGCAATGCTCAATTACATGGGTGGGAGCTAGTGTGTTAGTTAGCTCGTTAACGTGTTGGCCGTCCAGCCCCATGCACGGGCGATCCGCGGTAGCTCGTTAACGGAGATTTGCCGTTGTGGCGTTAAGGTCATTTCAATGAGATTTACGCTGACAGCACCAGTGGGAACACAACGAATATGACTGCACATTTACACCGACATCATCCTAGTGCAAAGACAAGTGGAAGCAGAAAACAACAAGCAGCATGCTACAAACTTTACCCGAGTCATTTAGACAGCCGTTAGCACATGATTCTCCTTATGGGGACCTGATATGTTTAATATGCTGCTGAGAATATAGCCCAGAAGAAGCGTATAGTATCGCTTTTATTTTGGAAAGAGCCATTTCTCTGTAATAAACTCTCTTTTCCAAAGATGAGTGATTCCTCAATCAGATACAGGGCTCGCAAAATCGCCTGCCCAACGTCCCTGGGCTAGCGATTTTTCGGGCTACCAAAATTTATCTCTGCCCTGCCCGTCGGCCTATCGTAGGAAGGAAAAATATATGTCAATGCTTTTGCATTCTTTCGGAAATGTAGCTGGGTAATTATGTCATTGGCATCGGTGAGCCACTGCCAATATGTGACATATTGAAATCGCGTTTGAATTTGCGCTTGTTTTTTGCTATCACTTTGCAATCGCGCACTGTGTATAGAGAGCGACAGCACTGATTGGTGAGTGATGATAATTTGCGCACCAATTCCTCTGACATCGTCTTATCAATCGTTAGCTTACTATGCAAACATGACAAGTGAAATCTCCTGCAGCAAGCTTAAACATGTGAGAGGTTGATCGCGCAGAGAATCGCTGAGCGTTATGTGAGTGCGTGTGTAAAAGCAGCAGGATATATATTGTAGCGGGTCAGGGCTGTTCGGGGTTCTGTTTGTACAGTTATGTTTTGTTTTTATTGCCATAGTGACGGGTGACGCCCTCTCGCTGCGACGGTGTGTCCTTCCGGGGTCAGAGGGCGCCCTGTGTGGTGTTGTTGTTGTTGTTGTTGCTGTGCTGTTGCGGCGCTGAGCAGTTAGCTAGCGGCAGTGTTCTTCTGCAGATGTCAATAAACGGCTGTGCTCCCTGGCTAGCTCACGGGAAGCAAGACCAAACGACACCTCCGTCTCCTCCTTGTCTGAGCTCGCCACATTGGTGTCAGAAGTGGGATGATGGTGGCACCCCATGTTCTGACCCGAGTGACTTTTCCCCCGCCGGTCGTGACCGGCCGGTGCGCCAAAAGAAGGCACCTGGACATTTGCAGGACTTTGTGTGGGGTAATGGGGTCGTCGGGGACGACTGACCCCTTAGGTGGGGGCTATGTAGCGGGTCAGGGCTGTTCGGGGTTCTGTTTGTACAGTTATGTTTTGTTTTTATTGCCATAGTGACGGGTGACGCCCTCTCACTGCGACGGTGTGTCCTTCCGGGGTCAGAGGGCGCCCTGTGTGGTGGTGTTGTTGTTGCTGTGCTGTTGCCGCGCTGAGCAGTTAGCTAGCGGCAGTGTTCTTCTGCAGATGTCAACAAACGGCTGTGCTCCCTGGCTAGCTCACGGGAAGCAAGACCAAACGACACCTCCGTCTCCTCCTTGTCTGAGCTCGCCACAATATTTTAGTTCTGCTGAGCCAAATAAGACAGGTCAGGGTGAAGAAGTGACAGCCAAAGAAAAGCTTACCACAAAACGGAAAAGTTATGACAAATCAGACTATAAGGCAAAAAGAAAGTGCAGCTTTATGGTTTCACGGACAAAAGAATTTCTGTGGCTGCAATATGACAAGCGAAATAACCAGGGCTGCACATAAGTGGTCCGCAGGTGCGCATTCGCTGTCAAAATAAAAAACGGGCACAAGATAAGAAGTTGCAACGCGTGTTTACATACATAAGATTTTCAGAAGGAGGACAGACATTTGTTTAGAACTCTTAAAGATGTCGAAGAAGCAAGCTCCTTTAAGCAATTACTGTGATGTTCCTCCACCTCCAAAGAAATGTCAGAAGGAGTCCGAACCACAAAAGAAGCACGTATTCTCGGAAAAGTAGTTGCAGGAGGTGAGCTGGCTTCAAACAAATGATGAACGCACAGAGATGTGGTGCGGAATGTGCCGTGAAAACTTAATAAATGACAAATTAAAAAGGCATGAACATTTTTTTTTATCGAAAAAATATCGAACCGTGACACCAAAGTATCGAACCGAACCGAGAATTTTGTGTATTGTTGCACCCCTACTTATCATGTGCTATATAGACAGAAATATAATATAATACAGCAGACATGGGCACTCAAACAATCCTGAAAGGAAACCTATAAATCCAATGAAGTTGGCCTTTGTCCAGG
This sequence comes from Maylandia zebra, assembly GCF_041146795.1. Classification (NCBI taxonomy): domain Eukaryota; kingdom Metazoa; phylum Chordata; class Actinopteri; order Cichliformes; family Cichlidae; genus Maylandia; species Maylandia zebra. The sequence continues at coordinate 37,417,322 of NC_135172.1, read as the reverse complement.
GTGGCTCACTCAGAGCAGGTTACCTACTAATCAGAAGTTTGTTTGATCACCATCTGCTCTAGTCTGCATGCCAAATATCACTGGGCAACATACTAACCCCAAGTTGCTCTCCAGTGCATCCATCCGAGTATGAATGCGTGTGAATGTTAGATAGAAAGCACTTACATAGAAGAAAGTGCTTGTGTGAATGGGTGAGTGAGACAAGTAGCCTTGAGAGCTCAGAGTAGAAAGGTGCTATATAAGAACCAGTCCATTTACCATGTCCCACCCCTGCCCCCAAAGAGCTATAGCTTTATAATAGATCAGAACTTACTGCTCACTTTTTCCATATTAACTTAGGCACAGACTTATTCTTACTGGCCCAAAATGATTTCCCAGAGGTCTTTGACTCAGTAGAGTTGACCAAGTTATTGTTTGGCTGGTATTTAGTTGCTATAAAGAAAGCAGAGAAGGCTGTCATCATATGTCAGTCAGGGTAACATCTGACTGTGTTTTGCTGCTAAGTCACAGTTTATGTAGATTTGGCTGATATATGATAGAAACTATGACAAACTCATAACTGGATGAAGCTGGTGGAAAGTGATTAATTTCGCATTTGGGAGAAAATTACGTGCAGTGATGCATTAAGTCAGCAGCAACTATGTGATTACAAAGTTTTTAAATTACACCAAGCATCTTTTTTGCTTTTCTTCAGGGGAAGAAAAGAGTATATGCTTATATTAGACAACAAATGCATATTCCATTCTCTTCCACTTATCCTAGTCAGGGTCACGGGGGAGCTGGAGCCTATCGCTGCTACCATAGGGCGAGAGGCAGGGTACACACCTGGACAGGTTGCCAGTCTTGTCACAGGGCTAACACAGAGAGAGACAACCATTCACACTCACATTCAAACCTATGGACAATTTAGAATTACCAGTTAACTTAACCTTACTAACTGCATGTCTTTGGATTTTGGGAAGAAGCTGGACTCCACACAGAAAGGCCCCAGGAAAATAAAATAACCACTAAAAATATATCTATAGTCCGACATCGACTGACTAAAATATTGGTCTGGCTCTACTTCTTCGTTACCTTCATTAGGGATCCTACTCCCCTTGATGTTTCCTTTGAAATTTATGAGTTACTGTCAAGGGGTTTAGAGTCTTGTTAAATGATTAATATGCATGTCTTAGTCACTTTAGATTCTCTTGCCTATCTCCCGCTTCCTCCCAAGATACAGCCTCTGTTGTTGTTCCTTAGAGGCTCATGTCAGGATAATTCAACACAGCGTTTGTTTAAAGTCTTGTGGTTGTGTTATGCAGTGATCCTCGCCAAGTATGGGATGGATGGGAAAAGGGACACACGGCCACTGGAGAGCAACTCACTGAAAGATCACGACATCAAGGAGGAAGATGCATTTGAGGATCCCAGACTGGACAAACTCTGGAACAAGGTTTGTGTTTGTGTGCATAATTCTGAAAATGCTGAAGTATTGCTTTATGTAAGGTGCTTTGATTTAATGCTTGCATTGTTTGTAGTGTAACTGTAAGACTTCAATGCCAACCCTGTTGCTGTTCCTCTTTAAAAACCTTATCACAGCCAGTAAAAATAAAAACTTATGGACATGAACTTCAGATCAGCTTAGTGCCACTCGGCTTCCAAGAAACAAAGAACAAGAGAACTAAACACTTTACAAGGTAACAAGCTTGTAAAATGTTTAGTGAGTCTCTGATTTCATCATTTTCACTGAACACAGCAAATCCACTACTGCGTGACAAATACATTTTTGCCACATTCTTCCATACACAGTCAACAAATACATTCAGTCTAATCAGAACTTCAAGACTCATTGATCAAATTACATCAAATCTGTAAGATCTAAACTTGTTTAATGGCCAACCAGTCACAAAGGGAGCAGCGTGAGCTAGTTCAAGCAGGAAATTCGAGCTGCATCACACACTGACAACACTAATGCAAGTGCTGATTGCTGCCTTGCATCACTGTTTCAGCTTCTCTTCCACCCCAGCATTCACACCGTAGACCCCAACTCCCCAATTTTCTAAAGTCTTTGTGTGAAAATGAGCAATCTCTGACTATTTTTATATGTCCAATATAGTTGATTGGCTTTAAAATATTCATATAAATGTAATCATTAAAATCACTACACTTAATAAGCCTAAACCTTCTCAGACTCTTATCAAACAGTCCTGCTGCACTAAGCGTTGATTCTTTTACTGCTACTTGTAATAGTAAATTCTTTCCCATGCAAAAGATCCTCGTTCTTCTGATGCCTTTGAAACTAACTATATCTCTAATGCCTCTTCCCCCACCAGGCTAAGATCTCGGGGAAGTTCTCTGATGAGGAGCTGCTGAACTTGAAGAGGGAGTTCCAGCACCACAAGGACAAGATCCACGAGTACAACATCCTCATGGACACCGTCAGCAGGACTGAGGGTGAGCCATGTGAATCACTCCCTTTGATCCGCTGCAGGCGCGTGTGTCGCACTACTTCTGTTTAGCTTTATTAGTGTTTTCTGAGGCCAGGTTTAAAAGCAGTTCAACCCAGTCCTCCTTTCTGTTGCTTCATCCTTCGTCTATTCAAGAGATCTCCTGCAGAATATCCCTTTCTATCTTAGCAGCTCTTATTGACCCTTTTATGCCATTTACTGCTATTTTTTTTTCTCTGCAGACCTAGCTGGTGTTTGTGATCATATCAGAATCATTTTAAAAAAACATAAAGCGGAGTAAATGTAAGAAATGTAAGAAATAAGGCTTACAAGGTTATAAAGTAATATTTTCTAGATGCCATGGCTGTTCTGCACACCCGTGTTTTATAGGGTTGAAGTCTGAAGTGCTCTCTGTCTGTCTGCTCAGTCTTGTGGTCATATACGTAGGTGGCAGGTATCAGACTGCACATGTTACCACCCTTTGTGCTCTATCAGTGCTTGTCAAATCACATCAAGCTGTGAGTTTTAAGAGGAGCTGACAGGCCCCACTGTGTTTCAAGTAGGCACGGGGAGGACAGGCACGTCTTCGGATGTGACTTGACACTTTGCAGCTGTTACGTGCCAGAACTTTCCCGATAGCGCTGCACAGCGCTGCGTTTTTGCCATACAAGCCGGGGGTATTTCTTCTGCTTGTCTGATGCTTTTAAATATTAAGCCAATCACATGTTGCCTTGAGGGATTGTCTGTGAACTTCCACAGTACCTCCACCTCCATCCACTGCCTGTCTAGGTTCCTCAGTTTTCATCCAGTTTGGCTTCTCTTCTTTTTTTCTCCCCCTTTTCTCATCCAAATGTCAACCGTTATCATTTAGTCAGTGTGGTGCTGTACACTTAGGCTTTGTTTGGCTTTTACTTTTTTCTAGCACCACACAGGCTGTTCAAGGTTCTCCTGAAAAAGTTGCTAAATAAATGACAAATAAGCCAGTTTTCTAAAATGACCTTAATCTTTAACGGGTTATTTAATGTAATAATGTAAAAAGCTGCTAATAAAAACTGCCTTTCTTTTTGTCTTTTATTAGTTTAATTTACTTTTTGTCTCTTTCCTATTCCCTTCTGTCATCCATCCCTCATTTTCTCCATCCATCTCCTCTGCCCTCACTCCTATCTAACCCACCCACACTACCCTGCGGGCTTTTCACTTCTAATTTGCCCCCTCTCTCCCTCTTCTCCCCTTTATTTCCTTTCATCTGTTCCTCTCAACAGAAATACACAAGAACGTGATCTCTCCCCTGGAGGGTGATACCAAAGAGCACGTGCTGCAGCAGAAGCACACAGAGCTGAAGCACAAAATGAGAGACCTCAACCAGGGCTTTGAGCGCCTCCGTAAGCTCAGCCACGAGGGCTTCAGTGAAGATAGCGGTGAGACATGAAAAGCGCACACACTCCCCGCTTGTCTCTTTTTGCATCTCCATTAGACGCTACATTTATCTCATCAGCTTAATTACTGGGAGTTGTAATCATAATAACACATTACTGTATCACAGCTGATGGCTTTAAGTGTTTTGCATTTTTAAAGACGTTCATTGAAAGCAGCTCACTACGCTGCATTCGCCCAGTGACGTCAAACAGCTCGGCCTTGTGCTGTTTAACAGACGAAACATTTCACTCACCAGTGCATTTTATCTCCACTCCTCAGATATGTAAGGCTGCTGTTAGTTGAGTGTGCTGCAGTTTGTGTTAGGCTTCACTTGCAGGTACAGGTTTCAGCGGGAGGTTGTTGAGAAGTTTAGATGAAGGCATTGTACCTTCTGCTGATTCATAATGATTTTGTTGCTGCGCCTTTACCTCCAGGTTGTTTCTTACTAAACCACTCGTTCCCCTCACATCTTTGCTTCCTCTTGCAGAAATCTGTTTTTGATCCCCTTCCCTCTTTTTTTCTTTTTTTTTTTTTTTTTCTTTTACACTTGCAGTGTTGCAGTTTTGTAGTACTTCAGGAGCGAAGAGAGAGTGTGTGACAGCACCTCAAGATTAAATTCTTAATGCGAGCATTTTGCCTCTTTCATATTTTGTGTGTATTTCTATAAAGTGATAGGTTGTTGTGATTGCATGATATGAAATATCTGCTGCGACTGCTCCTCCTCAGAGCTCCCTTTCTCTTGAGTGTTTGTGGCTCCAAAATGTCTCTTTGGATTGTTTATCTTTTCATCTGCCTTTCCCTTCCTGGTCTGTAGAGTTTCGGGAGCCGCGTGTGATTGAACTGTGGGAGGCTGCCAAGAGAACCAACCTCAGCAACGATGAGCTAGAGTCTCTCAAGGTAGTGCTTACATCTCTTGTGACTGTTTTTATGTTTTTGGACACGCTCTTGCCCTGTCTGTTCCTAAATGACACTTTTTGTTTTAATGTGGTGCTACAATCTAACTTTGACTCCAACTCCACAAAACTTTTTAATCGAGCGCTCTTCTGGCACAGAAGCATTAACTGTATTATTTTCCACTACTTAGTAGCTAAGTACTACTTGTGTACTGTAAGCCACGGAAAGTGCAACTTATTATGATCATATTTTTATGTATTGCACTTTTGAAATTCACAAGTATTCCACTCTCCTGGATCTCGTTGTGCTCCTTTCACCGTTTGTCCCCTTGGGCAGCAGATTGCAGTGAACAACTCAATTTAAATGTTTTGGGGTTTCTATCAGGTTTCAGGATCAAATCTATCACAGGAAACATTCAGCTTGAATTTCCTCTGTGGCACTTAACTTCTATTTGCCTCTTGAGATACATATAAGCTACTTGTTCAGCTGTGCATGTAACTGAAGGTTAACTGAACTTACACCCCTCTATGTTGGCTGCTCTTATTCATTTAGGAGGAGCTACGTCACTTTGAGACTAAGGTAGAGAAGCACAGTCATTACAAGGAGCAGCTGGAGTTGTCCCATCAGAAGTTGCAGCATGTGGAGGCTCTAGGAGACAAGGAGCACATCAAGAGGAACAAGGAAAAGTATGACACACTCGCTGAGAAGACTAGGGAGATGGGCTACAAGGTAAGTAAGAATAAAGAGGTTCTCTTAGCATTTAATATGCTGTTTGACTTCTCACCTGCATTAGAAATGAATAATTATATGTAGTATTTGGTAATTGCTTGTAAGGCTGGAAAGGTCTGGTTGTTGGAGGACTGCAGTAATCCCAGTGTTAAGTGGCTTTTTATTTTCACAGCTTTTTGTTTGCGCTTCAAAGTTTATAACCATCTCAAAGCCATCCACACTTATCTAAGTGAAGTGTATGTATTAACGTGTGCTGTAAGGCCAGATGCATATAACAAACATTGCCAATACAGTAACATAAATGCATAAATAAAATCAAGACAACTGGTTTTCCAGTTTTCACTCCCTGCAACTTGAGCTTGAAATGTGAACAGAATTACAATTTACTATGAAAACAAGCAAACTATTGTTTTCATAGGAAGTAAACTAATAATCATTTGTGTTGACAAGCCCCTGTTTAGCTGCATAGTGGTCTTGCATTTAAATGGCGTGTGTGTGTTTGATTTCAGATGAAGAAACATATGCAGGATTTGTCCAACAAGATTTCTCGCCAGGGACTCCAACACAACGAACTCTGAGAGGTCATCACACCAGTGAAAGAACTGTAATGTTTTTGTTTAGTCACACACAACCTTGATCAACCATGCCACCATTTCTTTTTAACTTAATCAGTGTTTTCTGTGAGTCTTTTTCTACTTTTCTAGAGAATGAAATGCTTAATGAGTGAATTCCTGGTTATTTGTATGTAATATGCATGAAGTATTATAAAGCAGCTTAGACTGTCAGTCAAGGTACAGATAAATTAAATATAGAAGTGTGAGCACCAGTGTGGTACTCCATAGAACAGTTATTTGTATAACAAGTGGAAATAATGTCTTATTGTTGGTGGTAGATAAGGGATAGACAGCATTATTGGCTGTCTTGACCAGACCAGGTGCAGTTGGTCTGTTTGTCCACATTACATCATATGTGCTGTTGCCACTGTAGGACCTCATAGTTTCCCTATTGACATATTTTGGTGTTACTCGAACTGTCTGATCAATATAAAATGAAGATCAAGAGTAGAAGCACTGAAAACTAGTGATCTGAAAATAAAATAGCAATCTTTAATATTCAGTAAGATACAGGTGCCAACAACAGACATACAGTAATATTTTAAAAATACAGATTTACAACATTCGTATGCTTTGGCATGAATAAAAGCACTTAATACACTGTAGAGAAAAGCGGTC